>NC_086329.1:109966659-110324159 GCF_036172605.1 Pelobates fuscus | reverse complement strand
TGATCATTATTTCCCGACACCATATGCTTTTCTTTAGATGACCTCTCAGTTTTAGGTAGGTAGGTAGGTGAGGTTAATTTTGTTATACAGATCGATGTGGTAAACAAAAAATGTCCCTGACACCAGTCCCCACTGAATTGTAAAAAAAATAATAAAAAGAAGCTTTTATTTTCAAACAGAGGTTTGTCCAATGTCGTACCTTAAACCACCTGTTGGATTATAAAATATTAATTGTACAATTTAGAGGAGACATCAGGAGACTATGAGACCATGAAAAACTTCCCAATGCCCCCAAGACCCTGACAATCAGCCATTTCTCTAGATTAACCTCACAGTCTTCTTATTCCCCCAAAGACTCTCAAAGTATTTCTACTGACCTCAATACTCAAAGTTCTCCTGTCCCCTAAGACAAGGAGTATCGCCCCAAACATGATATTATACAATTTCCTTATAACAATCTTACTCTGACATTTGTGTGAAATCCCTGGGACTAGGAGAAGTACCCAGATATATTACTAGCCATGACTGTGCCGATGTTAAGAGTCACACATCTATTCTCCTATAGTCTGT
The DNA here is from genome assembly GCF_036172605.1 of Pelobates fuscus. NCBI lineage: Eukaryota > Metazoa > Chordata > Amphibia > Anura > Pelobatidae > Pelobates > Pelobates fuscus. The sequence continues at coordinate 110,323,589 of NC_086329.1, read as the reverse complement.
GTGCCAACTATTCATTGGTGCCCCCATAGTGATACAAGAGGATTCACCCATCTGCTAAATGCCATCCGTTTTCTCCTGCCAATATCAGTTTAATGTATCATATGTTATTATAGCTCATAAGGGCTGCATTGAATTATTACCATCTTAACAGCCAGATGAGGAAATATAGAATGTTCAGCTTATATGGTCAGTCCCGAGGGAATTGGGGATAGTCTGGGAAAGTAGTATTCCTGCTCCCCATATATAACAGATGCGTCTTTGCCTCTGGGTCAGTATAAATTGGGTAGGCTCTTGCAGGCTGCCAGTGTGAGTCGACGATCAGTCACTTGAACATGGCTGTTAACTCCCGGGGACATTGAATCGCTTATCAAACATCTTTCAGTGCAGAGAAACCCAGCGGCCTGGCCCTCTTCCCAAGCTGAGGACCCCCTCAAGCAGAAGGGGTGAAGGGAATAAGTAAAAAAAAAAAAATTACCAAAAATCATTTACCAAAACAAGCACCAAGAAGAGAAACGGTTATCATCGAAGTAGGAAAAACACAGAGATAAGTGAATTTGTGTCGTATGGTACATTCTTAAATATAAAACAAAAGATGCATCGCAAATATAGTTAAATAGGGAAATGTTACATTGATGGTGCGATCGCATGAATTATGACCTTTAACCAAGGGTGTTATAGCCCGAAATACATAAAGTGTTTTACCTCCTCTGTTTTGACTGACCCACTGCAATACTTTTAAGAAAATGCAATAAAGTTGAAGCATTTTTAATTGAATTTCTCTTTGTTGGCAGCTTTCTTTGATATTGAACATGTTCAAACTACCCAAGTGCAGCAGGAATTGAGTCAGCTTGTATCGTGAGACTCCTCTGAGATTACCTGCTATATCCCATGGTAATCGGTGTGAAATCAATGAGCTATGGAACGATTTAGCAGAGAGACCAACATTCGACTAACGAGGTTATATTCAGAAGTAGAAAAAAATGTTTTTATTGACTTTTACTAAAAACTCTCCTGATGATTGTGAAGAAACAGTGTCACTATAATGTATGAAATGATCAGCATGTTTTAAAGAAAATGTCGTAGCAAGCGCCATATTGGGTTCTTCTACGTCTTTCTCATAATCCTCTGGAACAAGCGGAAGATGCACCGTGGGAAAGTTAAATTAGCGTAACCGCACAGCGGACGATCAATTATTTATAGATAGTTCTAGAAGAAATGCTGTCATAAAAGTGCACATTGTAAATGTTTCCAATGAAACATTAGTTCTGCACAATAAAAAAATAAAAAACAAAATAAAATCCTCTTGAACGCATAAAAAAGAGCCCTGTGTTTTTGAACCGTCATTTTGCTTTGTTTCTAGTTCTCTAATTGAAATGATAAATCCTGTGAAAATGCGTGGGACAAGCGCAGAGAGACGTCGGATACGGATACGGGTGAGAAATGACGGAGATTCCTTGTAGAATATTGCATTATTCCGCCAACAGTCATCTTACTGGGGCACAGTCTCTTTCAGGAGAGAAGTGAAAAGCAAAGACGTTTTTCATGAGAGTAAAGTGCGTTTGACATAATATGACTATATGTTATTTGTCCTCACCCGTGGGAGAAGGTTTAAAACAGACCTCAGATATGGTGGTATACATAAAAGTGGCATACCCAGATAGTCACCTTATAGAAGTGCGGTTTACTGGGTCAGGTTAACTGTGTCAGTGGAGGCTTTGTCCTACTAGCTAGAATAATGAGGGCATCGGGGTGTTAAGGATGTCCAATGTCCACCACATATGGTGCCATGTCCATTAAAAAGTACCAGGTTCAGGAAAAGAAAGAAAAGTGATATTAGAAGCAGGCCAGCTGGAATACATTGAAACAAAGACAGTGTTCAGAGTACAGATGGTATTCATTGTCTGGATCCGGCTGGGAAGACTTGGAAGTTCCAGAAATCATCTTTGTCCTATGTCCTCACTCAGCTTTCCTTGTCTTTGGCTTTGCTTTGATGCCATATCACCACCCTATAGCCATGCATGTCAATATCTAAGAATGTGGAGATACTTTATTACCATTGTACTAGTTGAGACACTTCCTGTATCTTCGGAAAAAATATCTCCTCAACTTGAAATTGAAAAAAAATGAGAAGGCTGGATATGTAATGTCGGAGATCTTCTCCTTTACCCTTTCTTTCATTCTGTTTCATGCGGCTGAAGACGTCATTATACTATTAATGGTATAAACACAACTTTGTAACATTCATTGCATTCAGGGAAAGAGGTTCACTAACTCCTTACAAGATACTCAACAATATAGTTAAACATATATAAATAGAGAGATGAGAAAGGTAGAGAGAGCGAGGCTATGAGTGTTTAGAGACATATTGGCATGGTTAAGAAGAGACTATAGTATGGTAATGATTTTTTGGATGGCTTGTAGGATCACCCTTTAACACTGGAAACGTCCCTACTGACCTCAAGCTTTGAGTTAATGGGGTCGTCTTGATATCCAATTTGCATGAGGACGAGAATAATTAGCACACAACAGACCTCTCCTGTGCCGTAAGGAGGCCATTTGCATACTAATATCCTGCCGTTGGAATAAATTAATACTAGCTAGGCTCTATTAGACAGATTTATTTAGACAGATTAGTGCTCTTCATTCAAGAGGAAAACTTGTCGGGAATGCTTTGGACCACTGTTAATTGGTCCAAAGCATTCTAATGGGTTAATTCTATGCCATATTGCTTAGGGTCTCAGATGGGTTTCTGGTGGTAAGCCAGGCTGGTAAAGAGGGTGATTTGTGAGTGGGTCTGACAAACAAAACAGCGGTGGGCCTAACTTTGTGTGTGTGCATACTGCTAGACTGAAACTACCAAGGACATTAAGCAGACCTGTCAGACTGTGGGTTGTAGGACTTACGGAAGACATCAGCTACGCAACCAAATAATGGAAACAAAATGCAAATTGCCCTCCATAATAATTGGCAACTAGTTCTGATTTTCTTTCTGTACCTCCATCTGCTGTAAGATTGTTCCACGTACACACTACCCACAAGTGCAAGTCTACCTAATGCTTAGCATGATGATTATTGCAGTCATTGTTTAAAATCTGTAGATAATTAGAGAAGGGCTGTGATAAGTGATCATATACACCTGGTCATGATGGACCTCGATGGACATACTGGCAATGAGCTTGATTACAGTTCAGTATGACTGGCCTCAGATAACATAAGGTCATGAAGGAAGGGATTGACATCTAGCAATAATTAATCAATTATTAGATACTAGCAGTAGCTGTATAAGAATGTCTTTTATCTCCAGGTAACCAAAAGTACTTCAGTAGTAGTACTGAAGTAGCTAAAGTAATGTTAGCTATACATTTATTAGCCACATGGGATCTTCTAGGATTGTCCCATCACTGAGTCAATAAGCCTGCTAAGTGTATCTGATGCATCCATGTGCTGAGTTAATCTGATACATCCACGTGCTGAGTTCATCTGATATGTCCATGTGCTGAGTTCATCTGATACATCCATGTGCTGAGTTCATCTGATACATCCATGTGCTGAGTTCATCTGATACATCCATGTGCTGAGTTCATCTGATACATCCATGTGCTGAGTTCATCTGATACGTCCATGTGCTGAGTTAATCTGATACATCCACGTGCTGAGTTCATCTGATATGTCCATGTGCTGAGTTCATCTGATACATCCATGTGCTGAGTTCATCTGATACATCCATGTGCTGAGTTCATCTGATACATCCATGTGCTGAGTTCATCTGATACGTCCATGTGCTGAGTTAATCTGATACATCCACGTGCTGAGTTCATCTAATACATCCATGTGCTGAGTTCATCTGATACATCCATGTGCTGAGTTCATCTGATACATCCATGTGCTGAGTTTATCTGATAAGTCCAACAAGTCCATGAGAGTGGCACTAAGCTCACATGACAAATGAGTTTGGCTTAGTCTGCTGAGAGATTAGTTAACCTGAAGAATTGAAGCAACATGCATCTGATGATAGTACATCTATTGAGTCAAGGAGAAAGAGAGTGAGTTCATCTTATTTTTCTAGGAAACAGTTAGTTAATCTCACGAATCCAGGAGAGAAGGTCTAATGAGTAAAGTAGAAGGTTCTCCTGATGTTCAGTAGAGAGGGGCTGAGTTCTCCCCATAAGACGGGCAGCATGGCTGACTTACCTTCACAGAACACCAGAGTCCATGATCTGCAGACTGAATAATAGAGAGAATAACCGAGAATACACAGAATAAACCCTGGCAGTATTCGCCTTGGGACACCCTAGCACACGTGTACATTCCTGCACACACCAACTCGCCCATAACTGTGTTCTGCTGACACTATTCATTTAGCTCACTTTATTTGCTGAATAAAACTGCTCTGTCCCCAGATCGCATCCTTCGCTCTATCCGTCTCTCGGCTCCCCTCCTGTTTCTTGACAGCGTGTATGAATAGAGATTGCTAGTCTATTATTTCATCTCCTGCTACAGCCGCGCTGCTAACCTTTGGAATTTGTGTGTGTTTATATTCCCTATCTCTTCCGCATTGATTTTCCCCGGAGTGTTCCACCCCCCTCTGCATCGTGCGCCCCCCAGGAGCAATATTCCCTTTTCATCTTCAGGTAAATACTGTGGCAGACAGGCTGAATTTTAAGAAGCTACGTTTGGAAGAATGCCATGTATCTTTGTCTGTTTTTTGGAAATGCAAGCATCAGAAGTGGGTAGTGCTGGAATAAAAGGCGATAAATTGTTTAAATATGAACCTTCGACTATAAACTGAAGAGCAGCTTGGTAAGAATGTATTCACTGAGCTGTCATTCTACAATATTTACGCCAAAATAGCAGATCATTTTATGGGGCGATGAGTGAGATGGCCAGAGGGGCTGATATAGGACTGCACAACATACAGAACAAATTATTTTGTATATTTTTTATGCGATGCCCATAGCAGACAATGGACAGCAGATCAAAATGTCAATACCGCTTTTAACAAATAATTGGCTAAAACAAGAGGACGTCAAAGTGTCAACTGGAAAAAAGTGCATTACAAAATAAACCTCCACCAGAAATTGAACCCTGAAGGGTAATTAGGGAGATTAGGGCAGTGATTGATATTCATTATAGTGTTTATTAACCCCGTGTTCATTGACTTACCGCTCCCGTGGGGTTGGTAAAAACACAAGAGAAGAGATAAAAATGAAACCTGGAAATTAGAGACAGTAAAGTTTGACATTGATATCGTGAAAAATAAATGAATTAATCCGAATGGATGTAATGTTGCAATTGACAGATGAGAACATGTAAAAGTGGCTTTATAAAGCATTACCGTAAAAAATAATATGCCTTAGGTTTGAAAGAAGAAAGGATTATGAACGTGGAGGAGAGTAGCTCTGATAGATGTGGTCTATTTTGATTCTGTAAAAGTGTTTGATACTTTGCCACCGGGAGCTAGGTATATAATAAAGGAAGGAGGCCTAGGGGACAGCATTTGTAGCTGGATAGAAGCAGCTTAGATGAATGGAAGCAAATCGTTGTTCTAAATTGAACTTTCTCCTTAGATGCTGTTAAAACTGTTGGCGGGTTTACACTGATCAGCCACAATATTAAAACCACCTGCCTCATATCATGTAGGTCCCTGCTGTGCTGCCAAAACAGCTGTGATGTATCGAGGCATGGACTCCCCAAGACCTCTGAACGTGTCCTGTGGTATCTGGCACCAAGACATCAGCAGCAGATCATTAAGTCCTGCAAGTTGGGGCCTCCATGGATCAGATTTTTTGTTCCACTACATCTGATAGAGGATGATCAGTTGGATGCGATCTGGGAATTTGGAGGCCAAGTCAACACTTTGATATTCAGTATTGTTGGTTCTGGGAGTTTGAGGTGAGGCTACAACATAGCTTTATATAATGTGACCTTATATAGCGAGGCCTCATACAACATAGCTTTATATAATGTGACCTTATATAGCGAGGCCTCATACAACATAGCTTTATATAATGTGACCTTATATAGCGAGGCCTCATACAACATAGCTTTATATAATGTGACCTTATATAGCGAGGCCTCATACAACATAGCTTTATATAATGTGACCTTATATAGCGAGGCCTCATACAACATAGCTTTATATAATGTGACCTTATATAGCGAGGCCTCATACAACATAGCTTTATATAATGTGACCTTATATAGCGAGGCCTCATACAACATAGCTTTATATAATGTGACCTTATATAGCGAGGCCTCATACAACATAGCTTTATATAATGTGACCTTATATAGCGAGGCCTCATACAACATAGCTTTATATAAAGTGACCTTATATAGCGAGGCCTCATACAACATAGCTTTATATAATGTGACCTTATATAGCGAGGCCTCATACAACATAGCTTTATATAAAGTGACCTTATATAGCGAGGCCTCATACAACATAGCTTTATATAATGTGACCTTATATAGCGAGGCCTCATACAACATAGCTTTATATAATGTGACCTTATATAGCGAGGCCTCATACAACATAGCTTTATATAATGTGACCTTATATAGCGAGGCCTCATACAACATAGCTTTATATAAAGTGACCTTATATAGCGAGGCCTCATACAACATAGCTTTATATAATGTGACCTTATATAGCGAGGCCTCATACAACATAGCTTTATATAAAGTGACCTTATATAGCGAGGCCTCATACAACATAGCTTTATATAAAGTGACCTTATATAGCGAGGCCTCATACAACATAGCTTTATATAATGTGACCTTATATAGCGAGGCCTCATACAACATAGCTTTATATAATGTGACCTTATATAGCGAGGCCTCATACAACATATATTGCAGATTCACATGACACAATCTAATATCTCAACACCTTATACAACACAGCTTCATAAAACACAGCCTCCTATAACATAGCCCCATATACCACAGCCTCCTATAACATAGCCCCATATACCACAGCCTCCTATAACATAGCCCCATATACCACAGCCTCCTATAACATAGCCTTATATATAGTGTTGTCGCGAACCCGGAATTTTCGGTTCGCGAACGGTGAACGCGAACTTCCGCAAATGTTCGCGAACCGGCGAACCGCGCGAACCGCCATTGACTTCAATGGGCAGGCGAATTTTAAAAACAACAGGGACTCTTTCTGGCCACAAAAGTGATGGAAAAGTTGTTTCAAGGGGACTAACACCTGGACTGTGGCATGCCAGAGGGGGATCCATGGCAAAACTCCCATGGAAAATTACATAGTTGATGCAGAGTCTGCTTTTAATCCATAAAGGGCAGAAATCACCTAACATTGACACCTGTCCTCAAAGCCCCTGATACACACTGACACAGAGCAGAATAGGGACTGTTCCTCCTACATAGGGTCACTTGGCAGATATGGATTGACACCTGTCCTAATGATCCCTGATACACACTGACACAGAGCAGAATAGGGACTGTTCCTCCTACATAGGGTCACTTGGCAGATATGGATTGACACCTGTCCTAATGATCCCTGATACACACTGACACAGAGCAGAATAGGGACTGTTCCTCCTACATAGGGTCACTTGGCAGATATGGATTGACACCTATCCTAATGATCCCTGATACACACTGACACAGAGCAGAATAGGGACTGTTCCTCCTACATAGGGTCACTTGGCAGATATGGATTGACACCTGTCCTAATGATCCCTGATACACACTGACACAGAGCAGAATAGGGACTGTTCCTCCTACATAGGGTCACTTGGCAGATATGGATTGACACCTATCCTAATGATCCCTGATACACACTGACACAGAACAGAATAGAGACTGTTCCCCCTACATAGGGTCACTTGGCAGATATGGATTGACACCTATCCTAAGGATCCCTGATACACACTGACACAGAGCAGAATAGGGACTGTTCCTCCTACATAGGGTCACTTGGCAGATATGGATTGACACCTGTCCTAATGATCCCTGATACACACTGACACAGAGCAGAATAGGGACTGTTCCTCCTACATAGGGTCACTTGGCAGATATGGATTGACACCTATCCTAATGATCCCTGATACACACTGACACAGAGCAGAATAGGGACTGTTCCTCCTACATAGGGTCACTTGGCAGATATGGATTGACACCTGTCCTAATGATCCCTGATACACACTGACACAGAGCAGAATAGGGACTGTTCCTCCTACATAGGGTCACTTGGCAGATATGGATTGACACCTATCCTAATGATCCCTGATACACACTGACACAGAGCAGAATAGAGACTGTTCCTCCTACATAGGGTCACTTGGCAGATATGGATTGACACCTGTCCTAATGATCCCTGATACACACTGACACAGAGCAGAATAGAGACTGTTCCCCATACATAGGGTCACTTGGCAGATATGGATTGACAAATCCCTGACAAACAGCTACCACATGCAAGGAAGGCAGCAGGGGCGCAAATGACCCACTCCCGACGCGGGAAGGTAGTGACGACAAATAACAAGACTCTTTAGAGGCCCTGTAATTGTAATCAGTCCACTTGAAATCCTTTAACTTTGATCAATTGGAGGGAAGTCTGGTGCAGAGCCACTGACCCATGCGCAGGGCCAGCCTTAGGCCTTTGGGCGCCCTGTGCAAGAAATCTTCCCGACGCGGGAAGGTAGTGACGACAAATAACAATACAGGACTATTTAGAGGCCCTGTGATTGTAATCAGTCCACTTGAAATCCTTTAACTTTGATCAATTGGAGGGAAGTCTGGTGCAGAGCCACTGACCCATGCGCAGGGCCAGCCTTAGGCCTTTGGCAATGTGCACTGGAACAGTGCTGCAGAGCACACGCTGAAGTAGGCCTGAGACACCCGCTTGAAGACAAGTAACTGCTATTTAATCTATAACAGTGAAAACAAATTTTGGTTGTAAAAGCACGCTATAGAGACACAAGATATGAGTGGCAACTGTCAAAGCACGCTGGCACAGGTCTGCAGAGCACACGCTGAAGTAGGCCTGAAACACAGACGCTTGCAGACAACTAACTGCTCTTCTATTACAGTGAAAAAAAAATATTTCTTTTAAATCGAAAGCTTAACCAATTGTTAAAACAGATATGAGTGGTGGCACTGGGCTAGTGGGCACAGTATCCAATGTGAACCTCACACAGAAGCTGGCAGGCAGGCAACTGCTCTTCTATGACAGTGGAAACAAAATTTTGGTTGTAAAAGCACGCTATAGAGACACCAGATATGATTGGCAACTGTCAAAGCACGCTGGCACAGGTCTGCAGAGCACACGCTGAAGTAGGCCTGAAACACAGACGCTTGCAGACAACTAACTGCTCTTCTATTACAGTGAAAAAACATTATTTATTTTAAATCTAAAGCTTAACCGATTGTTAAAACAGATATGAGTGGTGGCACTGGGCAAGTGGGCACAGTATATGCTGTGAGCCTGACACACAGGCTGGCAGGCAGGCACCTGCAATTACATTACACAGGAAAAAAAAAAAAAAAAAAAGCAGCCTGATGTTATAGCCCTAAAAAGGGCTTTTTGGGGTGCTGTCCTTACAGCAGAGATCAGATGAGTCCTTCAGGATTGTAGTGGACACTGAATACCCTAGCCTAGCTATCAATTTCCCTATCTAATCAGCAGCAGCTAAACTTTCCCTCCTCTCACTAAGCATGCATCTTCCGAATGAATCGAAAATGGATGCTGGGAGGGAGGTTGGAGGGTGTGGAAGGGAGGGAGTGCTGCTGATTGGCTGGAATGTGTCTGCTGACCGAGAGGCACAGGGTCAAAGTTTGCCCAATGATGACGAATAGGGGCCGGATTGAACTGCGCATGTGTCCGCCCGCCGCGGCGAACGCGAACACGCTAATTTCGCCGGGTACATCACTACTTATATAACACAGCCCCATATAACACAGCCTCCTATAACGCAGTCTCATATAACACAGCCTCCTATAACGCAGTCTCATAAAATACAGCCTCCTATAACCCAGTCTCATATAATACAGTGTCCTATAACCCAGTCTCATATAATACAGCCTCCATTAACCCAGTCTCATATAATACAGTGTGCTATAACACAGTCTCATATAATTCAGCGTCATATAATGCAGTCTCATATAAGTGTATATTCTCGGAACTCAGAAAAGCCCCGCCACAGGGCACACGCCCACTCACACTCAGAACAGCCCCACCCCAGGCCACACGCCCACTCACACTCAGATCAGCCCCGCCCCAGGCCACACGCCCATGTACACTCAGAACAGCCCCATCCCTGGTTACTCACACTCCTAAAATTTAAGTGTCCCTCTCTGTCCATGTGAAATGTCAGGAGGTCTGGCCATACCCGGGTTTTCACTGAGTCGAGAGGAAACAGACAGAATAAACAGGCACACTTAGAATAATGGTTCCAGCTATATTCTCAGTGTACATACTCAATGTCTCAATTTCCCAGGACGTACTTGGAAACCAGAGTAACCTGAATGTACCTTCCCTGGTTAAATACTTTGTTATTATTATTATAAAATAGCGAACTATGAAGTGTTTAGGAAAATGCTGGCTCGATACTGCTACTGGAAGAGAAACCCAATCTGCAGGGTGACACCAAATACACGACCATCCCACTGATTGACTGCTCTGTGAATATCACGGCTCTCACTGTGCCATCCAGACGGCCAGGCGTGCTCACCCCACAGGAACCTGGGCCTGCTATACTGCCTCTGAGCCACAGCAGATCCTGTACTGTTATACCTGGCTATGTCTGCAGCACTAGGGGGCTGGACGACTTCTTCTGTGGTCATTGCCTGTGCTTCACCTGAGGCAGATCGCTCATCAGCTGGGTATAAAATACTGCCTCTCCCTGAGAACATTGTCAGCTCTTTGATTCTGGTTAACTTGTGTAGTTCTTGCTTTCTAGTCTCCTGAACTTGTTATTCAGATTGACCCCGGCTTCTGACCTTGGCTCCACTCCTCATTTATCCTGACCTCTGGCATCCTCTGACTTTGGCTACACTTTGTTTATCCTGACCTCTGGCATCCTCTGACTAGCTACTCCTCGTTTATCCTGACCTCGGCCATCCTCTGACTTCGGTTACTTCTCGTTTATCCTGACCTAAGGCATCCTCTGACTTTGGCTACACTTCGTTTATCCTGACCTCTGGCATCCTCTGACTTTGGCTACACTTCGTTTATCCTGACCTCTGGCATCCTCTGACTAGCTACTCCTCGTTTATCCTGACCTCGGCCATCCTCTGACTTCGGTTACTTCTCGTTTATCCTGACCTCAGGCATCCTCTGACTTCGGTTACTCCTCGTTTATCCTGACCTCTGGCATCCTCTGACCGGCTACTCCTCGTGTATCCTGACCTCGGGCATCCTCTGACTAGCTACTCCTCGTTTATCCTGACCTCGGGCATCCTCTGACTTCGGTTACTCTTCGTTTATCCTGACCTCAGGCATCCTCTGACTTCGGTTACTCCTCGTTTATCCTAACCTCTGGCATCCTCTGACTTTGGCTACACTTCGTTTATCCTGACCTCTGGCATCCTCTGACTTTGGCTACACTTCGTTTATCCTGACCTCTGGCATCCTCTGACCGGCTACTCCTCGTGTATCCTGACCTTGGGCATCCTCTGACTTCGGTTACTCCTCGTTTATCCTGACCTCAGGCATCCTCTGACTTCGGCTACACTTCATTTATCCTGACCACTGGCAGCCTCTGACTTCGGTTACCCCTTGTTTATCCTGACCTCTGGCAGCCTCTGACTTCGGCTATCCTTCTGCTTGTGACCTTGTCTGTACTGAGTATTGGTGCACCTTTCCTGCACAGCTCCCGTGCACAGATTCACAGTCCAGGTGGCTTATTACCTGGTCACCTTGGACTGTGTTTATCTGCAAGAGTGAGGGAACATCTCTGCGCTTCAGACTCCCACCTCAGGTAAGACCCTGACAGGGTATAAAGCTAACCAGGTTCCATCTACACTGCAATCGATCATAGATCAGAGTAAATTAATGGCTGTCCATTGTGTAACATTAACTCGCTCAAGAGATAAATAGTGTAAACAGACATGTCGTGTGTTTTTGTCTCTGTCTGTCTGTGCCTTTGTGTTTGTCCATATTTGTGTGTCTATGCATTTGCCGGAGCGTACCTGTGTTTGTGTGTGTTTGTCTGTGTGTGTGTGTCTGTCTTTGTTTGTGTGTTGGGATTTTATTTCTTTTTAACAATAAGGACATGTCTATAGAATAACTGTGGAGTATGTTGAAGTTTAATTAAAAAAGCAAAAACATTTTTTTGTATAACAAAATTGCAAAGGTACACTTTGTCTGTTAATTAGAAATTTCAATAAAACATAAGTACATGCATATCCTGCATTATTATTTGGAAGAAGACATTGATTTGTGCCAGAAACCACGAGACTATGTGATCCTTTGATTCTTCAAAATGAGATGTGTGAAATTATGCACATAATTGGAATAATTAACACCTGTCTTCCTCACCTGTTTGTGACCAAAGAACACAATATTTTGTAACAGGCAGCATGTACGTATTAATGTATTCCTGCACAGAGACAGACAATGTGTACACATAGAGAATGCAGAAAATGTACGCTAATCTGTATTAACCCAGTGCTCCTCAAGGCACTCCTAACAGTCCAGGATTAAGGGATTACCCGGGGCCCCGGGGGTGTCTAAGCTGTTGGGTGTTTTTAGTTGTTGGTTTTTTTTTTTTTTTTTTTTATCTAACAGCTTAGACACCCCCGGGTAATCCCTAAATCCTGGACTGTTAGGAGTGCCTTGAGGTTGGGTTATGGGTTAATACAGATTAGCGTACATTTTCTGCATTCTCTATGTGTACACATTCAGTCATTAGGGGGAACAAAAAGTGGCCTAATATAGTACTGGGGCAATTACTATGGAAACCAGTAGAACCAGCAGGCACATATTATCCCATTTTACATTTTTGCACCACTTTTTAGAACACTTTGATTATTCTATTCGATTAGAATACACTTTGATTATTCTCCCCAATGTTTCTAAAGAGCCGTTCAGTGACTCGGATGTAAAGGTGGAAAGCCAATTGGAACGTTCTACAGAACTGCTCCACTTTGAGAACTTTGCCCCAGAATTATTTTTCCCATTTTGTGTTCCAAATCGTGGGCATTAAAGGACATTCCTCTGAAAGTGCTAAGCTTAAAGGAAAACTTCAGGCACCATAACCACTGCAGCATGTATTGTGATGACTCCAAAATCCCTCAAAATAATTATTTTACCACACTACATAGCGAATGGAATTAACGTAGCTAATATAAATCAGAGGTTTCAATACACTTGTCAGATATTTTGATATGACCATTAAATAAGCAGTGTGCTGTTATGAATGCCGCTGTCCCTTTAATTGTGGCTCTGGTTATAAATGCAGAATGTGAAGATCGCCCCCATCTCTCGCCGTTGGAGCATTTTAGTGTTTCTGTTTTTACACGAATGGGAAGTTGACTCAGACAGACTCTGTAAACAGTTAAAGCTCCGCCACAAATATTGAATCACACTTGAGTGGAGAGCTTTGCAGGTGAAGGGTATGTTCCAATACTTCAATTAAAGGTTTATTCGTTATGTGCTTAACAAGCCTGTGTTGTAGTAATCTCGTTAAAGTACAGGGTTTCCTCTGCCTGCCATGCCTCTATTAATGTGTAAAGCACATTCTGATTTTCACAGACTCCCTGCCCCATCGCTCTGTAAAATCTCTTCTGTCACTCATCGGAGAAACGAAGGGGACGCTCCGAAAACAAACTATATCCTATTCACTGCGCACAGCACTTAATCTCCCAATAAACAAAAGAAACCCGACGGGCGCTTGCCAAACACAGATTTCTTTTACAGAGAAAGTCCTTGAGTGACAATCACCTTTCTGTTCGGAACACTGGGAGAAGTGACATTTTTGGGTGATACTTCAAGAAGTAAACAAAGAAATCTCCCACCGTCTTGGGGGCTCGTAAAAAGCCAAATGGGTAGAAAAACAATGGGTGCGATTTCCTCACTGTCTGTTCTCTTTGTAAATTATCGTATAAATGCTATCAACTTGACTAAGAGGAACTTGATATGATATTGTGATAGACATGGTTCATTTGTCTTGTGGATGAGATGCTTCCATTCTCACAATAGGATATAGGGCAGATAATTCCCTGTTTTCTAGATTTCCACATGTTTTAATGAATCTACCCTTTTACAAGCTGGCTTAATAAGAATAACATCTCCAGCAGTTCTTCATTCCATGGCCCATATCTATTAATACAGTAACTATTGAGATCTCACCCTGAACTCAGTAGTAACAACGTGTCATATCCTCCGTAGATGCCTTGAGTGGGGACTCAGCAGTATATAGTTCTAGAGCTGAACCCTTTAGCTCTCACATATCTCTGGTTAATGGGAGTTGTTTGTGTTTGGACAGTGGGGATAGTTGTTGAGTTTTTACCAGCATACGATCAGCTTGAGATAAACTCATCCCTTCATGCACGGCTTTAACACTAAAACACAGGCTTTTGTTTTTTTAGGACGACGCACACACCTGCCGAAACAGCAGTTATTAAATTGAATGTTAGTTTGGCCCATCATAAGTTAAAAATAGCATCCTGAACATCTGCCTCTCGCCCATTTTGCCACACACCACCGACGCCAGATGTTTGAATATTGCTTATTATATAGTAAATCCTTATGATATGCCATTTTTATCTGAGCTTATTATTTTTCAGGAGAACTTCCACACCTGAATCACAAATATGTTTAATAACAAGATAAGTCTACACCTGCTGATGTAGACCTAATGATAAAGATCATAAGATTTGAATCCCAGAGGCCTCTCCACTCAGTGTGGCACACTATACCAAATGAACAGTTATATTGATTTAGAGTTGTGCCAATCTGGCATCATTATTGGCATTGTGAAGACAGGCATCTTTGTTCATCATTTGACGGAACTTGAAATATGAATATTGACTATCGGTCGCACCATTCTGGCATCAATGGTGATGCAAAGCCTGCTCCACATTGCTCGCTTACTTTTTGGCATGAACCAGTAGGCATTTAGCTTCAGATATTTAAGCCTGTTCTGCCTTAGCTAGGTGCCTTGTTGTAGATCTTGCTGACTCAATGGCGCATTCCTTTAGGTTTCTGAATTATGGTTTGATCTTGGCTAGTTTACACATTCATCCTGATCTAGATTAAGGCAGGGATGGTCATGACCTTGACTTGTTCTTAGACTATCTCTCGATGCATTTTCCTGGCACTGGAGGGTCCCTCTCCCTCCCACCCCCCAATCCCCAGTTGCTAAAGGGGTAAAAACCCCTTCAGTGACTTACCAGAGGCAGCGACAGGTCCCACGTCGCTGCTTCCTCCTCCCCCGCCGCTCCTCCTTCTGCTTATGTCGGCCGGTGGGCGAGACTGATCTCGCCCGCCGGCTGAGGAGACCTAATGCGCATGCGTGGCAATGCCGTGGATGCGCATTAGCGCACCCCATAGGAAAGCATTGAAAATGAATTTCAATGCTTCCCTATGGGGAATAGAGCGACGCTGGAGGTCCTCACACAGCGTGAGGACGTCCAGCGACGCTCTAGCACAGAAAACCTGTGCTATGAAGCAGGAAGTTCCCTCTAGTGGCTGTCTAATAGACAGCCACTAGAGGTGGAGTTAACCCTGCAAGGATAATTATTGCAGTTTTAAAAAAAAAATGGGTACGGGTAGTGGGAGTTGGCACCCAGACCACTCCAATGAGCAGAAGTGGTCTGGGTGCCTGGAGTGTCCCTTTAAGATGGGTCACACTAAGTACCACTAATATGGACCATCATTTCTGTCTGTTTCTAAGTGTGTTTGGAGTCGCTTGTTAGGGTCCTTACCTGCTGTGACACTACCACTTACTACTTTAGTAATACAGAGATTGGCTTCCAATGATTTTCACCTCTTGTAGTCCTTTGTTATAAACCAACACAATCTCACAAAGAAGTTACCACCAGGTTAGTACTTTTTAGGCAAAAATCTCTCTTATCTCTCAGCTACCTATCACTCTGACATCTTGAGCCTTAAGTCCCTCTGCCAATGACTAACAAACATTGATGGGAACTGGTGAACCAGTGGTTCCTTAATCTTGGCCTAGGTCGAGTCTTCCCACCGCTGCTAAGTATGACAACAATTATCACATGAAATCTACAACCAATGCTTAGTATAATGGAAGTGAGGCCACTTACATAAGACTTGAATCTTGTGGCTGGAAGATTTATCTGTACTTTGCAGGGACTCAAGGCCAACTGTGCATGTGATTTCAATTCCATCATCTTCACGGCCTACCATGAACTCGATAATGCTCATTACAGTAAAGGTTTTGCCATTTCCGTCCTCTGACGTACTGGTTTGTGCTCCTAAAAATAAATGAGGACAGTAAATTAGAGAGGTCTGCGACAGCCCTTATGCAGTCATAGAAATGGTACGGCTTGACTATTTTATCTGGAATGAGGAACTTGTGAACACAAAAACACATGCTGACGTAAAATAAAATATTTAATTCTGTTATCATCTAAATGTTGTTTCTACTAATAGTGCATGGCTAGGTAGAGAATGTCTGTCTGTAAACCTTTCTGAATTATCTGTAAGTCAAGAATTGTCTGCTTAAAAGTCCTGATAATAACAGATACTGTAAGTCCTGACAAATGATAAGGAGGCCGCCAAGTTATTCTTCAATAAACTAGATTTCACAGGGAAGACAAATACCCCTGAAAAAAACATTCAATTATCTGCAGGTGCCTCTTATACTGGATTATTGACAGAAGCAAAATATGAGCAAGTGGTGAGCCTGGGAGGATATTAGGAAAGAAACCGCTAGATTATGTAGAGAGTCATTTTAATCTTAATTTAAAAAAAAAGTAAAAGTTTTTGCCCTGAATAATAAACACTGGTTTTATTTGAAATGACAGCATCCGTCCTCCATATAACCATAGCTATAGCAGGGCAATACTCACCTTCCAGCTCCTCTGGGCCTTTGTACCATCTGATGTTGGCAGCAGGCTTACTCCCACTGGTTGTGCATCGCAATTTGGCTTTTTCATTTTCTTTAAAAGCTTTTTCATAACCAAATATTTGGGGTTTCTGGGGGACTCCTGTGAAAGAAGGAACAGGGTTTTAATAAAAGGCAACACGACTTCTATTTTGTGTAGATTTACCAGTGTCCAAATATGGGAGTAAAACTGTGTACATAGACCCATCTGAAGTTACATGTTTTGGGTTTCAATGTTCCTTTAATAAACAATATAAAGACGTATTCTATAGTTTATGGAATAGACATTGTAAAAATATTCACCGATTCTAGTCATTTGTTGTAGGTTTTGTTTGTTTTGCTTTTTTGCCTTATGTCCTGTGTTGAGGTAACGGCTGAGGTAACAGAGACATGTTTTACTGTTTCCGACACAATATTAATAAATTGCTTAAATGATTCCACTTTTTTAAGATAACACAAACACTACAAGAATCTTGATTCTTGGTGGACGGCAGCTCGATTTCAACCATCGATTAAGTTACAGAGAAGTTATTAAAGCTATTAAACAGCTATATTTCTGAGATATTACTTTTGGGTAATATCAATATATAGATAAAGCTACCAGGAATAAGTAATCTATTAGTACAGCCCTTAGGGAGATGTTCGATAAGAAGGTGGCCATGTGCTCCAGAACACTCTCATTTCTACATGCACATTTTCCCAGTGTGAGTGATAGGTGCTGGAGAAGTATGAGGGAAGAAGGCACAGTATATCACATATGGTGGCAGTGTTTGATTGTGCGCCCCCTTTCTGGGCACAGGTACTAGAGGTAATTACCAACTATGACCCCCTCACAGGTATTAATAGGTTGGCCCAACTCAATGAGAATTATGAACAACCAGAAACTTGTATGGTTCTTGATAGGGAAGGCATATGCCCTGATACCTGCTTTATGGTGGAAAATTTAATCACCCTCCATTGCCCAATGGATAAACCTGGTAGAGGAGGTGAGGGGCTTGGAGGAAATATATGGGTATATGGCAGCCCTGGATAGCACACTGGGACTTTGATGGGGAAGGCAAGAAAAGGGTGGAACAGGGGGACAGGAGAGAGGTTCGGGCAAGTGAAGAAGTAAGAGTACATGAGGTCTGAGGGACCACTGGAATGAGACACTAGTATAGGTGGGACCAATAACAACTGAAACTTGCCATTATGAGCCACTTGGAGCAAAGGGTTTGTGTGTTCTTCATTTGCGCAGTGGCCAGCGCAAACGTGTTAGTGTTTTTATTAATTTCAATGTATTATTTGTATACCTTACATTGCAATAACTGGAATAATTGGATGAAGGTGTATCTCTGTCAGATGTACATTTATACATTCTCCAAGCACGAACACCATATGCAGGTTCCTTATAACATAGTGACCACGTGGTGATACCACCCTGACAAGATGATACCCAGACAAAAGACAACCCCATAGGATTTAGAATATCATGTATACAACACGGTCTATGTGAAAAGACATATTGTGAAAGGTTTACAGAGTATCTATATATCCTGTACTACTTGTACCAAATCGCATTATTTGTGTCAATGTACAGTCTGATGTAAAATGTGTACAATAAAAACAAATTATACAAAAGAAAAACAAAGGGACCACACTCAAAGATTCCTTGATAACCACTAAAGTGAGTTGCTGTGGTTATGGTGCTTAGCTTGTCACATTAAAAACTAATTTATAGTCATTAATTTAGATTATTTTTTCTATCTGACACCCTTAATTATTTACTAAATACTAAACTGACTTAAACCAACATTAAAGTTGTTAATAACAACTGATTTGGAAAAATAGCTGATGATTATCTGGACCTAAAGAGGTTTTTGGTTATTTAGATCATAGCTTAAATATTTATTGTGGCCCCCTAACACCGATAATACAGAGAGTTTGCAGAAGAGTACCCACCTAAGACGGTGACCATGGCTTTGGAGATCCGTACGGGCATGGTAAAGATGGCACAAGTGTACTCGCCTTCATCGGACAATTGAACATTGCTAATACTGATGGTCAACTCGTTGCGGCTAGAATGGACTAACTGGATTCGGTTGTCCCGTAGAGCTGAATAAGAAATGTACAGAGTAATTAATAGGACAGAGAAAAGTGGAAAATGAAAAGGGAAAAATGATACTTAAAAGAAAAGATAATCGAAGAAGAAAAAAACAATATAATACAAAAGGAAATGATGACATGTATAAATGTATGAAGGACAATAGAAATCAAGATAAATAAATATGGCCAAGAAGATTCCAGAGGAGTCAATAAGCCTCCGCTCCTTGAGTCCTTGAGAGCAGGACAGACAAAAAAAGACCTGAATGCAGAAGAAAGCATTCTGGGAAAATGGAACTTGGAAAACCTTTGACCAGTCTCACAGATTTAATACAGACAAAGTAAATGGGAATAGAAGCGTATCTGTGGCACTGTCCGCCAGAAGGCACGTACCTCTCTTCTCCCCAAAATAAAGTGTCTGTTGAGCAGGGTTGGACCACTGCAGAGAAGAGTCATCGTGTTCTTCCACTGTGCATTTTAGGATTAATTTACCTCCTGTGGGAACCACTTCATCCGACGTGACCGGTTGACTGACTGTGAAGGACAAGAAGAGAATGCAGGTAAGAATGGACTTCTTTTTGTACAATACATGTCAAACTACTGTTCCTGTTATGTGATGCGTATTTAGAGCTCCTGATTCCTGCTCCAGTTATGATACATATTACAATATTGTCAAATGATACAATATCTATCAAGTGAAGAGGAGAGGTGCATGCTGGGAAATACATTGTTCTAAGAGACAGGTAACCAAAGTCCTGATCCGTAAGTAAGGTTGGCGGATTGGGCAAGATTTCACTCGTATCACCCAGTATGTATACGTCAAATGAATTCATAAGGAGTAATTTAGGAAACAATCCCTTAACCTTACAGGATTAATAGAATGTATGAATAATACATTGTCTATGGAACCACTTTCAGTTCACTACTCGTTGATATAAAGAATTGAAGTATTCAGTAAGCCATGGCAGATTGGGGATCCCTGTCTGTAACTGAAAAATATACAATTAAACGGAATAGATTGAAGGCTTAAACATTAAATATAAGATCCACAAATAATAGGTGTGCAGTAATGCAGGGATTACTTTCTAAACGTGTGATCACTGTCCCTTTAACTGCTAGGCAGAGTATTTATTTGAATGTTATAGTATTTCTCCCATTCATTAATATGATACCAGTGTGCTTGGGTAATTCTTCATTCTGATAGCAAAGACCATTTCCATATGTTCCCTCTAACCGATGCAATATTTAATAAAGGTTTAGGATACGTGACCTTGTGCAGGATTTATAAGACGTCTTGCGATACGCTAATTAAATATAGTAGGTGTTCATAATGTAGGTGGATGCGGTTTCACTTTAAGGATAAGTTATAGGAATCTTTTTTTTCTGACAGACATACAGACAAACAGACGAACAGAGCAAAGGAAAGTCTTCATATTTTCTATAAATACATTTCACTCAATGTACACTAGGATGCACCCTGTGTCTTCCTTCCACCCTCCTCATAAATAAGAACACAATGGGCATTGTCCAGTATCAGACAATGCTGGATTTACGGAGATCTTGATAAAGTGGGTGTCTGAAGTCCTGAACAGCACATTCCAGAGGAGTCAATAAGCCTCCGCTCCTTGAGTCCTTGAGAGCAGGACAAACTTGTGAGACATGTAACGAATCAATAGTACGGACCACCAGCTAGTAGTGACCTTGAGTGGTGGAATGTCCTATACCACAATACGCAGACAACATCTACACATATATTTTTATAAGGGACAGAACAAGCACCATTACTGATACAAATTACTGCAGTGCTTATGGTACAATGAGTGTTCCCCACTCCATTGTTCTCCCCTTCTTTATGGTATTAGGAGTGTTCTAACCTCCATTGCCCACCCTCACCTTCTTTATGGTACCACAAGTGTCCTCCACTCCATTGCCCTTCTTTATCGTACCAGGTGTGCCCCCCCTGTATTCCTCCCCCACTTCTTTATAGTACCAGGTGTGCCCCCCCCTTTGTTTCTCTCCCCCCCCC
The DNA here is from genome assembly GCF_036172605.1 of Pelobates fuscus. Classification (NCBI taxonomy): domain Eukaryota; kingdom Metazoa; phylum Chordata; class Amphibia; order Anura; family Pelobatidae; genus Pelobates; species Pelobates fuscus. The sequence goes on along the minus strand of NC_086329.1, from coordinate 110,302,427 downwards.
ACTTCTTTATAGTATTAGGAGTCCTCTACCCTTTATTGTAAGAAGGTACACTGTTCCCTGCTTCCATTGATAATACTGAAGGGCCACAGCTCCTAAGAAGGAACATCTGTTAGCTGTCCTTCTGTCCTGAATGAGCCATGCAGTACAAGACTTAGCTCATTGGCTGAGAGTCATCAGTTAACACTTCTTGGGGCTTAGCTCAGGAGGGTTAACATAAGTTCCTGCTGAGGAGCTTCCATCGGGGTTTGGCTTTAGTAGTAGAGACAGGGAGTGGAGACATGCATACATCAAGTAAGAAATCAAATCATTCAAAAACACTTACAATTGGAGGTGTCAGGGCACTACTTGCACCATGACCACTATAGTGAGCTAACGTGAGTCTGGAGGATATCAAGACCAAATTAAACCTTCCAGTTCTTGTATCTACTATAGTAGAACACTGCTGATGAAGGCCATGACACATAATGAGTCCTACACAATGGTAAAGAGCTGGGAGTGATTCCATGCTGCTCTAAAATGCTTGAAATCCAGCAAACTACAGAATTCAAACCTTGAAAGCAGCCATGATGGTATAAAGAGATATTCTTGAAGGTTCCAAGTGACAAAGTCAATAGGAACATTCCACGAGTTGCAATTGCTCTACTGTTAGAACTTAGAGTTCCGTTTTCTGAACAGCCCAGCGAGTAGGATACATTTGTATATGAAGCTGTAGATATCTTTCACGTATCAGTCGATAACTAGGTCTAAATGGGAGGCTGGGAGGGAAGTAAAACGGGATTTAAATAAAGTGGAAGCCATGTTGTTTTCAGCTTTACATCTTTACATTCATGGAGTGATATGTATCCTATAGCAGCACAACATTAGGGGCATTAGATAGGTTTATATGTCATGAAACATGTTTAATGTTGCTAAAGCAAGCAGTAATTGTGTATAAGACAGGGGACTCTCATTATTTTATTCACATCTGTTTCTGCTCAGACAGTGAGAAGAATCAGGTACGTTTCAATTAGCCGCCCCCCATGTGATTCATGTTTAATGTATAAATATTCATCGGCAAACTCTACTATTCCTGTATGCATTTAATGTGGGGGTGATACCCCTCAGGTCTTTTATAATAACGATATGCGAAATGTCTGTAAAAACACTCTAGCACCCTAGACATGTGGAGATCAGACTCTCTAAACTCCAGTTCTTCTTAATCTGGTGGTTGTAGTGGTTATGGTCCCTCTTTTCAGGAGATAAAAGGGAGAAGTTGAAGGAAAAATGCAAAAGTTACATATATTGAGCAAAAAAATAAACGCAAAACTTTAGTTTTTGCCCCCATTTTTCAAGAGCTGAACTCAAAGATCTAAGACTTTTTCTATGTACACAAGAGGCCTATTTCTCTCCAATATTGTTCACAAATCTGTCTAAATCTGTGTTAGTGAGCACTTCTGCTTTGCCGAGATAATCCATCCACCTCACAGGTGAGGCATATCAAGATGCTGATTAGACAGCGTGATTATTGCACAGGTGTGGCATATCAAGATGCTGATTAGACAGCATGATTATTGCACAGGTGTGCCTTAAACTGGCCACAATAAAAGGCCAATCTAAAATGTGCAGTTTTATCACACAGCACAATGCCACAGATGTCGCAAATTTTGAGGGATCATGAGGTTGGCATACTGACTGCAGAGCTGTTGCCCTTGAATTGAATGTTCATTTCTTTACCATAAGTCGTCTCCAAAGGCATTTAAAAAAATTTAGCAGTACATCCAAGCATCCTCACAACCACAGACCATGTGTAACCACACCAGCCCAGGACCTCCACATCCAGCATCTTCACCTCCAAGATTGTCTGACACCAGCCACCCAGACAGCTGCTGCAACAATCGGTTTGCATAACCAAAGAATTTCTGCATAAACTATCAGAAATCGTCTCAGGGAAGCTCATCTGCATGCTTGTTGTCCTCATCGGGGTCTCGACCTGACTGCAGTTCATTGTCGTAACCGACTTGAGTGGGCAAATGCTCACATTTGATGGTGTTTAGCACTTTGGAGAGGTGTTCTCTTCATGGATGAATCTCGGTTTTCACTGTACAGGACAGATAGCAGACAGCGCGTATGGTGTCATGTGGGTGAGCGTTTGCTGATGTTGTGGATCGAGTGGCCTTTGGCGGCGATGGGGTTATGTTATGGACAAGCATATGTTATGGACAACGAACACAGGTGCATTTTATTGACGGCATTTTGAATGCACAGATATACCGTGACGAGATCCTGAGGCCCATTGTTGTGCCATTAATCCACGACCATCACCTCATGTTGCAGCATGATAATGCATGGCCCCATGTTGCAAGGATCTGTACACAATTCCTGGAAGCTGAAAACATCTCAGTTCTTGCATGGCCAGCAAACTCACCCATTGAATATGTTTGGGATGCTCTGGATCGGCACAATACCGGCACTCAGTACTGCACAATCTCTCCCAGTCCCAATACTACCACTCAGTACTGCACACTCTATCCCAGTCCCAATACCAGCACTAAGTGCTGCACACTCTATCCCAGTCCCAATACTACCACTCAGTACTGCACAATCTATCCCAGTCCCAATACCAGCACTCAGTACTGTTAGTACACACTGACAGACACACACATGCACACACATTTCCACATTCTTGCACACAACAACATCATTTGATTTATTGCTCTCTACCTTTGGGAGCTGGTGTGGGGCCTCTTTTCTCGGGAGCTCAGTCTTCCTGCTCCTCACTGCTCCCTCATGCACGCATCCAGCCCCCGTCATTTCTACAGAGGGCGCACGCGAGGGAGCAGTGAGGAGCAGGAAGATTGAGCTCCCTCGATACCGCTGGTCTCCTCCGGCCGGTACCAGGTAAATTTTAGCAGAGTATGCACCGGCAATGTCAGGAGAGCAGGTGCCTACTCTGCATTAGTAATCATGGCAAACCCGCGGCTCGCCGGGCTGCACATATATTAATTATTAATTGTGGGCCCCATGCAGCCCGCGGGTGGTGACTTTGACATGCTTGCTCTAAGACAATGTGGCTGTCTTAAAATGATTGGATAGCAAATCACGAGCCGCAACATACTGTGCGGGAGGAACAAAGAGCCAAAATGTCACAAAAAGCTAGTTATTGTGAGCTAAAATGGGAGATATAGTAAAAGGCTCTGTGGAAATGGGATTTAGAGTCTGGGAGTGCATTATAGTAATGGAAGATCTTTATCAAAAAGAAGAAAATATCCTAAAGACACAATTCCTTTAATTCTAGTCCCAAATGTCACACGCAGCCTGATACTGTAACTGTGTGAACCAGTCCGTGTTTCTAACTCGTACACACACTACCTGAGTACATTTTCCAAGTTAATACCCTCTCCTTATAAAACTCAATTAAATTACAAGAGACGTAATTTAAAGTGAAAATCTTACTGTCAATAAATAGACAAGCATTTAAACTGGAGCGAGGGGGCAAAATGTCGATATTTATCACCGTGAAAGCCTCAAGATGCTGCTATCTCCATTTGCCATTTCGTACTGCTCTATACGTGACGATAAACGTGCGCAGTTAAACTAGCAAATAAAAATCTATAAAAATAAAAATATGATTTGTTTTTTTTTAAATGTAAACCTTTCTGTTTATAATGGGCTCAGTTTCTGGCTAATCTCTCCAGCTGGTAGTCTTCGAGGCTATCCGTGTTCTATAGAGATACATTCAGTGAAGGTTTGATGCCTTCAAGCGGAAGCTAATGTCCATTGCATATAATAAATGTCACCAGATCTGGACTCTTTCTAAAAATAAGAATTTACATTTTTTTTCCTTCTGGCTCGAGTAACCAGAGTAAGATTTTCTTCCCTAAAATCGGTAAAAAGAGTTTATCTGCCGCACGTGACAATCAGCAGCTAGAATGACACCGGCAATGTGTATTGCCAATTCAAATTAAATATTAAACAATGTTTTATAGTGTTTTCACATTTCTGGAGATTCAGAGCTCTGTAGGTGGGAAAACTCTATTTCCATCTGACTTGAAAAGAAATTGTTATTTTTTCACTAATAGCGTTACGAGTAACCAGCAGAGGAAGGCATAAAATCTGGATAAGGTCGGATAGTCTGCGTGTCGGGGGTGGAAGCAGTGCTTTTCACTAGTGGATCCTAAGGTGATTCCACATGAATGTTAGAAGTTCTACCAGTCATCCAGCAAGGGTTAGAATTGCCCTTCCAAATTCTGACAGTTGGACGTCACGCATTACGATCTGGTTGGCCGACAATAAGTGTGCAAAATAGTTGAGTTGAAGGCAGGAGACCCCTAAAATCCAGAAGGCCAAGAAGCTATCGCTCATCTCCCAGAAGGGACAATCACAAAGTGCCTTTAAGTCAAGCATGTCAAACTGAAAGGCTAGCACGGGCCAAATGTGGGCCGCAAAAAAAAAAAAAAAAAAAAAAAACTGACATTTTCATGGAAACTTAGTTTTATTTTGAAAAGTACATTTAAAAAAAAAACAGCATCCCCCTCAACTAAATCTCAGCCCCCTCCTCTATACTAAATCCCAGCACCCCCCTCTTCTAAAAAAAAATAAAAAAAATGTAGCCAACAGGTGGAGCACATTGATGTCACGTCTGAATGTGACATGGTGTTGTGTGCCTCCGAGCACATCCAGGTCCTCCACTGTCAAGCCGTGGCCATCGCAACACTGACCAACACACACTCACTGACAGAGGCATCGGCAGACACACATGCACTCACTCACAGACCCACTCACTGACAGACACACACAATCACTCACTGACAGAAACACGGAGACAGACACACACAATCACTGACCGACACACACACACACACACACACACACACTCACTGACAGACAAAGATACACTCACTCACTGACAGAAACACACTGACAGACTCACACTCACTGACAGACACACACTCACTGACAGACACACATATACACACTGACAGACAGACACACACACACACACTGAGAGACACAGACACACACACACACTGACACACTCACTGACAGGCACACACTGACAGACATACACTCACTGACAGACACACATATACACACTGACAGACAGACACACACACACACTGAGAGACACAGACACACACACACACACACTGAGAGACACAGACACACACACACACACACTGACAGACATACACATTTACACATTCTGGCACACACACTCACATATCATTTTAATTATTGGTTCCTACCTTTGGTAGCTGGTGTGGGGCCTCTTCCTTGGGTCTTCCTTCCTGCTCCTCCATGCTCCCTCACGAGCACAGTTGAATGATGACAGGCTGGAATGACGTCATATTCCGGCACCCAACATCACTACAGAGGGCGTGTGTGAGGGAGCAGTGAAGAGCAGAACAGACTAAGCTCCTTTGCTGCTGCTAGTGTCCTCTCCCCCAGTCGGGAAACTTTTAGCAGAGTTGGCACCTGCAATGTGGGGAGAGCAGGTGCCTACTCTGCCTTAACATGTCAAACTCGCTGCTCGCTGGGCCGCAAAGATATTCATTGTGGGCTGCGTGCGGCCCGCTGGCTGCGAGTTTGACATGCTTGCATTGAGTGTTTTCAATATAAAATATTAATATTTACTTCACAATAGTAGCTCCTTCTTTAATGCGTGATGCACATTAACACGTAGCGTGGATAAGCATTTTGTTTAACGCTTCCTTTTATCAATGTGATAATAGAACTTTATAGATATTCAACAAGATCAAATCTGAGCCGCATTTAACGTGGCCATAATTGCTGCAATTTTCCTATAAGTGAGCGATTCTCACGAAAACCGTCCCTCTGACAAGTACCCAGTAATATGAATTATTAAACAGTCATAGACATGCCAGAGAGACACCCAAAGTCCCACAGCTCTCACAGGTGAACATAACGACTGTAGCCTTAATATGAGCGCATAGATGTAATTAAGCGTTTTTTTCATCCTTTAAACCTCCTGAAAGGTCAATCCATCAGCAGAGAGGAAAATCTTTCTTGACATGCAGCGTTCCTCTCGTGTGTCAGACACAGGTACCGTTTAATTGGGGATTCCTGACGCTGATCTCTGTTTATTAAACAAAGATCCAGATTGTTTTGTTTGTGAGTATCTGTATGACAAGATGTATTCATTGAGGGCATGATGAATGGATTCTCGAAACCAATGGCAATGGGCCTTTATCTGCGGCCAGTAAAATGGGGAGAATATGGTTTGTTACTTGAAACCTTATTGCAATATGAACACTAGCACACAATAGCAGGGGGCGCTGCCGTTAGGCCCATCGCATTTGTGTCATCTACCAATAATGGACAGAAAGCACTTAGATATCATCCTTGTGACAAAACACCATCGGGGATGTCCGTCTATCAGCGAAGACCGTTACTGAGATCAGGGGTCAACACCGACCCCAGCAAGGCTGGCTTCCAGAAGGGCTTGACATCCAAGGCAGGTATCGAACCCTCTGCCCGCCCAGCTTCTCCCAGGCAGTTATCGAACTCTCTGCCTGCCCAGCTTCTCCCATTAAGTACCGAACCCTCTGCCAGTCCAGCTTCTACCAGGCAGTTATCAAACTCTCTGCCTGCCCAGCTTCTCCCATTAAGTACCGAACCCTCTGCCCGTCCAGCTTCTCCCAGGCAGTTATCTAACTCTCTGCCTGCCCAGCTTCTCCCATTAAGTACCGAACTCTCTGCACGCCCAGCTTCTCCCAGGCAGTTATCAAACTCTCTGCCTGCCCAGCTTCTCCCATTAAGTATCGAACCCTCTGCCAGTCCAGCTTCTCCAAGGCAGTTATCGAACTCTCTGCCTGCCCAGCTTCTCCCATTAAGTACCGAACCCTCTGCACGCCCAGCTTCTCCCAGGCAGTTATCGAACTTTCTGCCTGCCCAGCTTCTCCCTTTAAGTACCGAACCCTCTGCCCATCCAGCTTCTCCCAGGCAGTTATCAAACTCTCTGCCTGCCCAGCTTCTCCCATTAAGTACCGAACCCTCTGCCAGTCCAGCTTCTCCCATTAAGTACCGAACCCTCTGCCCATCCAGCTTCTCCCAGGCAGTTATCGAACTCTCTGCCCGTCCAGCTTCTCCCAGGCAGGTATCATTAAAAAGCCTGCAGGTACAGGCAGTAGACAGCAAAACCAATACATTAAGCTGCATACTGTATATACAGCTGTATAACGAACATTAAACTGTATACCGTACATTAAGCTGTATACAGTACAATAAGCTGTGTACCGTACATTAAGCTGTATACCGTACATTAAGCTGTAGTCACCACACACAACACTCAGCCACCACACATAACACTCAGCCACCAAACACTGACACAACACAGCCACTACACACAATACTCAGTCACCACACACAATATTTAGTCACCACACACAACACTCAGCCACCAAACATTGACACAACACAGCCACCACACACAACACTCAGTCACCACACACAACACTCAGCCACCAAACACTGACACAACACAGCCACTACACACAACACTCAGTCACCACAGACAACACTCAGCCACCAAACACTCACACAACACAGCCACCACACACAACACTCAGCCACCACAGACAACACTCAGCCACCAAACACTCACACAACACAGCCACCACACACAACACTCAGTCACCACACACTCACACAACACTCAGCCACCAACACACGCAACACTCAGTCACTAAACAAACACACAACATTCAGCACCAAACACACACAACACTCAGTCATCAAACACTCACACAACACTCAGCCACCACACACAACACTCACCACCACACACACACAACACTCAGTCGCTAAACACACACACAACACTCAGTCACCAAATACCCACATACAAAACACTCACCACCAAACACTCAAAATACTCAGCTGCCTCCATTTACAGATCAGTGCCCAGGACTCTAAAGGGGGGAGGGGGGCAATCGGCATCCTATCTAGGTCAATGGGTAATCATAATCCAGCTCTGACTATAGGTGCTGAAAACATTAACGTTAAGGAACAGAAAGGAAACCATTCCATCTTTATTAAATCCATCCAAAGAGTTAAACACATAAAGTAAAGATGAGTTTCTGAAGAAGTGCGTCGAGCTCAATTAATAAAGACAGCTCCAGAGATACTTTGGTCATTATTTATTAAGATATTCCTTTCATTTTATTAGCTATGAAGTCTGCAAACCCGTCCCATTCTGGCCAGTGGCACATAAAATGTGGCTTTTATTGTGACTGGCTTTTTACATTAAATATAAGAGGCCATGGTATCTGCCGCCTGTATAAACCTCCAGATATATCCCTCAGGTCCGGAGTGTTATTCCAGGGGTGCAGCTTCAGATGTTCAATCTCACTAGATGAAAACATAAATTGAGGCTGGCGTAGAGGTAACCGCACTCTGTGAATATTCCTCTGGGTTTAGCCTCACACAAACAGCTTCTGAAAATGAGAGAATTACACAACGAACGAGCGGTGACGAAAGACATCAGACCCGATGCTGCTAATATAGAATAGACTTGTGCAAAAATCAGTTTTGGACGGTCCATCTAAATCATGTATTGTAATCCCCACCCGGGGAAATCAATCGCCCCCGATTTATCGCCACGAGAAATGTTCAAACAGGGCAGAAATAATATGTGTCCAGGAAGACGGATCTGGGGAGCCAGTGGGCCCAGTGGTTTTATGCTAATAATCATTGCCCAGTGATTTATACTCAGTTTGTGGACAGGGCAAATTCAGCCGATTACGTGAAAAGGTGAATGTGATGTTTAGGTTTCTCGGCAGACAAAGCTTCGCACTCAGTAAATGTCATTACTTCCGTAACCCGGAGGCTGTGTGCACCATAACTAGCACTCATTGTAGACTGCTAGAAAAGGCAAATTGCATTTTAATTCCTCACACATTAAAATATTGTTTCCATGGTACATTGCGTCCTTAAAATTGTAATGATAATGTAAGTAGGAATAAAAATGTATATCATCTGCAATTTATACCAATAAACTCTTCTATTCAATAAAAAAGTGTTTTAACCTCTTAAGGACCAAACTTCTGGAATAAAAGGGAATCATGACATGTCACACACGTCATGTGTCCTTAACGGGTTAAACAAATCATTTACAGACTCCCTCCCACCCACGTCATTCAACACTCCCCCAATTCATCAAACAACACTCCCCTCCTCCCCCTCCATTCAACACTCTTACCATTCATCCTGCACCCCCCCCACTTCATTCAACATTCCCCCATTCATCAAATAACACTCCCCTCCCCCCACTTCATTTTACATTCCCCCCATTCATCCTGCACTCTCCCCCCCACTTCATTCTATATTCCCCCATTCATCAAACAACACTCGCCTCCCCCACTTCATTCTACATTCCCCCATTCATCCTGCACTCTCTCCCCATTCATTCAAAACTCCCCCAATTCATCAAACACTCCCCTCCCTACTTCATTCAACACTCCTCCAATTCATCAAACATTAGCCCCCTCTCATTCAACACTTTTCCCATTCATCCTGCACTTTCCTCCTACTTCATTCAACATTCCCCCAATTCATCAAACACTCCCCTCCCCCCATTCATCAAACAACACTCCTTTCCCACATTCATTCAACACTCCCCCATTCATCCTGCACTCCCCTCCCCCCACTTCATCCAACACTCTACCCATTCATCCAACAGCAATTCCTTCCCCCTGTAGTGGTACCTGGTTACCCACATTATGAATGCATTTAGAGACCCATTCCCCCCTCCCCTTAACTGGACGACACACGGTTCCAGGGGTACAACGTTTAACAATCTTTATTTGGGTACACAGCTTTTTATGCACAGACCCTCGCAGGGGGTTTTCATCCCATACAACAGAATCCCAGGCAGGAGGGGGCTGAGTTGCAGATAACCATCTCCCGCTCCGGGAGATACTAACAAGACACAGGGACACACATACCATACAGGGGGGGTAAACTTTGGGGCTCAGCGCCCCGGAAGGGAAGAGGTCACACAGGTAAAGCATGTCTCGTTAGATAGCCCCGGGTCCCATCTGGGATTCCTGCAAATAGTGGGGCTATCGGGTGTACAGAGCCTGTGATACCAGTATCTAAAGTCTGGGGCTCGAGGCTTTATGCATCCCCGAAATCAGTTCCACAGCGTTGCACTATCTCCTTCATTCAGCACTCTCAACATTCATTCAGCACTCTAGCCCATCATTCGGCACTATCTCCTTCATTCAGCACTTTCAACATTCATTCAACACTCTCAACATTCATTCAGCACTCTAGCCCATCATTCGGCACTATCTCCTTCATTCTGCACGCTCTTCATTTTGCATTCAACATTCATTCAGCATTCTAGCCCATCATTCGGCACTATCTCCTTCATTCGGCATTCTCTTCATTTTGCATTCAACATTCATTCCGCACTCTCAACATTCAAACCCCAAACAGTACATCTTTTATAGTCTGGGTGTTGTTCAGGAACCAATCATCCACAATTTCCAACATGAATGAAGAACTAACCACTTGCGATATATACATATCCATCCCTGAAGCAGAGCCATGCCCCTTATACTGACTGGAAGCACGGGCCTGCCCCTTATACTGACTGGAAGCACGGGCCTGCCCCTTATACTGACTGGCCTGCCCTTTTAATAATGCTGTACCCAGAATTACTTGTGTCTCAGTCCTGTCTGTCTTGGCATCTCTGCCTCACGAGTACCGATGGGGACAGAAGTAGGTCAAGCCACCAGTGAACTGACATTCACAGGCAGCTGCTGGGGCCTCATTAGTTGCATTTAGCACACACATCACTCTCTGCTCTCCTCCCGACTGGAGACCTGCAGCTTTAATTGTGCTGGATAGCCCTCCCTCTAATTAGAGCAATCCTAATTACAGACGTCTCGTTAACACTGGTAAAGCTCCCGTTAAGGACGATGGAAAGGACAAGGCTCTGTTTGTTAATGGCCATGGGCATTTTAACTACTTTGATGCCAGACACGCGATCCATTCCATGAAGGACACAGTGACATTGGAATCTGTAATCTGTCCCACACTCTCAGCCAGAGCGGCTGGGAGTTATCATTACATCTCACAATGCTATTCGGCATTGTGATAGTTAATTTAACTGATGTAAATTTAACATAAGTGTAACTTCACTCCTAAAATCCCATGTCTGGAAAGTGTTGCGATTCATAGCTATTATCAACCAGAGACGCACGAGAGGTAAGTTGCTGTATGTTGAGAGGCTGGTCTGCTATCTGATGTGAGGGTCTGCTCACCAGCTGCTAGAAGTTAGGGAGTAGACTATGGCATTTGGTTTTAAATGAGCATGGATTTGGCAGAAATTAGGACAGTCTGCACCCAAAGTGCCATACGGACGTATAACTGAACAAACGACTCTCCTCATAGTCGGGCATGTTCGTTCGATTTGTACTTCCGTCCATGACATAAATAAAGAGATGGTAGATGGGAAATAAAGATTAGTTGTTACGGGAAACTCACTAAATGTTGATTTTATCACAGATCAAGTAAGAATGGATAAATAAAAAAATAATCTATATTTATATAATCCATATTTAATATATTATATAGAAGTATATATGTTTTACTGTTTCTTTCGGGTTTTTTCTCTATCGGTCACTTTTCCTCCCTGGATCTGTGAAGTCTATTAGGGACTAACATGTCCTATTGGGTTTGATGAACATGTGACAAAAGTACAGTTCTTTTTAAGGTTAATAATTTCTTCGCCGTTTCCATCTATAGGTCATCCCTTGTCATCCGCTGTCACAGAAAATAAGAGAACTGGCCAGTAACAATCTACTGAATAAGCCTGTAAGGTCCTGTAATTCTCCACCATGGGATGAGCTACTCTTACTACAAGTTCCTACAGGAGTCAGTCTGACTGAAAGATGCTTTAAGCATCTCCAAAGATACAAGTCATATGCTAATTTCTGTTTGGATGCCTTGACCTGTCCTGTGCTATTGCTTCTAACATTGTAACTGAGGAGAACGACCACGACAACAATGAAAGTTTGGGAGAATTCTATCTCACGATATCCTTTAAATTTCTGTCAGAACAGCTTGAATTATGGTGAGAGCGACTTACCATGATCCTTCAAAAGTGTATTCTGTTAAAGTCCATCCTAAATAAATTAATTGAGGAACTGAACTCCTGAGTTGACGTTCAAGATCACTGCAATAAGCTGAGAAAACAACAAATTAACCAGCAGAGTTTTCTAGTCGTTAATAAGGCTAAAACTCAAGGGTCTATTATTTAAAAAACCCTTAAATTCAGAACGTAATAAACCAGCATCTGTGACAAGCGTACGCAGCCTTTGGTACTCCAGATGTTGTGCTTGCAAAGCATCAAGGGAGATGTAGTCTGCAACACCTGGGGTGCCGAAGGTTGTCTAACCCCAGGTCTATGACCTCACTCAGATATAAAGCAAGCAGAATGTGGATTTAATGTCCAAATTCTCAGAACGCCTGTCTTCATCTTCTTACAACCATGAGTAAATGTCAGTCCTACCCAGTGTACAGCAGGACCTTACTTCAGGCACCAGCCCAAGGTGTCAAACTTTCACATTATTATTTCATTACTTATATAGGGCCAGCAAATTCCGTAGCGCTGTACAATGGGTGGATTAACAGACACGTAACATGAAACGTTTAATCACCACCCCTAAAATGTATGTGTGTGTCGAAAACAATCTGATATCGATGCTGAAACAAAACAAAAGACCAGGGAAAAATAAAACAACATTCAAGGTTAATACTCAAGGTCAGGAGGTGGCAATCGATTTTATGGAACCATAATCGCATTGTGCAAGAAATCCGCTTTGCGAGGCTTGATATCAAGATGCCCTTGGACAGTGAATGGGTTAATCAGTTCCGAGCCTCGTTTCTATGTGTTTCAGACCTCTCTGTCTTTCTCTCCGCTATCGCTGGATAACTTATGATCCGTGCAGTGTCTGGCAGGCTGGTTTGTAGGGAGGAAGAAACCGTGGTAAATGGGACAGAAAACAGATTCCATTCTCTCTCTCGCTAGCGGAGATGGGGGTGCTACTCGTTATAATCAATTACACCCTGCGCTGCTGAGGCCCTTCTGAGTTTATTTTATGCTCTGCCTGTCTTCTGTGTATTTATGGGGCCCGGCTGTGCCTACTCGTCACAATATATCATTCCTGCTTCCTTGTCTCTCTATTGTCATTCCTCTCTGTTTAACGAGCAGTTTCATTTCCTTATGCAAAAAAACAAACATCTATTGTCTTAATTTGTTACCATTTAATAGCTTTCCTAATCTGTGCTGTCCTCCTCATAACCCTCACTTGCTGCTTTTTTTATTAAAAAAAATGATATTACTGTCAAATAAAATGAAATGCACCTTTACCACTACGCAAATCACTTTAGAGTGTTCTATATTTACAAAGTGTTTTGTCATTGAGAGGTTCATTCGATGGAATGCAAATCCATGTGACCTTTACGTGTCTATAGACAAACTTCGTCATCACGCACTCTCTCATATGAAAGCCATGAACGAAGCGGACCGGGGTCATTCCTTTTTCCAGGGGCACTAATTATGAGACATCAATGGATATATTTCAACCTCCAGGATTTTTTTCTACAGCCTTCATGATGTACAAAGCAGTGATACCAAACCTGACATGCCAGAGTCAGAGCTGGTTGGACATAGCAGTAATTGTCAATCAGGTTTGCCAACCCCAGCATTAGGACATCAAGGATTTTTCGGGTTACTTTGAAATGTAACACTGTCTCTATATGTGTGTGTTTAATGACAGATTTCTGATGCTAATGGGGATTCTTAATTGAATTGGAACATTATCTTCATCATACATGTTCTTCTCCCAATCACATCAATCGAAGAAAGCTGTGTGCATTGTGTTTCTCGGAACAGGTTCCCAATCACCTAATTCTGTATCCTACTGCATACAACTTCCACCCACTGCTCTGTAATCTCAATTACTGTCTCATGATGGGCACACTGACTCTCTTACATGGTCTATGTCCCATTGGGCTGCATTCATCTCTCCCCATCCTTCCTGTACACAGAGGGCTGTATAAATTCTCTTTATATAAAAGACTCCACTCTCTGTTGTTGCACGTACGTCTCTCTCTCCCCCGTTCTTTGTCCTCACTCCCATACATCAGAAGTGCCGCACTGAGCTCGGAGACCTGGCTGAGATGAAAGCTCTCTTCGGTATATGCACTGTGATACTCAATGCCGCCACATTCATTAATTTACTGCCAAAAAGCCTCTTTTAGGCGTCTGATGAATAGTTCTCATCGTTTACAATCCTGACATGTCTGGCTCTCCGTGATGTGAGGAATTTAGAACAAAAGCTGTTGCCACAAAGTCCTAATGTAGGCCCATCTCAAACAGGATAAAAGTATGGAAACGCAACACAGGTCTGAAGGCCAGCTTGGAACTAACGAGTTAAAACAAGCACATACATTAATGGACCCGGCACTCTCCTTTATAATACAGCTGATATCTAAAGAGCATGTCAGAGAAAGTCTGGCAGATAAATGCTTAACGCCCACAATCCTTCAATGGTATGACCAATAAAATAACGCAGAGTAAGTTGAAAACGTACCTAGGAAAATGCTTAACTTCATGTGCTTCAATGAAAGTATATAAGGAGGAAGTACAGAAGATGTAACTGAACCCGCTTGATAAGCATTTATCTCCAACCAGAATTCAATGCTCTTAACATGGAATTACATCAAATGTGCTAAAGAAAATTGCTGGACTTTGTGATCTAGCAATAACCAATCACTTTTTCCTAACATTGCCCAAGCAATGATATGTATGGTTCCTCTAGGCCAGTGCCTGTCCTTTGTACTGAAGCATCAAAAAGGTTTCGAAAACTTATACAACCCTATACAACAGGATACATGGATGATGTTGAAATGTATCAAACTCAATAAGATCTCATTGAAGAAATCTTCAAATGTCACTAACAAGTAGCCTATCCCAGTATATTGATCACTGGAGAACAGAGGTCAGCCAGCCTGGTCATGCATATTAGATTGGAAATAAACAGAGACCATCTAGCTATATCTTTTCACAATGGGTTTAGTTGTTTTCCTTTAAGGGAAATGGAAAAATATCAATATTTCTCAAATATAGATCTTCATTTTTATAAAATGTCATGTTACAGCCCATAGCATGAAATGTTTTGATAATGTGTAGATATATAAATGAGAAAGATTGATATTAAAATGGAAAGGAGAAATGTCTTAAGAAAAAAAAAAAAAGCAAACATTAAAAATAAACACAGTAGGTAGAGGTGTCAGAAGCAGATTGGTAAATTGAGATTCAGTAGGAGAAATGCAGAGAGGAGAGATCGGGAGTGTACAAAATGCTAATAAAATATTCCTGAAAAAAGGTGAGGAGGAGAAGCCATCGAGGGTTAACTGAAGAAAATGAAATGAGGGACATCAAGAAGATACAAGGGAATAAAACAGGGATGTCAAGAGGGATACTCTTTATTTAATCTACCTCAATACAAAAAGAAAGCGTCTCGATCCTCGATTTCCGACAGAGCGCCGTAATTATGGAACGACCTCCCGCACACTTTCAAATCTTCCCCAGACCTAAAATCCTTTAAAAGATCCCTCTCTACATACCTGAAAACAGCATGCACATGTCATGGTTGGATATATATATGTCTGTTCTATGTTAAATCTGTACATGTGTATTAATATAGGTTTTGTCATTTTAGTATTATATTGTGACCTATTGTTACAAAGCAGAGTTTGTGAAGCCAGGATATACATGAAAATGAGAGAAATCTTAATATTTCCTTCCTGGTAATTTTTTTTATAAATAAATAAATAAAGAAGTTGATTCTACATGAAGAGATAGAGATATATGGTGAATGAGAGAGAGAGAGAGGGAGTGAGAAAGAAGGAGAGAGAGAGAGTTCGACAGAGAGAGGGAGTGAGAAAGAAGGAGAGAGAGAGAGAGTGAGAGATGGTTCGACAGAGAGAGGGAGTGAGAAAGAAGGAGAGAGAGAGAGAGAGAGTGAGAGAGAGAGTGAGAGATGGTTCGACAGAGAGAGGGAGTGAGAAAGGAGGAGAGAGAGAGATACAGTAATAATGGAAGGAGTGATAGAGAAAGCTGCTCAGGAAAAAAAATCAAATAAGGAGAAATGAAAGGAGAAAGGAGAAATGAAAATAGGAGAGGGAGGGAAATGAAACCAGGAACAGAAGGAAGAGATTAACGCCAACAGGAAAGGATAAGAGACTAAGAAGGGGAAGAGAGGAGGAGGGGGAGAATGGAAGAGATGTGAGAGGGGGGAGGGGAAGGGAGGGCAAGAAGAAGAGAGGAAAAGGGAGGGTGAGAGGGGAAGTTGAGAGAAGGATAGAGAATGGCAGGGGAAGTATAGAGAGGGAAGGGGAGACAGGGAGGGGGATGGAGAGAGTGAGGGGGGGAAGGAGAAGGGGGAAAAGGGGAAGATGGAGGGGGAGGGAGGAGAGGTAGCTGAAGGGGGAGATTACAGATAGTGAGACAGAAGCCAGGTAACGTCAAGAGAAGATAAATGAAAGAAAGATGATTGAGAAAATGAATAGACTAATATACAGGAAATTAAGAGATACTAATAGATACTACGCTTTTCTGTTCTGGTCTATACATGTTAGTAAATCAATGTATAAATAACGTAGGGTTTTGGCATTTTTCTTGGGTGATCCCATGGCTGAATCAGATCCCACAATGCAATGCAGAACTGAACGCTCCCCATAGAGATACAATGAGTCATCTAGATCGGCTCGGAAGCGCATCATTAAAAGACGGACTTTGGGTCATACTTCTAACAGGCAGCATGTTGTTGTGGTGTCGCAGGGAAAGCAGGAAGGCTTGGAGTTTGAAACAAGGATCAGATTGCTGACAGTGGTCACCGACTGAAAGACTGAACATATAATGAATAGCGCAATCGGTTTATGGGATTTATTTCAAAACCCTTGGTGCTCTCTGTCTTATTCTGGGGAAAAGTTGCTTAAATCGAGCTTTTTATCCTGAGATTTGTAGCATTTGTTACACCATGGTTATGGAATAACCTCCATTCTTGTTTTCCAAGTAACAAATCTCAACTGTTACAAAACTCTTATTTGTGTTTGACTGAAAAACTTCTTCTAACAGTGTTAACACGATATTATCCCAATTAGATCTCCAATCGCTACACCTTTGTAAAATATCAGCAGCAACACAGAATGTGATTTAATAATAATAATAATAATAATAATAATAATCCTATGTCCTTTAAATTCTAATCTAATATTGTTCTGAAGGAAGACGTTAAAGAGTTCCTGTCATGACAATAGAATGAGAGAATCACATTTCAGTGTGCTAGTAGCATTACTGGCAAAGGGCTAGATTCCTCTAAAATCAGAGGTTACAAAGCAACCCTTCCCTCTTTCTACCGGTCAGTTCAGTTTGTGTGGATCGACACAGAGAATAGAAGGCTGTGCTCTCTATGTCTGTTACCAAGGAGTCCCTCCTTTTTCTCGAATTCAGGGAAATCAATGCCTGCAAGGGAAAGCCGGAAGAAGTGTACACTCCATGTGAGAGTAGCAGCAGCGGCATGGAAAGAAATAGACAGAATCATTTACTGTAGCAGCTTTGCAAAGAAAACCTAGGAATGGAGATTGAGAACAGATAAATCTTATTCACACAAAACTAACATAAAGTGTTGGGGACTTCTACCCTGTTATGGGGAGCAAGTCTGTGACTCCCAAACAAGAATATGCAGGAGAGGTGTCTCTTCCAGCAAGTGCAACACCCAATGAAACATAATGCTCTCAGCTGGAGAAAGGGATAAAGGAAATGGATGCAAGTTTGAGCTTTTAACAAAATTAATGGAAGAAATACTTAATTGGTTAACATGAGTCAATCTGTATGGCTGCAAAACCCCAAACGTATAACTGTCATGGAAGGTACACTTTAAAACATATGAATCCAATTTGTTCCTTTACTGCTTTCCATTACTGAATTTAAGTAAAAAGAAAATCAACATTAAACACATGTGTATTCTAAAACCAAGACTGTCACTTCAATGCAGCCAATCTTCCACCAGTGAGATCCTCAAGCTTGACGACCCATGTCTAATCAGATGTTTCTTACAGAGAAGTATTGTCGATGCAGAGAAGTATTGTGCTACAATCATCATAATCCTCCTATCCAATGCTTCCCTGTGAAACCATCAGATGCACACAGCAGCCGGGGTGAGCATGACTTGTATGTCGATACCATCATCAAATAGCTACGAAAACCGAATCTATGTCAGTCCAAAGCCCCCAGTGGGTGCTTCTTACAATGTAGAAATTGCACAATATAAACAGTGCTGTTTCTCAGAAATGACATTTGCTTCTATTTGCAGGAAATTGACACTCCATAATCTTTAGGGTAGAGTGATTTGTGTGCTTAGACTGTCCTTTTAAGGCTGCCGAAATTTGCCTCATTATCTGTGTTAAGCCAGACTCAAAGCAGTATTTTGTAGAAGTAACCCACTAAGGCCTCACCTCCTACGATTATCCATTTAGACCGGCTTATCCTTTGCTGCAGAGCTGGGAGGTTAAATGCTCCGCACTCTATCTACACAGCAATGCAACATGCATAACGCGTAGTTGGCTGCTAAGCAATAAGTCTCTAGATGGAAGCTGGAACATTATCATGTAACAAAGGATTTCTGGTCTGGGTTCCTAAACTCGCCCCCACCTGCCCTTCTTTCAATTAAAAACAGACCCACAATCCCTTGCTGTGCAACAATGTGCTCAGTAACTGCTAAAAACGACCCATAATCCTCTGCTGAATAGCAATGCACCCATGTCCTCTACCCCTTCTATAGACATCAGGCAATTCCTTGAACCTTTGCAGAAGAATGCTCTGCGCGCCCTCATGGCCTCAAGATGACAGACCCGTTATTAGCGAGGGGACCATCACTGGCTGTCACACAGTTATTTTGAGCGCTGCACGCTCCAGGCAGGGAATAAACTGAACTTTCACTTCTGAATCTGAACATTTTGCATAAAGGGAAAAAAACCTACTGAGTTTAATTGCAGCTTTTCACGGTGAGCAAACGTTTCTCAAACATCTTGCCTGCTCATCGTGGGATTAGTAATCGGATAATTATACAGAGCCTCAGCATCCTCCTCGGATGGGACCAGCCATGGTTACAAGAGGAGAGCAGAAAGATGGGAAGTGAAGAAATATATAGTGATGGGCTCTAGATGATGATCAGAAAAAATCAGGGCGCAAGTTTAAGACAGAGACAGCGAGCAGGAAAGATGGATGAGACATGGAATGGGAATGCGATATTTCTTCACGAGTGCAAGAAAAACCGGGGAGATGAGGGGGAAAGAAGAGAAAGAGAGTAAGGGTAAAGCATGCGAGTGAAGGAAGGCGTGTTTCGTCCAAGGATCCAGTGTTTGATTAAATTGTAGGGTGGGTGGAACATAATCCTTTCTAACGAAGCCCTGTGGGGTGGCAGCGGCTGTGATGACGAGGGGTGTACCCAGAGCCAACGTTTATTTGAAAAACTGTATCAAATCAGCCAGATAGATGCATATTGCATATCACCTAATCATTTACAGCCAGCACAACCTGATTAGAAGTGTCATAAAGCAGCATGGCCGACCACAGGGAAGCAATCAGCCTTGCGTCTATTATACGAGCAGGGGGTTTGCATGACATCATAATACACGGCAAATATTTGTATAAATGAATTTTGACAATTTGCTTCCAATATCGCATGTTATTTGGGCCTTTCATTTTAACGAAGGGGAGGTGGACATTTTTACCACAAACCACGTCCAGTACAGCTAAAAGCTGAGAACAGGAGCATCGGAATCCATTTTGGGCATAATTATTCAGCCACCACACTCAATGAGAGTTAAAATGTGAGCTCTGTGTGTCATCTTTCCATCCTCAGCTCACCCTAAAATATTGAGGGGTTTAGTCGCCAAGCAGTGACTCCCAGAGTTGTCAAATATAGACGAGTTGAAGAATTTTTAGAATAAGAGTTTAAAAAGCAGCAATATAAGGCCTCGATTTAATATTGGCGGGGTAGCTTTTCAAATTATTTCATATTTTTGGATGAACTTAAAATATCCAAAAATATATCATATCTGAAGAAATAGAGCGACCTCGTCACGGGTTCTTGGAGGGGCCTGCTGGCCAGCCTCCTACATCAGGACTATGGGCCCTGCAATATACCTTGCCCAATGCACTTTAAAAGGCTCTGTTCATGTGAAGTATGTACTTTATACTCCAGACAGAGAGACCGACCGTTAGCACTAATTCTCTGGAACTGTTTTGGGCATGGGACCATGTGCAAGGT
The DNA here is from genome assembly GCF_036172605.1 of Pelobates fuscus. NCBI lineage: Eukaryota > Metazoa > Chordata > Amphibia > Anura > Pelobatidae > Pelobates > Pelobates fuscus. The sequence continues at coordinate 110,282,076 of NC_086329.1, read as the reverse complement.
CAGTAAAAAATAAGACTCACAGGAAATACCTGAACCCCTGAACTGATCTGGGTGATTTTTGGATATGTTATTCACCCAGATCAGGGCTATCAGGGGATATCTTGTGTTTTGGGGTACTTTTGGGGTTTTGTAAAATATGTGTGTTTTCTGCCTGGAGATAATTGGGTTAATACAGTATTTGACTCAATTATCTCACAGGCAGAGGGGAGGGATTGTATGTTTGTTATGGGGGTGTCATACATATAATTACTGTTCTGATTGGTTTGTAAGCTTTGTGTCCCTGTCCCCAACAAGGTCCATGTGGGCGTACACCTTGCTTGGGGACTTATATAAAAGGCCAGCTGTGGCTTCCATTAAACAGAATGCTTTACCCCTTCATGAAGTCTTGGCTCATGTTTGGGGGGATTGGAGAACTACATTCACTCTGGGGATTGCTATATCACAATACTCCCCTGAGTATAATCACTAAGCTCTTTTAAGAGCTGTTCCTACTACGCTCTCTGGATAGGAGAGGTCTACCTACTGGGAGCTGGATCCTGGTCTTGGGACCACGGTGAGTGGAGGACGGCGAGACCCCAACCAAGCTACGGCGGTTCGTGGGGTCTATGGTGGTTATGGTGTTCCGGTACAGTGCTTATGGTGCTTGCAAGTACTAGGAAGCAGCGATAGACGGAGGTACCCGGTCTGGGTGCCAGGCGGTTCGTCACAAGCAATATATCAAATAATATCAAAATCATACAAAATTTTAATATTATTCAAAATAATAAATAATTTGAAAGGTTTATACAACAATATTAAACCTAGGAATAAGACACCATCACCATCTAATGTCAGATTTATGAGTCACAGAAGTTTCCGTAAAACTAAGCTCGATTCTTCAAGGCTTTACTTCACTCATACATCTAAAACCATCGTAGTCCCCAATTCATTCAAAGTTCCATTTTTATTGGTATTTTCATGGCATTTTTTATCCACACACAAATGAATCACTGCAGCTCCTGTTCTACTATTCAAAGTAAAGCATGTTTCATGTAAAGCATAACAAACTAAAGTTAACTTTTCTAAAACAAATGTTGATGATAATGGAAGCTATGGGGCTTTGTTCGCTAAGTAATGATATGCGGAGGGTGCAGAACAAGTATTATAAAATGAGGTCCGCATTGAAGAAGATTTTTTTCAGTATGAGTATGCTGGCCTCAGTTTTGCGATTTGAGTGATTTATTCACTAAATTGCAAATTGCAGAGGAAATTGCAAACATCAACCCAAAATAACAGAGGCAGAAAAATAGTTCAAGCATGGCTTCAAATAAATGAATGCAAATCTTTACAATCTACGTGGATTATGGGATAAATGCAATGCTTCTTCACGTGCTGTGTCTCGCTATTTAGTGAATAACCCCCAAAGTAAAGCATTGAAAGGCTGCGCGTGATAAGAGTTTGGCTATTGGAAGCCTGGCTGGCAAGAGGCTAGGCAGTAGCTACGCATGACACAAACCCAGCCTTGTCCTAGGACAATGAAGCTTTTATTTTGTTTTTTTAATCTTGTGGGAACGCATCCAGCGAGGCAGCAAAGTGATTACCAAATATTTAGTGTGACCGTGCTCGTCAGGAGGCGTGCATCACAGCAATAATGCTGAGAGAAGGGAGGGAGGTCAGGCTGGGAGTTAATGCGCGGTTTGTGCGTTTTGGAAGCAGTGACTGGAAGAGACGCTTGGAGGAGGAGGGAGGCAGCGTGTTGGGGAACAGCTGCTGTGTGGGACGAGTCTGCGAGGACGCAGTGTTCAGAGCTGCGAAAATATGTTTCCTTGTGTTTGCTATTTACGCACAGTGTCAGGGGGTCTGCGGAGTGTGCAATGCAATGATTAGGGGAGGGTGTGGATGGCATGGGAGCGGAGAAAGGGGTGATCCAGTGAGGATGGGAGAGCCAGGCCTGATAGAGAAACTGGGACAGTGGATAACTCTGCATCAAAATCAGTACAAGCAAGGAAATGGTTAAAACGAGTTACAAACTATAAATAAAGTCTCAAGTGCAGAGTACTACACACAATGCTCACTAAGTGTAAAACACAGCTGGGACATTGACGTTTTTTTGTTTCTTCTTGTTTTTAAACTCTAGCAATCACAGCTCTCAGCCAGACAAAGGACAGCGAACATCGGAGCCCTAGTACATTGGGATGTGGCCTGTGCCCAGGGCCGGTGCAAGCTTTTTGGTGAAAACAAATTTGCGGTCCCATTTGCTTCACCCAATCATGCAGACTAACACACTGACTCAAGTAGACACACACTGACCATGCAAACTGACACACACTCACTAACCTATGTAGACTGACGCACACAGACTCATATACACACACTGACCCAGGCAGACACACATACATACAGACAGACACACTGACCCATGCAGGCACACATACATACAGACAGACACACTGACCCAGGCAGACACACACATACAGACACACTGACCCATGCAGGCACACATACATACAGACAGACACACTGACCCATGCAGGCACACACATACAGACACACTGACCCATGCAGACACAGGCACTAACCCATACAGACAGACACACTGATCCATACAGACACAGACACTGACCCATACAAACACACAATGACCAATATAGACTGAGACACTGACCCATGCAGACACAGACACTGACCCATGCAGACACACACAATGACCCATACAGACACACACAACGACCCGTACAGACACACACTGATCCATACAGACAGACACTGACCCATACAGAGAGACACACAATGACTCATACAGACTGACACACTGACCCATACAGACACAGACACTGACCCATACAGACACAGACACTGACCCATACAGACACAGACACTGACCCATACAGACACACACAATGATCCGTACAGACACACACAACGACTCGTACAGACACACACTGATCCATACAGACAGACACTGACCCATACAAAATAAATTAATAATAAATATGTAAAAACACATTAATGACAAATGATGTTAAAATAGAAAGAATAGTCTGAATATCATGAGATTTGTAGTCCACTCTCGTTCCTCCAAATATCTGTTTCTGCAGGACATAGAACCGTCTGCTCGAGGGTCAATCTTTGCTATTTTTCCTGAAATTTACCCTTAATCAAGGACCGCTCATGCGCTGTCTTTATGGTGCAAGCATGCCTTACGTGACGTATAAACAAACCGCTGTTTTCATGTATAGTATAAAAAACCTGAAACACAGATTTATTCACTAAACAGTGACTTGCGTTACATTGGAGAATTAGCTGTGTCTAAGAGATGTTACCAATTCAGTTATTCGTTTACATTTACTGCCTCTGTGTTTTCCACGAAAGAGAGAATTGTCCGAAATTGAAAGTCCCTTTTCGCAGTTTTGGCTTACAATTTCCGTTTCAGTAAATAACCCTACGACAGGGGGCACATGTGCTGATGATCTGGGTGTGCAGAGTAAAGAACTGCGCAGTGATTTAAAACGCAATATAAATGGCGTCATTGAACCAATCCTTTGCCCCCGGCGCCTGGCTGTAAATGTCCGCGGCTCAGGATTGGCTCATATGGACGGCTAATTGAAAGCCTATGGAAAGAGATGTCTTGGAGAAGATGCTGGTTTTGCGAAAGCAATCACCTTTAATGAATTCCTTCTAATGGTAAATGCTTCTAATGAGCAATTCATTATAGCGAGCACGCTGAATGGGCCCGAGGAATATTGACTGATGTCTTTGTATAAGCAATACACCCACCTAGACAGATGCTAAAAACCCAGATAGATCTCTAAAGGTACAAACTGACAAGTGAGGAGAATACGACCCAGAAAGTAAAAATAATTATTTTACCATTAAACCCTATAATCAGAGCGCAACACCGCGATTCCTGCCTCGTCATAAGATCTCTGCGATTGTTACTTCACCCAAACACTTTCACACCTTGTCCTTTGCCTATTCACCGTCCATTGTTTTTTTTTGGGTTAGTATTTACTAAAAACGTGAGCTTGCCGTTCAGATCACGGCGGATGGAGAATTCCCGACAGCAGCAAGCACCTTAAAAACTATTATTTCGACATTGGCAGTCAGAACACAAATGGCTTTACTTGAATGTAAGTTCTATAGCCATTAAGTATAACCGTAGAACATCAACATATACTGTAGCGCTGTTTTCACAACAATGTTTCAAGTCACAACTTTAATCAGACCCAAGTAATATTAAATACCCTCACAGGCAGGAAATGACCACATGACTGTATTCTATATCATTACTTAATAGTGTATTTGTATCACACAGCTAGGTTATAATGCTGCCGCCTATCCCATGTGTTCCCTATTAAGGGTTAATAAGCATGTAGGGATGTACATGAAAAATACCCCTCTGTCTCATTCGAGATTTTACCTTTTAGCTGAAGCAAGCAAGGTGAATTGTTAGTGTAGGACCCACCTAGAGGTTTGCCTTGACGCGGCAGGAGGGCTTACACTTTAATGGCCATTGGGGTGATGCTAATACCTCCAGTTATATAAACATGCGCAGGGATTTGGGGTAGTGTGCAGGTAACTCTTATCTCTTATTTTTTATTGTATGTCACGGCGCTGAGGTGCGCTATGGTCATTGCTGACGCCCAGGAGTAGTGGGAGTCTGAGTGCGGGGATTCATTGTGTATGTTTATAATTATACGTCATGCTGGCATTTCTCTTTGTATGTAAGATGTATGTTTGCATGTTATGTGTCTGTATATGTTTATGTATAAGTGTATGCATGGGAAAAAAGCAGAGAGATAGTGACTAATGATATAACGAGCTGGGAATGGAAGACGGGAGAGAGAGACAGAGACAGATGGGGTGAAATTAATACAAAGAGGGAGAGATACCGTGGGGGTGGGCGGCAAGGAAAGACGATGGGGAGAAAGGAGAATTGTAATAATGTTAATGAAATTGAGAAAGATAAAGACTGGGAAGAGCAGAGAGCAGATAGGATAGAGAAGGCATGTGAAGGAGTGAGGGGAGCAAGGGAGCCAAAGATAGTGAGGGAAACAGGAAGAGGGAGAGTGGGGAAAGGATGGAGGAATGGATGGAGGAAAGGAAGCAGGTGGGGATCAGATAGGGGAAAAGGATTTGAAGGGAACATTGAAACGAGAGAGACGGGAAGAGGGCTGGGGAGAAGGAAGGATAGAGTGGTGGTGGGGAGAAGGAAGGATAGAGTGGTGGTGGGGAGAAGGATTGATGGATTGGTGGTGGGGAGAAGGAAGGATAGAGTGGTGGTGGGGAGCAGGATTGATGGATGGGTGGTGGGGGGAAGGAAGGATAGAGTGGTGGTGGGGAGAAGGATTGATGGATTGGTGGTGGGGAGAAGGAAGGATAGAGTGGTGGTGGGGAGAAGGATTGATGGATTGGTGGTGGGGAGAAGGAAGGATAGAGTGGTGGTGGGGAGAAGGAAGGATGGATTGGTGGTGGGGAGAAGGATTGATGGATTGGTGGTGGGGAGAAGGAAGGATAGAGTGGTGGTGGGGAGAAGGATTGATGGATTGGTGGTGGGGAGAAGGAAGGATAGAGTGGTGGTGGGGAGAAGGATTGATGGATTGGTGGTGGGGAGAAGGAAGGATAGAGTGGTGGTGGGGAGAAGGATTGATGGATTGGTGGTGGGGAGAAGGAAGGATAGAGTGGTGCTGGGGAGAAGGAAGGATAGAGTGGTGCTGGGGAGAAGGATTGATGGATTGGTGGTGGGGAGAAGGAAGGATAGAGTGGTGGTGGGGAGAAGGAAGGATGGATTGGTGGTGGGGAGAAGGAAGGATAGAGTGGTGGTGGGGAGAAGGATTGATGGATTGGTGGTGGGGAGAAGGAAGGATAGAGTGGTGGTGGGGAGAAGGATTGATGGATTGGTGGTGGGGAGAAGGAAGGATAGAGTGGTGGTGGGGAGAAGGAAGGATAGAGTGGTGCTGGGGAGAAGGAAGGATAGAGTGGTGGTGGGGAGAAGGATTGATGGATTGGTGGTGGGGAGAAGGAAGGATAGAGTGGTGCTGGGGAGAAGGAAGGATAGAGTGGTGGTGGGGAGAAGGATTGATGGATTGGTGGTGGGGAGAAGGAAGGATAGAGTGGTGGTGGGGAGAAGGATTGATGGATTGGTGGTGGGGAGAAGGAAGGATAGAGTGGTGGTGGGGAGAAGGAAGGATAGAGTGGTGCTGGGGAGAAGGAAGGATAGAGTGGTGGTGGGGAGAAGGATTGATGGATTGGTGGTGGGGAGAAGGAAGGATAGAGTGGTGCTGGGGAGAAGGAAGGATAGAGTGGTGGTGGGGAGAAGGATTGATGGATTGGTGGTGGGGAGAAGGAAGGATAGAGTGGTGGTGGGGAGAAGGATTGATGGATTGGTGGTGGGGAGAAGGAAGGATAGAGTGGTGGTGGGGAGAAGGAAGGATAGAGTGGTGCTGGGGAGAAGGAAGGATAGAGTGGTGGTGGGGAGAAGGATTGATGGATTGGTGGTGGGGAGAAGGAAGGATAGAGTGGTGGTGGGGAGAAGGATTGATGGATTGGTGGTGGGGAGAAGGAAGGATAGAGTGGTGGTGGGGAGAAGGAAGGATAGAGTGGTGCTGGGGAGAAGGAAGGATAGAGTGGTGGTGGGGAGAAGGATTGATGGATTGGTGGTGGGGAGAAGGAAGGATAGAGTGGTGGTGGGGAGAAGGATTGATGGATTGGTGGTGGGGAGAAGGAAGGATAGAGTGGTGGTGGGGAGAAGGATTGATGGATTGGTGGTGGGGATAAGGAAGGATAGAGTGGTGGTGGGGAGAAGGAAGGATAGAGTGGTGGTGGGGAGAAGGAAGGATAGAGTGGTGCTGGGGAGAAGGAAGGATAGAGTGGTGGTGGGGAGAAGGAAGGATAGAGTGGTGGTGGGGAGAAGGAAGGATAGAGTGGTGCTGGGGAGAAGGAAGGATAGAGTGGTGGTGGGGAGAAGGAAGGATAGAGTGGTGGTGGGGAGAAGGAAGGATAGAGTGGTGCTGGGGAGAAGGAAGGATAGAGTGGTGGTGGGGAGAAGGAAGGATAGAGTGGTGGTGGGGAGAAGGAAGGATAGAGTGGTGGTGGGGAGAAGGAAGGATAGAGTGGTGCTGGGGAGAAGGAAGGATAGAGTGGTGGTGGGGAGAAGGAAGGATAGAGTGGTGGTGAGCGTCCACAGATCAGATCACAGAGTGTGATGTTTTTCGATCATTGTATAAATATGTCTGTCAGATATAAGATTTGACAAACCTTATCATTGAACACAATTTACCACCGGTACCCAGTGATAGCCATGGCTCACACTGCTATATGTAGACACCATATGAACTCTGTGTTAAGACTGGGATCACCCTCAGTGCTTTTCATCCTGGGGCGCCGTGCTCTGCTTCATAGGAAGGAGAAAAACACGCATGGAGATCTGAGGTCAAAGTCCGCCATTTTACAGTAAGGGGATTATTCACCGAACGCCACTTTATAAGGAACTGCAACATTTAGGCCAAAGTAGCTGGTTTGGAGAACTTCTCTTATTTCACAATATATTTCAGCCTGAATTTAGCCCTACACACAGTGACGATGCCATAATACTCTTGGCGTGGGCGCACTTTCTGCTTATTTAGAATAATCCTGCGTTTGTCTGACAAATAGCCATCGTTTGTAACTGCAAACAAAATATCTCATAAAGCAACTGTATCACACTGTGTCCACATGTTACTCTTTCAAGGCCAAGTAGATAGTTCTTATCAATATACAGTGCAGCCATTGTGCTGGACGGGAACACAGAATCTAGCAGTGTTAATAATAAATAAATATTACTGCCCCTAAAATCACTGAATATTTTGACCCCGAAATTTGTAATGAAATTGTCCCCTGACAGCTGTTGCCTTTCCCCTACTAAATGAAAAGTTATGGGCTTTTAACGAGGGCTCTAATTAAAGTTACAGAAATGAAAGGAGAGGCTATTATCTTTTATTAGAGGCAGAGGCGCAGAGTGGCGTATACACACACGCGTGCACAGGCCTTCTCTCTGGGAAGATATCTTTTATACACTGCTATTGTTTTAATCACATTCCGGCCAACCAACCAGAATTCAATTAAAGGAATTTGCTAACCACTGCCTTTTTTAAAACATAAAATATGGCTGGTGAAAGCAGTGGAATGCAACCCCCGGGGGCAGAAATCAGACCCAAGCTAATCCTTTTCAATCTATCCGAAGGTTAGGCACAAGAGCTGACAATCTATAACCACCAATGTGATGTCAATGTGTGGCTTTATTTATTTATTTGCTGAAATGCAAATTTGACAAATGTTTTAAGATTCCGTAGAAGATTATTTTCAGTGATTTTCAAGGAATGTTGAAATGGGTGCATTAAACAAACCAGCAAACAATGATACTTTCAAGGAAACGGGGGCAATTGCAAAATGAGGCAGTGGGCAACACCGTAAGGGGGAAGAATTGCATAAATTAATTAACTTAATGCAAAGTAGGGAGTTTCGTTTTTTTGCAAGGGCCAGTGAGATAGCTTCCTGGACAGGGCTCCAGCTGCCGGTTTGTGTTCGCCTTGTCCTTAATCTTTCTATGTTAAATAAAGTAAATACCATTAAAGGGTCTCTCTGGGTAAAACTGCCGCCCTCTAGGAATGCATTCAGAAAATGCAAAAAATACAATACACAATAAAATGGAAAATAAAAAGAGATCTTGGTAGTTTTTGCACTGTTTAGCTGGTAATCTCCTAAATAGCTGCAGACCAGTTCCAATCACTTGGGATGATTGGAGAGGAACGTTTAATGGATAATACTAGCTGTACTTTGCAGTTATCAATAGTCATTGTCTGCACATGGTTGGTTTATGGCTTGTCTTTCTCTCTGTGGAGGAGTTCTGAATTCCTAACTCCCCGTATCTAGAACCCCAGCCCTGGTTCTGAATTCCTAACTCCCCGTATCTAGAACCCCAGCCCTGGTTCGGAATTCCTAACTCCCATATCTAGAACCCCAGCCCTGGTTCTGAATTCCTAACTCCCCGTATCTAGAACCCCAGCCCTGGTTCTGAATTCCTAACTCTCCGTATCTAGAACCCCAGCCCTGGTTCTGAATTCCTAACTCCCCGTATCTAGAACCCCAGCCCTGGTTCTGAATTCCTAACTCCCCGTATCTAGAACCCCAGCCCTGGTTCGGAATTCCTAACTCCCCGTATCTAGAACCCCAGCCCTGGTTCTGAATTCCTAACTCTCCGTATCTAGAACCCCAGCCCTGGTTCTGAATTCCTAACTCTCCGTATCTAGAACCCCAGCCCTGGTTCTGAATTCCTAACTCCCCGTATCTAGAACCCCAGCCCTGGTTCTGAATTCCTAACTCTCCATATCTAGAACCCCAGCCCTGGTTCTGAATTCCTAACTCCCCGTATCTAGAACCCCAGCCCGGGTTCTGCATTCCTAACTCTCCGTATCTAGAACCCCAGCCCTGGTTCTGAATTCCTAACTCTCCGTATCTAGAACCCCAGCCCTGGTTCTGAATTCCTAACTCCCCGTATCTAGAACCCCAGCCCTGGTTCTGAATTCCTAACTCCCCGTATCTAGAACCCCAGCCCTGGTTCTGAATTCCTAACTCTCCATATCTAGAACCCCAGCCCTGGTTCTGAATTCCTAACTCTCCGTATCTAGAACCCCAGCCCTGGTTCTGAATTCCTAACTCTCCGTATCTAGAACCCCAGCCCTGGTTCTGAATTCCTAACTCCCCGTATCTAGAACCCCAGCCCTGGTTCTGAATTCCTAACTCCCCGTATCTAGAACCCCAGCCCTGGTTCTGAATTCCTAACTCTCCATATCTAGAACCCCAGCCCTGGTTCTGAATTCCTAACTCCCCGTATCTAGAACCCCAGCCCTGGTTCTGAATTCCTAACTCCCCGTATCTAGAACCCCAGCCCGGGTTCTGAATTCCTAACTCTCCATATCTAGAACCCCAGCCCTGGTTCTGCATTCCTAACTCTCCATATCTAGAACCCCAGCCCTGGTTCTGAATTCCTAACTCCCCGTATCTAGAACCCCAGCCCTGGTTCTGAATTCCTAACTCCCCGTATCTAGAACCCCAGCCCTGGTTCTGAATTCCTAACTCCCCATATCTAGAACCCCAGCCCTGGTTCTGAATTCCTAACTCCCCATATCTAGAACCCCAGCCCTGGTTCTGAATTCCTAACTCCCCGTATCTAGAACCCCAGCCCTGGTTCTGAATTCCTAACTCCCCGTATCTAGAACCCCAGCCCTGGTTCTGAATTCCTAACTCCCCGTATCTAGAACCCCAGCCCTGGTTCTGAATTCCTAACTCCCCGTATCTAGAACCCCAGCCCTGGTTCTGAATTCCTAACTCCCCATATCTAGAACCCCAGCCCTGGTTCTGCATTCCTAACTCTCCATATCTAGAACCCCAGCCCTGGTTCTGAATTCCTAACTCTCCATATCTAGAACCCCAGCCCTGGTTCTGCATTCCTAACTCTCCATATCTAGAACCCCAGCCCTGGTTCTGCATTCCTAACTCTCCATATCTAGAACCCCAGCCCGGGTTCTGAATTCCTAACTCCCCGTATCTAGAACCCCACCCCTGGTTCTGAATTCCTAACTCTCCGTATCTAGAACCCCAGCCCTGGTTCTGAATTCCTAACTCCCCGTATCTAGAACCCCAGCCCTGGTTCTGAATTCCTAACTCCCCGTATCTAGAACCCCAGCCCTGGTTCTGAATTCCTAACTCTCCGTATCTAGAACCCCAGCCCTGGTTCTGAATTCCTAACTCTCCGTATCTAGAACCCCAGCCCTGGTTCTGAATTCCTAACTCTCCGTATCTAGAACCCCAGCCCTGGTTCTGAATTCCTAACTCCCCGTATCTAGAACCCCAGCCCTGGTTCTGAATTCCTAACTCCCATATCTAGAACCCCAGCCCTGGTTCTGAATTCCTAACTCTCCGTATCTAGAACCCCAGCCCTGGTTCTGAATTCCTAACTCCCCGTATCTAGAACCCCAGCCCTGGTTCTGAATTCCTAACTCCCCGTATCTAGAACCCCAGCCCTGGTTCTGAATTCCTAACTCCCCGTATCTAGAACCCCAGCCCTGGTTCTGCATTCCTAACTCCCCGTATCTAGAACCCCAGCCCTGGTTCTGAATTCCTAACTCCCCATATCTAGAACCCCAGCCCTGGTTCTGAATTCCTAACTCTCCGTATCTAGAACCCCAGCCCTGGTTCTGAATTCCTAACTCCCCGTATCTAGAACCCCAGCCCTGGTTCTGAATTCCTAACTCCCCGTATCTAGAACCCCAGCCCTGGTTCTGAATTCCTAACTCCCCATATCTAGAACCCCATCCCTGGTTCTGAATTCCTAACTCCCCGTATCTCGAACCCCAGCCCTGGTTCGGAATTCCTAACTCCCCGTATCTAGAACCCCAGCCCTGGTTCGGAATTCCTAACTCTCCATATCTAGAACCCCAGCCCTGGTTCTGAATTCCTAACTCCCATATCTAGAACCCCAGCCCTGGTTCTGAATTCCTAACTCCCATATCTAGAACCCCAGCCCTGGTTCTGAATTCCTAACTCCCCGTATCTAGAACCCCACCCCTGGTTCTGAATTCCTAACTCTCCGTATCTAGAACCCCAGCCCTGGTTCTGAATTCCTAACTCTCCGTATCTAGAACCCCACCCCTGGTTCTGAATTCCTAACTCTCCGTATCTAGAACCCCAGCCCTGGTTCTGAATTCCTAACTCCCCGTATCTAGAACCCCAGCCCTGGTTCTGAATTCCTAACTCCCCATATCTAGAACCCCAGCCCTGGTTCTGAATTCCTAGCTCTCCGTATCTAGAACCCCATCCCTGGTTCTGAATTCCTAACTCTCCATATCTAGAACCCCAGCCCTGGTTCTGAATTCCTAACTCCCCGTATCTAGAACCCCAGCCCTGGTTCTGAATTCCTAACTCCACATATCTAGAACCCCAGCCCTGGTTCTGAATTCCTAACTCTCCGTATCTAGAACCCCAGCCCTGGTTCTGAATTCCTAACTCCCCGTATCTAGAACCCCAGCCCTGGTTCTGAATTCCTAACTCCCCGTATCTAGAACCCCAGCCCTGGTTCGGAATTACCAACTCTCCGTATCTAGAACCCCAGCCCTGGTTCGGAATTACCAACTCTCCGTATCTAGAACCCCAGCCCTGGTTCGGAATTACCAACTCTCCGTATCTAGAATCCTGAATATATGTAGAAACTAGCATCGGGCTAAACAACCAATTTCTTTGGGAACATCTAAAACAGCAATCTATTAGAACAGGGAGCCATAGAAACATAATACCCACATTAAGAGGGCACAGGAGGCAGCCTTGGGGCCAGGTTCAGAAAGGTTCTGATCAATCCTAGTTTGGGGCAGGTGCATCAGCTCTGTCTATGATGGCGTCTCATTGAGCAGTCCTGAGTCTTGGGAATGGGATGCTGCAAAGCATCATGGGAGCTACAGGTTGACTAGAACCATTGATAATTCTTATTTATTTTATTTTTTTCCTTTGAAATGTTCGATGAAACAGCTTGAAACCAAAGGGAATTGGCAGAAACAGGGAACGCACATTCCTCATATAATAAGTGTATAATTCCTGACAGAGGGAATCCATGGCCCCATATAACACCCAGTGTCTCTCGTGGGGATATACTAAACGTTACTCAGTGGCTTGGTAGAAGGTCCATCCACCATTCCCAGCATTCTCAGATAAAATGCAGCCAACAAATCAGGAATTAAAAATACAGCAATTAGTATTAAAAATAAACATAAAATACTATCACTAACACGTGCCATTAATTAATGCTAAACTGTAGCAATGTTTCAATATGTATCCAGAAAGTGGATCTTCTAAAACATGCATGTTATTGGGAGTGCAGGTTGTGGGCCCCAGGAACCTGTAACCAGAGCTAGAAGGGCCACAGTCGGCTCCTGAGGCTGGGTGGACAATACTGAGTGTATTGGGGCTCTGTCTCTGCAACAGTTTAGAAAGGACATTCTATCAAAGAACCAGAACCCTTTTTTATTGCGATTAAACCCGATTGAGAGTGTGGCTGTAATGGAGGCTCCTTCACGTTCTGACCAAGTGTAAACATTGATCCTTTCGTGGAACTAATACGGTGTAATATGTCAAAGCCGCTGTAGCAGGAATCAAACCCCCGTGTTATTTTGGGCAGGCGATGCACAGCAAGAAGCCACATATTGTGTTGCACTCTTATTAAATTCAATTTAACATAAAACAGCCGCGTGGGATAAAAACGGTTATTATTTTAACTAAGGATATATAAATCATAGGATTTGCCATTATACAGGTTTAATGTTTACAATAACCAGCCCGGTTAAAAGCTGTGTATAAACATTATTCTGATTTGTGCAGTTACCCTGTGAAGGTAACGTGAGTGAGAAGTTGTTATGGTATTGGCGATGTTTTATTAAATGGAGTGACTGAAGACCTTGTCGAGGAAATAGGATGGCGACAGGGAACCTATTAGAGGGACCACCCACAGAGACTCTGGAGAGAAGGGGGACAGGGGGTGTGATCCGAGTCGCAATAACTATGCCCAAGCTGCCTATGCCCAAGCTCAAACAGGGTCTCATGGGTCCTTGTTTGGGCCAGGACCACCTGCTCTGTCTATGAAGGGGTCTCCCTGCTCTGCCCTATCCCCCTTCACTACATTAGGGGAATGCTGTGGTCTGCATCTCTATGGTCAATTTTAGTACTCATTTATGGTCCTGGCACTTCAAAACGACTAGGAGCATCACAGGTCATATAGAGGTGCAGACGGGAAGGGAACGCCGAGCAGACCAGCTGGAGCTATAACCTCCAACCTGCCTAAAGGTAAGGTGCAGGAGAGCAAATGAGAAAATACAGATCAGACTCACCTCACTACACCTCGCATTCAGCCTCCCCTCCACACATACCATTATTTACAGCTTCAACTGGAAGGCTGTTCCAGGTATCTACTACCCTTTCTATATCACTGTTACTGCTCCCACTGGAAGGCTATTCCAGGTATCTACTACCCTTTCTATATCACTGTTACTGCTCCCACTGGAAGGCTATTCCAGGTATCTACTACCCTTTCTATATCAATGTTACTGCTCCCACTGTAAGGCTATTCCAGGTATCTACTACCCTTTCTATATCACTGTTACTGCTCCCACTGGAAGGCTATTCCAGGTATCTACTACCCTTTCTATATCACTGTTACTGCTCCCACTTGAAGCCTATTCCAGGTATCTACTACCCTTTTATTATCACTGTTACTGCTCCCACTGGAAGGCTATTCCAGGTATCTACTACTCTTTCAATGTCACTGTTACTGCTCCCACTGGAAGGCTATTCCAGGTATCTACTACCCTTTCTATATCACTGTTACTGCTCCCACTTGAAGCCTATTCCAGGTATCTACTACCCTTTCTATATCACTGTTACTGCTCCCACTGGAAGGCTATTCCAGGTATCTACTACCCTTTTATTATCACTGTTACTGCTCCCACTGGAAGGCTATTCCAGGTATCTACTACTTTTTCTATATCACTGTTACTGCTCCCACTGGAAGGCTATTCCAGGTATCTACTACCCTTTTATTATCACTGTTACTGCTCCCACTTGAAGGCTATTCCAGGTATCTACTACTCTTTCTATATCACTGTTACTGCTCCCACTGGAAGGCTATTCCAGGTATCTACTACCCTTTCTATGTCACTGTTACTGCTCCCACTGGAAGGCTATTCCAGGTATCTACTACCCTTTCTATATCACTGTTACTGCTCCCACTGGAAGGCTATTCCAGGTATCTACTACCCTTTCTATATCCCTGTTACTGCTCCCACTGGAAGGCTATTCCAGGTATCTACTACCCTTTCTATATCACTGTTACTGCTCCCACTGGAAGTCTATTCCAGGTATCTACTACCCTTTCTATATCACTGTTACTGCTCCGACTGGAAGGCTATCCCAGGTATCTACTACCCTTTCTATATCACTGTTACTGCTCCCACTGGAAGTCTATTCCAGGTATCTACTACCCTTTCTATACCACTGTTACTGCTCCCACTGGAAGGCTATCCCAGGTATCTACTACCCTTTCTATATCACTGATACTTCTCCCACTGGAAGGCTATTCCAGGTATCTACTACTCTTTCTCTATCACTGTTACTGCTCTCACTGGTAGGCTATTCCAGGTATCTACTACCCTTTCTATATCACTGTTACTGCTCCCACTGGAAGGCTATTCCAGGTATCTACTACTCTTTCTCTATTACTATTACTGCTCCCACTGGTAGGCTATTCCAGGTATCTACTACCCTTTCTATATCACTGTTACTGCCGCCATCCAAGAGACAGGGTGAAACAGCAGATATGATATTTCAGGCAATACATTTTCTATTTTTCACTTTGAATGTAGAACATAATGTGATTGAAAGGATGTTCCACCCAGGGGAATTTAACCTCTCCATGCATGCTGGCCAGGTGGGGGATCTCGTAAACCCAAACTGCTTAGCCCCTTAAAGACACCGACTCACCACCAATAAAACGGCTCTCATTCTGAACTATGTTTTTCTATTGATCCCATAAAGCTTGATTAACTAGGGGTAGAAGGAGTACGCAAGCAAGCATGTGCACAATTTAGATAGGATGATTGGAACTTCCCCATAATGTGATGGTGGCCGCACCACGCAGTCAGGTCACTGGGGGCTGGTTTTTAGCCGTGGGATTTTTACAAATCACTCATTTATAAACTAGTCTCACATTTTAACCTGCAATGATGCAATGGAGTGAACCTCAGAAATGCGTCTTTTTATTCCCAGAATCCTTTGAGTCTTATGCTAATGACCTGTGTCCATGACTAGTCAGATTGCCGATTAGACTCGCTAATATTTATATTAAATTTGTAGCTGTTTGAAGGACATTTTATCCATACACGGCGTCTGTGTATAGTGAAATAACACGGGCCTCTTCACACACAGCTCATCAGGGGGCCTCGCTCGTTCCTTGACATCTAGCTAGCTTGTCTGCAGTGAGCGTCCATGATGAGTAACGTTAAAATCATGCAATAAAACTAGCCTTTTGTTAAAAATAAAGGTCAGTACCTTCACATCTCTGCATTTATATACGATAGAACCATAAAAAACAATGCCATCGAGAAGGGGAAAAAATGTAAGTGTTCGGTAAACAATGAGTGGGTACGTTTCACAGGCAGGATGTTGAAGGGTCTATTGTAAAGATATAAAATGTCTTCTTTTAAAGGTATTTGGGTCTCAGAACAATAAACAGTAAAATATTTCATCATAATAAGTGCTCCACACAAGCATTCTTTAAAAACAAATAAAAAGGTTAAGGGTAGAATTTGGGAGAATTTCATCACATTCAAGGTCACAATCTGTGCATTGATCACAGGTAGTGAGATCCTCCAGTAGGGGGCAGTGTACAAAGCAAGCTGTCCATCTGATTATATTATATATTATATTCCGTGACGACTATTTGTCATTTCATTGCTGTTGGCTGATGGGCTGTTACCAATGCATTTCACAAGTTTGACGTCAGCTCCGGAGTTGTCCAAGTTCCACTCCACCATATTGAATGAGCTAAGCTCTTACAACGTAGACATGCTGAAAGGTTTGCCAGACTCACCATGATTTCCTGAACATATATGTATTTGGCATGTTGATGATCTATACAGGAAAAGTGCTGCCCACAAAAACCTGAAAATGGGACATACAATGTGGCAGCCCTTTTCATGTCCAGCCCATCAGCATGAAGAAGATATGAGTGCAGGAAAGCATGCTAGGATCTGGGGAACCAAGCTGTGAGCGAGCCTGGTCTGAGCACTCACTCATCCTACAGATCGCAACAGTTATAGTGAAATGAAATCTAGACCAACATAGCTGATCTCTGTCTCTGCTCTACACACAGATTGTTTACTTTAGCCTTTTTTGCTTTTAGAGTTTCCCATGAAGGAAGCCTCACAGCGTTTAGTGCTTTGTATTTTGGGGAGACCTCATTTGGGAGGAGGGCTAAAATGGCCAATTCCTTCCTTTCTTTTCAGAAACCTTACATCCGGATAAGACTGCGGCTTTGTTTAGAGCACGGTTTGATCTATACATCCATGAGCATCGTGTGAAACAGCTAACAGCGGGTGTTGGAAGCTGATCTCCCTCTGTCTTTGGTCCAGCACAGCACAGATCATATCACTTTATAAACACAGAGCCGACCTCACTTAATACATCATGGGAGGGGGGCAAGAAAGAAATTCACTATACAAAATCTGCACATTATTAACCCTTCAAGGCCATAGCTGGAATATCAGTCATCAATCTATACATATATATATACGTCCAATAGGGCTGCACTCCCCTGAACATGCAGACATTAAAGGGTGCTGCTGGAGCCATTTAAGATAACATACAGGACCCAGCTCATTCACTAATTCACCAAACGTCACCTTCAAAGCTCACACACACACACACACTCGCAGAGAGGAAAAAACTCAATTATTATAGCAGATACAAATCTCCAATAAGATAAGTATTTAATGAAACAAGTCAGACACATTGAATGAAGAGCCCCATGTCGGTTATTCCTGAGTTAATTTACAGTGAAGCGATAGAGCAGTGCTGAGCGCCTCGCACCCCCCACTGTCTGACCAGCTCCAGACTTGATACTGTCCCCGGGATGTCACTGATATAGGTGACCTGCTGCTATACATCTTGTGCGATGCTCCAGAATGGGTAACCATGGCAACAGAGGAAGTCAGGGATACTTGATAGGTCTTGTAACCATGACAACATGAGAAGGCAGGGACTGCCATAGGGGCATATAATGTGACTCTGATGGATTGAGGAATTTCCAAATACTGTCAATGTAACTCCCCTGACCTACTTCCCTGTAACAGAAATAGACAGAGCCAACAAGATCCCAAACGCCATGTACATCTAACTGGGGGCACGTGCACGGGGTAACTATACCCAAACACAATACAGCACACACAGCAATACAGTGTACAAACCTGATAACAATTTGTATAACTCGCATATTATAACTGGATATGTGAACAGCCACAACATTAAAACCACCTGCCTAATATCGAATAGGCCCCCAAAACAGCTCTGATGTATGGAGGCATGGGATCCATAATATCTCTGAACGTGTCCTGTGGTACCTGGCACCAAGACATTAGCTGCAGATCCTTTAAGTCCTGCAAGTTATGAGGTTGGGCCTCCATACATTGATTTTTTTTTCCAGCACAATCTACCGATGCTCAATCAGATTAACATCTCAGGAATTTGGAGGCCAAGGCAACGCCTTGAACGCTCTGTCATGTTCCTCAAACCATTGCTGAACATTTTTGCAGTGTGGCAGAGTGCTGAAAGATGGAAAACCATAGCCGTAAAGCAGTGAATGTGGTCTGTAGCAATCTTTAGCTAGGTGGTAAGTGACAAAGTGTCGTCCACAAAAATGCCAGGACCCAAGGTTTCCCAGCAGAACATTGCCCAGAGCATAACACTGCCTCTTCCAGCCTACCTTCCTCCCATAGCGCACCCTGCTGCCATCTCTTCCAGATGTAAACACTGCACATGCTCCCAGCCTTCCACCTGATCTAAACGGAAATGTTATGCATCAGACCAGGCAACCGTCTTTCATTGCTCCATGGTCCAGTTCTGAATCTCATGTCTCCATTAAATGCATTTTCAGAGGTGGACAGGGGTCATCATGGGCACTCTGACTGGTCTGCAGCAAACTGCGATACAATGTGTGTTCTGACACATTTCTATCACCTTTTCAGCCATTCAAGCCATTCGAGCTATAGTAGCTCTTCTGTGTGATCGGACCAGGAGGATCGCCTTGGCTCTCCACGTGTATCAATGAGCTTTGGGCGCTCATAACACTGACGCTGGTACACCACTTGTCCTTCTTGCACCACTTTTTTAGGTATT
Organism: Pelobates fuscus; assembly: GCF_036172605.1. Classification (NCBI taxonomy): domain Eukaryota; kingdom Metazoa; phylum Chordata; class Amphibia; order Anura; family Pelobatidae; genus Pelobates; species Pelobates fuscus. The sequence continues at coordinate 110,263,128 of NC_086329.1, read as the reverse complement.
AACCACTGTATACCGGGAACACCCCACAAGACCTGCCATTTTGGAGATGCTCTGACCCAGTTGTCTAGCCATCACTATGTGATCCTAGTCACTCAGATCGTTTTAATTGCCCATTTTTTCTGCTTCCAACACGTGACATTTAAGAACTGACTGTTCACTTGATTCCTGATATATCCCACCCATTGACAGGCGCCATTGTAACCATATAATCCATGTTATTCACTTCACCTGTCAGTGGTTTAAATGCTGTGGCCGGTCCGTCTATATAATCATGGTAACATGATATAACAAAGTGTGTAACCATTGATACAATATAACAGTTATAACCTTGGATATGCAATACAATAAGTAAGTACCAACATATAATAAAATCAATCTTTTTGGGGGTGTAACTACAGTATTACATGTATGATATGTAACAAGTTCTGTGATTGTGGACAAAAATCTAACAGTTGTTCAAGAGGGCATGTTACCATGGAAACTGTATAACATTATTGTGATTGGCGTGTTAGATATTTGCCGAGCTCTGTATACACAGATATTCAATCTCACAGTTATACAGTGAGGTGTATAACGCTCGGTACACGGCAGATTGTTTAACCGTGGATTCACGATATAACATGTACATGACATATGGAATCAGTGTGGTTACCGTGGCAACACAAGACATGAAGTATGCAGTTGGCAGGTTTCCACAGAAATAAAAAAAATAGCAGCTATGCGCGCAAAGTAATGTCAGCACAAACATTAGAAACTGGCTGTAAAATGCGCAATTTACTTCCGGCAAATTGAATTGGTCACTTCTCCGGAATGACACCAGTCTTAAATACTGGGGGTGCATTGGTCCCCCTCGTATTCTGGGTCCAGTAAGAAATATTCCCGGTAAAGATGTTATTTCTTCATCCATGAACGTTTTCAGACTGATTTACTAACGTGTGAATTACAGCTGACGCAGTAACATTCTCAGCTCCGCCAGCTATGTCTTCAAGTTAGTTATTCCGAACAATTCTCACTTTAGTAGATAACCCTGAATGTTTTATCATTAAATTGTTCAATGATCTCTACTTATTCCTAAAACATTTAATAACATCAGCATTATGATGATCTTTCAGATTATTACATTCCCATTAACCTCTGCACAGCATCTACCTGTTAACATGACCGCCATGCATTGACCTGCGAAACGCGTAGGCTCCAGCTGCACATCATTCAGGCTGAAACCTGCACACAGAGGAGGGGAGATTGTGTCTGCACCTACGCACCCCTCTCACCAGGCATAAAGCTCTATCTTAATCACCCAATATTAAAAAAGTTCATTGCAATTTCATCGGCACCCCAATTCTTCAACGCCAACGTTTAAACAACCCGAAAATGCATCTATTCCACTCCAAGTACTGACCACAAGATAGAAAATGTTTTTTTTTTTTTTAAGAAATATTTTCTTTTTCAGAAATCATTTTTTTTTTCAAGATATTTTTTCTTTTCTTATTTTAGGAATTGATATGCAAATACAAGGAGTATCCCTCTGGAGTCATCGTTTAATGCCTCAAACAGCACAAATACTGCATTTCAGATTGCCATTGCCTACAGTAACAATGTATCCAGCTATTTCTACCTCTCATTGAGTCAGAACCTGATTATATGACTTTAGCTATCGTGTGGAAATATGGACATCATAAAACCCAGGAGTATAATATTAAAAATTAAAGAAAAGTTAATGAAATCAATAAACACAGCAGCTCACAATTTCATTTCCAGAACCAGATATCCGAAACAGAAAAACAAAATTAAAAAAAACAATTCGCTCAGCCCATGTCCAAAAAAAACTGTAAAAACAAAACTGGAGAAAGACATTGAGTGCGACCATTCACAGATTGACCTGTTCCAGATGCATGAACATCCCTCAGTGGGAGCCACAAAGGATTCTGGGTATGGACATGCAAATGGAGTGTGTCGGCCATTCGGCCTCTCGAATCCCAAACAGGGACGCCATTAGTATTCAGTGCGCAATACGTGTCATTCCCGTGGCTGGTATGTAGTAAATCTGCCTGTTACACGGTGGAACATTCGAGGAGAGCCATTTGATGTTTGAAGGTTACATTGAAGAGGCGCAGCAGTACAGCGAGTGTTAACGTTATGCAATAGTTTGTGACTTGTCTGTTATAACACAGGGAGCCCGGAGAATTTGTCTCTCTCGGAGCAGCTCAATCCTGGAGGGGAACTCTCTCTCCTGCTATGGGGGCTACGTAGTAAAGTGTCCCTGTGATGAAATGAAGACACAATTAGCCTCTGCACGTCTCTATAAAGAATCCAGCCTGGAATACACCGCTGTGTGCCAGCTGATAGAATAGTGACCTCATTTGTTATTTAGTTGCAGGTTATGCACAAAAATGGCCCCGTATTTACGTGACTTTATCAAACGACACTCCTTCACCATCCTGCATCTGCAGAGTGATGAACGGCGCTAATATAAAAATAAACATTTGCAAAATTGAGAATAAAAATGTGACACCATTTTTTTGTATAAAGCCTGTTTGGACATCTTCATACAGACCATACCGGCGCCAAGCTAGTATTATCACCTGCCCAGAGCGAGATGTTATACCGGCTAAGTGTCCGTGCAGGAGGAAGCGATCGCATGGCCACTGAGTACTAACAGATACCTCGGCTTTGCTTCATCGTGTTTACCGACAAATTGCCGTATTGGCTGCGCAACTGTATACTTCATTTTAATATTTAGCTTAAAGATACATTTGTAAATTGTAAATTAATATATATATATATTGAAATCAGGTAAAACACAACACCTTAGACCATCTTTGTGTAGGTGTGGGGGTCTCCATTGCCCTGGGGGCAGAGCTTAATGAATCATTTATTTTAGTCAGTTGCAAAAGGCCAGCTGATATCATGTGTGTGTTCAGACAAATGGGGTTCTTCGAAAATCGTCTAGAGAACACGTTTGGGGTTACGCAGTCCTTGCGTTATAAATGGCTTCATCCACTGCTAGATCTAGATTTCATATATATGGCTGTTAATACTAAGATAACAGCTTCCAATGTCCCCAATGATCTAATTATGTAATAGTGTTATCCACTTAGTAAGTCTTTTTTTTTTTTTGAGCAAAATCCCTGAAAATCTTTGTCTGTCTGCCTCTCTCTCTCTATCTGTCTGCCTCTCTCTCTCTCTCTCTATCTGTCTGCCTCTCTCTCTCTCTCTGTCTGTCTGCCTCTCTCTCTCTCTCTGTCTGTCTGCCTCTCTCTCTATATATGTATGTCTGCCTCTCTCTCTCTCTCTGTCTGCCTCTCTCTCTCTGTCTGTCTGTCTGCCTCTATCTCTCTGTCTGCCTGCCTCTCTCTCTCTCTCTCTATCTGTCTGCCTGCCTCTCTCTCTCTATCGGTCTGCCTCTCTCTCTCTCTCTCTCTCTCTCTCTCTCTCTCTCTCTCTCTCTCTCTCTCTCTTTCTCTTACTGCCTCTCTCTGTCTGTCTGTCTGCCTCTCTCTCTCTATATGTCTGTCTGCCTCTCTCTCTCTATATGTCTGTCTGCCTCTCTCTCTCTGTCTGTCTGTCTGCCTCTCTCTCTCTGTCTGTCTGTCTGCCTCTATCTCTCTATCTGTCTGCCTACCTCTCTCTCTCTATCTGTCTGCCTCTCTCTCTGTCTGTCTGTCTGCCTCTATTTCTCTATCTGTCTGCCTGCCTCTCTCTCTATCTGTCTGCCCGCCTCTCTCTCTCTCTCTCTATCTGTATGTCTCTCTCTCTCTCTCTCTCTCTCTATCTGTCTGCCTATCTCTCTATCTGTCTGTCTGTCTGCCTCTATCTCACTATCTGTCTGTCTGCCTCTCTCTCTCTCTCTCTCTCTCTCTCTATCTGTCTGTCTGTCTGTCTCTATCTCTCTATCTGTCTGACTGCCTCTCTCACTCTCTGTCTGTGTGCCTCTCTCTCTCTGTATGTCTGTCTGTCTCTATATTTCTCTCTATATATCTCTTCTACCTATCTATCTACATAATGCTTAATGTCATACGGACAAAATATGATTATTTAACCAAGAATTGTGGAGTGTAACGGATAGACGGGCACCCCGACTGGGTACCTCCGTTGAAGGATGCTCCTAGCGCTTCCTGAGGACTCCAAGCACTGCAGCAGACACCACAACCACCGAACCGGAGAAGCATACGAATATTCTCAAGCATATGAATGCTACAATCAGCTGAACAGGAAAAGCATACAATCAGCTTACACTCCTGGCAATCAGCATACAATCCAATTCCCACAGTAACGAGAAGACACTTCGTTTTGAGGGTCAAGCAGAACTGACTGTACTGGCACATACAGCCTCTTTTATTCCCAATCCACAAACATAGTACTGCCCACAGGGTTTTACAGAACAACCGATAACACACGTAGATTACAGAAAACACTCCCAGCAATTATACACAAAATCCTCCCCTCTGCCTGTGATATAATTATGGTACACAATGGGTTAACACACTTTAAACATAAAGACTCTCAAAAATCAGACAAATCCCCCATTAGATAAAAAGTAAACTGGGAGTCCTTTATGACCCAGAACAGTTCCATAGATTTGGGCTGTGCGGTCGGTCTATTTTACACAGAAAAATGACTAAGTCCCATTCGAATGCACGAACGGGGCCGTTCATGCATTTAGCTTAGTATAGCAGTGAGTGTTGGAGAAGTTAAGGGTCAGCGGTGTTCGTTGAAATGAATAGCCAATTTCAGTTCCATGGATTTGGCTACACATACCGCTGACCTCGTTCGAATGAACAAAGATGGCCGCCGCCACATGTTCGTTTGTCGAATGGCGGCCACTTTGACTACTTCGGCACTTCGGCTGAATCCGAAGTGCCAATTTAAAGCTGCAGAACTGCTCCAATACCATTTAAAGGTGCAGTAAGTCTTTTAAAATCCAATCTGCTAAAAAAGTCTTTGACAGGCAATATCTTCCAGGGGCCATAGTCTTAAAGGGGCATTGTTCTCCAAAGTCACAGTATGTCCCCAGATGGTTCTTAAAGGGTCAGCAGCAGTATAATAAAATACAATATGCCCAAATCTGTTATTTCAAGGGCCAAACCTCCCAGGGACCATAATCACATGGCAAGAGGCGGGCAAGCAGTCCTCTCCAGGCACAAGTGGTGGGGCTGGTTCCGCCACAGCATATTTACATGGGCAAACACAAAAAACATAAGACAGACACCGATACACACACACTCATACAAAAACACATACAGATATACCTACAGGCACATACACACATAGGCAAAAACACAGATACAAACACATGAAAGGATATGCATTTAGAGAAATAATCACTAATTCATGCACATACATACACACATACACACATACACACATACACACACACATACACACATACACACATACATACACACATACACACATACACACATACACACATACGCACATGCATACACACATACACACATACACACATACGCACATACATACACACATACACACATACGCACATACATACACACATACACACATACACACATACACACATACACACATACACACATACGCACATACATACACACATACACACATACACATATACACATATACACACATACACACATACGCACATACATACACACATACACACATACGCACATGCATACACACATACACACATACACACATACATACACACATACACACATACACACATACATACACACATACACACATACACACATACGCACATACATACACACATACATACACACATACAAGTTGGGACTGGTATAAAATACTCTATTCTATAATCAGCTGGTATTTCTCCATAGTGACAGATGTGACAGATGTTGGACAGGCGCCATTACTGGCCATTTCCAGATTTTGTTTTCTTCTCCCATCAAACAGCGTATTTTCAAAGGATCCTGTAACAGCAGCTGATCCTATCTTTATGGTCTGCCCGCGTTCTCCGCTCCATATCGCAAGATGCACTTAAAAAGAGATGTGTGCTATGTCCACCTCTGGAAAAATATTCAGCTAATTAAATATTTTAAATAAACACTTTAAAACAGTGGCCGAGGAGAAACAATACTGCAAATACTTATTTTAAGCCCGTAAGCCATCCTGCGGTGTCTAACATATAGAAACTCAGTGTTTCAGTGTATTAATTAGCTATCTACATACACACCTTATTTGCAGCCAGTCAGCTAAAAACTGCTTATCTCAAAACTGGCAATTCCTTACATCACGGAATTACTTCTGGAAGTACTTGAAAATGAAAAACACATTTGGATGCACCAAACACTACTTAATGGGCAAACAAACAATGTTCAAAAAATGGAGCATTAGGAGAAAGGAGGACAAATAACACCAAACAAACAGGCCTTGTCCAGTCTCCACAACTTCAATAAAGTAAATGTTTTAACACTATTCACAGTGACATGTATACGGGTCGGTCCCTCTCATGGTCACAGTGACATGTTTAATGTCGGTCCCTCTCATGGTCACAGTGACATGTTTAATGTCGGTCCCTCTCATGGTCACAGTGACATGTTTAATGTCAATCTCTCTCATGGTCACAGTGACATGTTTAATGTCAATCTCTCTCATGGTCACAGTGACATTCATACGGGTCGGTCCCTCTCATGGTCACAGTGACATGTTTAATGTTGGTCCATCTCATGGTCACAGTGACATGTTTAATGTCGGTCCCTCTCATGGTCACAGTGACATGTTTAATGTTGGTCCCTCTCATGGTCACAGTGACATGTTTAATGTTGGTCCCTCTCATGGTCGCAGTGACATGTTTAATGTCGGTCCCTCTCATGGTCACAGTGACATGTTTAATGTTGGTCCATCTCATGGTCACAGTGACATGTTTAATGTCGGTCCCTCTCATGGTCACAGTGACATGTTTAATGTCGGTCCCTCTCATGGTCACAGTGACATGTTTAATGTTGGTCCATCTCATGGTCACAGTGACATGTTTAATGTCGGTCCCTCTCATGGTCACAGTGACATGTTTAATGTTGGTCCATCTCATGGTCAAAGTGACATGTTTAATGTCGGTCCCTCTCATGGTCACAGTGACATGTTTAATGTTGGTCCCTCTCATGGTCATAGTGACATGTTTAATGTCGGTCCATCTCATGGTCACAGTGACATGTTTAATGTTGGTCCCTCTCATGGTCACAGTGACATGTTTAATGTCAATCCCTCTCATGGTCACAGTGACATGTATACGGGTCGGTCCCTCTCATGGTCACAGTGACATGTTTAATGTTGGTCCCTCTCATGGTCACAGTGACATGTTTAATGTCGGTCCCTCTCATGGTCACAGTGACATGTTTAATGTCGGCCCATCTCATGGTCACAGTGACATGTTTAATGTCGATCGCTCTCATGGTCACAGTGACATTCATACGGGTCGGTCCCTCTCATGGTCACAGTGACATGTTTAATGTCAGTCCCTCTCATGGTTACAGCGACATGTTTAATGTTTGCCCATCTCATAGTCACAGTGACATGTTTAATGTCGGCCCATCTCATGGTCACAGTGACATGTTTAATGTTGGTCCATCTCATGGTCACAGTGACATGTTTAATGTCGGTCCCTCTCATGGTCACAGTGACATGTTTAATGTCAATCTCTCTCATGGTCACAGTGACATGTTTAATGTCAATCTCTCTCATGGTCACAGTGACATTCATACGGGTCGGTCCCTCTCATGGTCACAGTGACATGTTTAATGTTGGTCCATCTCATGGTCACAGTGACATGTTTAATGTCGGTCCCTCTCATGGTCACAGTGACATGTTTAATGTTGGTCCCTCTCATGGTCACAGTGACATGTATACGGATCGGTCCCTCTCATGGTTACAGTGACATGTTTAATGTTGGTCCATCTCATGGTCACAGTGACATGTTTAATGTCGGTCCATCTCATGGTCACAGTGACATGTTTAATGTTGGTCCCTCTCATGGTCGCAGTGACATGTTTAATGTCGGTCCCTCTCATGGTCACAGCCACATGTTTAATGTTTGCCCATCTCATGGTCACAGTGACATGTTTAATGTCAGCCCATCTCATGGTCACAGCGACATGTTTAATGTTTGCCCATCTCATGGTCACAGTGACATGTTTAATGTCGGCCCATCTCATGGTCACAGTGACATGTTTAATGTTGGTCCATCTCATGGTCACAGTGACATGTTTAATGTCGGTCCATCTCATGGTCACAGTGACATGTTTAATGCCAGTCCCTCTCATGGTCACAGTGACATGTTTAATGTCGGCCCATCTCATGGTCACAGTGACATATTTAATGTTGGTCCATCTCATGGTCACAGTGACATGTTTAATGTCGGTCCCTCTCATGGTCACAGTGACATGTTTAATGTTGGTCCCTCTCATGGTCGCAGTGACATGTTTAATGTCAGTCCCTCTCATGGTCACAGTGACATGTTTAATGTTGGTCCATCTCATGGTCACAGTGACATGTTTAATGTTTGTCCCTCTCATGGTCACAGTGACATGTTTAATGTCAATCCCTCTCATGGTCACAGTGACATGTATACGGGTCGGTCCCTCTCATGGTCACAGTGACATGTTTAATGTTGGTCCCTCTCATGGTCACAGTGACATGTTTAATGTCGGTCCCTCTCATGGTCACAGTGACATGTTTAATGTCGGCCCATCTCATGGTCACAGTGACATGTTTAATGTCGATCGCTCTCATGGTCACAGTGACATGTTTAATGCCAGTCCCTCTCATGGTCATAGTGACATGTTTAATGTCGGTCCCTCTCATTGTCACAGTGACATGTTTAATGTCGGTCCCTCTCATGGTCACAGTGACATGTTTAATGTTGGTCCCTCTCATGGTCACAGTGACACGTTTAATGTCAATCTCTCTCATGGTCACAGTGACATTCATACGGGTCGGTCCCTCTCATGGTCACAGTGACATGTTTAATGTCAGTCCCTCTCATGGTCACAGTGACATGTTTATTGTTTGCCCATCTCATGGTCACAGTGACATGTTTAATGTCGGCCCATCTCATGGTCACAGTGACATGTTTAATGTCGGTCCATCTCATGGTCACAGTGACATGTTTAATGTCGGCCCATCTCATGGTCACAGTGACATGTTTAATGTCGGTCCCTCTCATGGTCATAGTGACATGTTTAATGTCGGTCCCTCTGATGGTCACAGTGACATGTTTAATGTCAGTCCCTCTCATGGTCACAGTGACATGTTTAATGTCAGTCCCTCTCATGGTCACAGTGACATGTTTAATGTCAGTCCCTCTCATGGTCACAGTGACACGTTTAATGTCAATCTCTCTCATGGTCACAGTGACATTCATACGGGTCGGTCCCTCTCATGGTCACAGTGACATGTTTAATGTCAGTCCCTCTCATGGTCACAGTGACATGTTTATTGTTTGCCCATCTCATGGTCACAGTGACATGTTTAATGTCGGCCCATCTCATGGTCACAGTGACATGTTTAATGTCGGTCCATCTCATGGTCACAGTGACATGTTTAATGTCGGCCCATCTCATGGTCACAGTGACATGTTTAATGTCGGTCCCTCTCATGGTCATAGTGACATGTTTAATGTCGGTCCCTCTGATGGTCACAGTGACATGTTTAATGTCAGTCCCTCTCATGGTCACAGTGACATGTTTAATGTCAGTCCCTCTCATGGTCACAGTGACATGTTTAATGTCAGTCCCTCTCATGGTCACAGTGACATGTTTAATGTCGGCCCATCTCATGGTCACAGTGACATGTTTAATGTCGGTCCCTCTCATGGTCACAGTGACATGTTTAATGTCAGTCCCTCTCATGGTCACAGTGACATGTTTAATGTCAGTCCCTCTCATGGTCACAGTGACATGTTTAATGTCAGTCCCTCTCATGGTCACAGTGACATGTTTAATGTCAGTCCCTCTCATGGTCACAGTGACATGTTTAATGTCAGTCCCTCTCATGGTCACAGTGACATGTATACGGGTCAGTCGCTCTCATGGTCACTGTAACATGTATAAGGGTCGGTCCCTCTCATGGTCACTGTAACATGTATAAGGGTCGGTCCCTCTCATGGTTACTTCCTATATACACATCCTATATCGGGTGGATGAAATGTTAGTTCTGCCATTAAACAACATCTCTATCCTGAATATGGTGAGATTTTCCATGTAGCAGCCACCAGCTAAATTTATCTAATGGATCTTATTAGAGCCAGTCCCATAGGGGGCATAAGGTAAATAGTCTGGTCCTTATTACAGATTTGAGAGTGTTTGCAGTAGTAGAGCGCAGACATTTTATTGCCCGGTCATGTACATTTCCTAGAGACGTGTTTTCCACATAGAATATTCTGTAATGTAACCTTGCTCTGTCAAGGTCAGTAATAACAATACATTTTTATTTCATCACATAATAGTGAGTACTAATGTGAGTTTATGTATATTACACAATAAGCATCACACACACTTAATAGGTTTAACAGACACTACCCGAAAACACCTCAGATTGCTGAAATGATTTATGTGTGAAGACTGTATATTCTTTTTTTTTTTATTTTACAAAAAGTGCAGATTTTAATAGAAATTGGCTCCATTATAAATGAACCTTGTTTTACCTCCCTGGCTGTCAATCAGACACCCAGTCCTGTTACTTCCTGGTTTGGTTAGCTCTGTGGAGATAAACTCTAGAGGCAGCAATTGCCCAGAGCACCTGCCTTGCAAAGACTTCTCATTGAGCTGCATTGGGAAGCCTGTGATTGGACAGACACAGAAAGTCGGATATACCCCCCCCCCCCCCCCAAAAAAAAAAAAAAAAAAACATAATTAAATGAATACATCACTTGGGATAATCTACTAAACAGCGATTTTTATTTTATTTTGGCAGTGGAGTGCTTCTTTAAAAATTGGTTTGGACCTTTTTTTTTTACTGTGAGAACAAAACTATTTCATGTTTCAGTGTATTTTATTGACTAAAGAGCACACCAAGCCTGAGAGGTCCTTACTGTCTCCACTTTCTACAGACATTAAAATGAGAACAAATGAGGACAAGTTGGATTCCAGGAGATCACATCCGAAAGCTCTATCTCAATGTGACCAATCCAACGCATCAGAATAGAACGAAAATGTCTGGCACATATTTTGCGCACAAACAGTTCCCAAAAAAGCCTTGAATTCACAAACACCTTTGTATGTGAAAAGAAACAATTCATTTTGTTAACTTCCTCCGAAATAACAAAGAGATTTTGTAAACTAAACATATTATCGCATTTTACAGTGAAATGAATAATTATAAAGTCTAATAACATACAATAACTTACAGTTACGATATAGTGTCGGCATACTCTGCTCTTACAACATATTTATAAACTTTGGGGGGTTGTTGTCTTTTGTAAACCTGAACAAGGCTTAGCTCAAAAAGAATATTGGATGTCTGTTCTTCTCATAGCAATTAAACTCTTGTCAGGCTGTCATTTCAAGGGCCCTTGAGTCTACAAATCCATAATTACAGATCATGTTGGCAGCAATGAGCGAGAAGTGACATTACAGTTCAACCTTTGCATTAAGAGTTTCTGGAAAGGGCAGAGAGAGACGATAAGAGTGTGCACGGCCTGTGTCTGCTGCTTGGACCATATGGCACAAGGCCTCCCGAGGGACAGGGGTCTCTTCGGCCAGTAACCGGTGATGGGACCCTCTTTGTCATTGTCTGAGGCCGTCAATAGCCGAGCTGAGACTGTGGTAACCATTGCATCCAAATGAATCCAGAAAGCTTGTAAGAAATATCCCTCTGTATAAAGACACAGTGACATTTACAAATGAAATGTTACGGTGAGGTAGCCATGTTAAGATTGTATCTTATGTTTCAACCAACAGATTCTAGCAATGTCCTAACAGTACCAGTTTGTGGGTTATCCTTGAAGTGGACCCATGGAGTAGTTTGTGGACACTTTAAGTTAATGTGTTTGATGAAAGTACTCAAAATATATAATGTATTTTTTTAAAGAAACATTGTGTTTAGCAATGTATTGACTATCCACTGAGTTCAGGTGGAAGGTTTTTTCAATCACCATTTACTACACCATAACATATATGTGAATAACTGCCGTCCTGTGCTACCAGCCTGACCTTAAAAGCTATTTGCCACTTTAAGCCATAGTATACATGCAGGGGGTACATTTCTACTTGCCAAGGTTAAAATTTCTACTCGCCAAAGGCTAGCGGCAAGTGGAAGTTTTGTGTTCTGATTACATAGAATGAAAAGTAGGGTCCAGCTTGTTGGGGGTTATTGTCCCCCGTCTTCTGGCTCCTGTCCAGTCCTACCACACACTATGTTATTGCAATGAGCACAGAGAAAGCACTTCATTTGTATTGCTGTGTGTAGGTGTCCATGTTTGCGCTTTATACTGTTATATACTGCGGCTATTGTCAACCCTTTATATAGACGCTTTGTCAGTCGTATAGAAAGCCTTTGCACATTATTAATGGGCTTTCGGGGAGGTTTGCTATCGCCTTCCATTTCCTCCTCTCTCCTGTACACACTGAATCTGCCCAGCTATCTATTTTTATAGATTTCCTTATAACATCTGCAGTTCGAGTTTCGCCAATGTCGGCTACCATATATCTCCAGTAAATGTAGAGGGGGCTCTCACGAACTGGCGGATATGCAAGGGATTGTTAACACTGCGGACTTGAAGGGGCCCAGATGCATCTAATGAATCACCAGGATTAATGTCCTTTAACGGCTTTTGCTGCAGTAAGGGACGGCTCCCCGATCATAAATACAGACATAGTAAAACGCAGATCCTCTTTGCTAAATTGCTGCCTTTTACCAGAGTGATGGTACTGGGAAATGGCTGCACAAGGAACCTTTATCTAGTGAATTCTAAGAGCCTTTCCTACCTCAAAGCCAGATTATGAGCCGTGGAGCTCATCTGCTCAATATGATCAGTGATGGGGGACATCATTTCTGTTTGGAGATAAAAAGGAGGAGATTTAACACCGTGTCACGTTCTGAAAAGCATTGCAAAGATGTAAGAGGGGAGGAGTCACCAATGGAATCTGTCTGCAAGTTTCACTGGTTTCCATGGTGACTGCCCCACTTTTAGTACTTTGCCCTATGCTTCAGAGCACATTTTACAAAATCTCCCACACTGTACTCATTGGGTGTCTCCAAATTCCTACCATTCTCCAGACATCGGGGCACAGATAGAAGGCATGACATTTATATTGATGTAGTTTGCCTGTAGATGTGTTGGACAGTCATGCCATGAGTTATCGAAACTGAGGAAAGATCTAAAGAGGTTCTAAGGAAACAACGTTCCTTTTACTTGTCCTGACAGTCACAGTCTAGGTTGGATTGACTGTTTTCCTATTTTGCAAGTCTTAGTAAATGTCTATGAGCTCTACTCTGGAAATCCAGGGGTAAACACCCTCTTATTAAGCTGGCTTTAATTCTGGAATAACCATGGTAGCATCACATACAATTTGTAATTAAGAAGCCAAAAAAAAAAATATTACTTTGAAGTTTGACTTTCAATACTTGATTTGGATTTCTTTAAAATCCAGGGCATTTTTAGATATTTTCCACAAATGTGTCAACACTTTTTAACGCCATTAACATCTCCCAGAGACAGTAATTCTATGGAGAGTGGTTTTAGTTTTTACGCATTACTTTATAGAAGGAAACATCTTGTATTGGTCTTTTCCCACAAACAATGGTTCCTCCAGCTCGGATGGTTTCTCCCCTTCGTCCTGCAACCAACAGAAACCTGAGAACTGGAAAAATAGCCACCGACCCCAGGGCATTTTTCAAGACTTCTCAGATCGGCCCTTTAGTTAACAACATATAGATCAGGAATTAAACAACTAAAAGGAAAATCCACGTGCCACCAGTAAAGTTAATCCACAAAACAGAACTCATTGGAGATTATCCAAGGCAGATTTATTGAGATATAAGATGTAATATTCACAGTTTGCCAAAATGTTCTTATTAGCCCAAACATCCCACCGTATATATTACATCTGTCTGGCCTTGACTCAATGGATCACACAGTCCTCAGATACCACGGTGACAGCCATGACCATGGACAAACAGTAATGGGTTCATTATCATTCCATCTATAGTACCATGAAGATCCTGTGTTCACTCCTTAATGAGGTGGATCCAGTATACACATTTACACAGTTTAATGAATGTTCTTGGATGTTCTTGCCACTTCCTGAGGGTAAGGATACATTAAACTCATTAGCGAGTTACCTGCATCATACACAACATGTACATAATACCTTCATATCTCAGGTGATTAAAGAACTCGAGCTGGCATTAATGGTTTGAAACGGAAGGCCCTGCAGTAATAGTGCGTTACAGAAAACAGGGAAGATCTGCAAAATACATCAATATGGAATATTAACACTTGTTGTACTAAGACCTATTCTGGGTCAGATTTTATCTGAGATTCAGGAAGGATGAACGCAGTAAACATGGCTCGCTGGGGATAATGGACAATGTAGTACATATCAGTGGCCTTGCTGGGCATAATGGGAATTGTAGTCCATGACAATGGCCTCGCTGGGCATAATGGGAACTGTAGTCCATAACGATGGCCTCGCTGGGCATAATGGGAACTGTAGTCCATAACAATGGCCTTGCTGGGCATAATGGGAACTGTAGTCCATAACAATGGCCTCGCTGGGCATAATGGGAACTGTAGTCCATAACAATGGCCTCGCTGGGCATAATGGGAATTGTAGTCCATAACAATGACCTCACTGGGGATAATGGACAATGTAGTCCATAACAATGGCCTCGCTGGGGATAATGGACAATGTAGTCCATAACAATAGCCTTGCTGGGGATAATGGGAACTGTAGTCCATAACAATGGCCTTGCTGGGCATAATGGGAATTGTAGTCCATAACAATGACCTCACTGGGGATAATGGACAATGTAGTCCATAACAATGGCCTCGCTGGGGATAATGGACAATGTAGTCCATAACAATAGCCTTGCTGGGGATAATGGGAACTGTAGTCCATAACAATGACCTCACTGGGGATAATGGACAATGTAGTCCATAACAATGGCCTCGCTGGGGATAATGGACAATGTAGTCCATAACAATAGCCTTGCTGGGGATAATGGGAACTGTAGTCCATAACAATGGCCTCGCTGGGAATAATGGACAATGTAGTACATATCAGTGGCCTCGCTGGGACACAAAGTATCGCAGCATTTAGTAAATACCTCTTATTACTGGACGGCGAGAGTTTGGGAATGACAAGTATTGACCAGATGTTCCCCTTTATGATTCCACCTGATGAAGCGAGTAGCTCCCATACGGTATGAGTTACTGCAATACTGTGTCTGATCCATGGCCGTTCTCTTCATATCCTCACAATGCTGATACTATGACTACACTGACACACTTTGTGTGTATGAAGTAGATCATAGCACCCCTGCACTATAAGCACTGACTGGCTGAAAACTCTCAGCCGCCCTCTCGTTGCTGCCAATGTGAGCAGGTCCAAGGTCCATAGAACGGACAGCTGGAGGTTACAGATCATTTCTTCACACTCTCATGTTTAATGCAGTAACTCCAGTCCAGGATGTTAGGAATTAGCTTTATTCTAGTCGGTCAATATGATTATATTATTAATCGTGATTTTATTTTTTATCATTTTTGTATGTATATATTACTTTTATTTTATTTTTTCTCTGTGATGTACCCAGATTTGCAATCGGTCTCTGATTCAGATGGTTGTCTATCCTTTTACTGCATTCAACAAATACAATTGCACCCCCTTCCCCACCCCCCACAAATCCAGATGGACAGACAAGCTAAGCTGTGTGAAATGTCCTCGGGGTGGCAGTCCCTCCAGACGTGACTTTCAATGTGTTAATGGCTATAATCAATCCCGTTTATTCCTCCCGAATCCTCCGTTTGGATAGACATTAAGACCTTGATTGTAGAAGAGATTGTTAACGCTCTCACTGCCACACTGAGATACCAAGGACAGAAAGCATGGGCTGTTGAAAGCCATGTCTTGCTACATTTAACCCCTGGGGCAAGAGATATGATGAAGCATAGCTTGTTTTCATAAAAGCTGTGGACATGACAGGTGCATAGTCGCCATATGGGCAGGGGGAGTGCTATATGACTTGAACCCAACCCACCCAATAAGACACTGACACTTGGGGGTATGGGTCAAAATTGTCAACAGCTTTAATGATAATAAAGATAATAATATTGATAATAACTTATGATTTACAATTATATATATATATAAGTGTCATTCCCTGCCACACCCCCAACCTCGCATCATCTTTCCCATATTTACATCAAGGCAGTGACTCACCACATAATACATTTCCAATATATCGAAACACCACCGAGGTTCTGAGCCACCAACGGACTCGAAACACCACCGAGGTTCTGAGCCACCAACGGACTCGAAACACCACCGAGGTTCTGAGCCACCAACGGACTCGAAACACCACCGAGGTTCTGAGCCACCAACTTACTCGAAACACCACCGATGTTCTGAGCCACCAACAGACTCAAAACACCACCGAGGTTCTGAGCCACCAATGGACTCGAAACACCACCGAGGTTCTGAGCCACCAATGGACTCGAAACCTACCAAAATATGTACAAACAGTGTACCCTTTTAACCAACTAACCAATCAACTAACATCCCTTACTCCTTTCTTAACTAAGGCCCATTATCCTTAATGTTCCTTACCCCACCCCGCCGCTGTGACCAAGCGGGGAAAAAAGCCTGCAATGGGAGGGACCAACTTTGCTAGGTAAGAAATTAGAGTGAGGGATCACAAAATGGCCGACCATTTATATCAGCCAACCCCCAAACACTGATCCACCAATCCCCTACTGCTCCCGGCCCCTAGCCCACCTCCTAGCCCTGTCAGGGTCCTATGCCCTAAGCTGCGCTTTCTTCATGGGCTTCAAATATCTCTCCTGATATCTCTGCAGGTTTATCTATGCCGGTTTAGAAAAGAGAATCACTGCTTTTTTAAATTGAACTATCACAGACAGACTGCAATACATGTATGAACGAAAACTGAACAAGTCTGGACCTCACAGTCATCCTGATAATGTATTGTTTTAGTCTTGGTTCCCCTCTTAGTACGACTGAGATATATCATAGAAATACAGAATATGTTCACACACATGTTGGCAACAGCATCACAATTAAATGAAAGTTTCAGTCATGTTAAAGTTAACATTAATGACAGCCCAGTGCCCACCACTCGTTACTGAAGCTTTCAATGGGGTAAAGAGTGAATCAGAGATAATTAAACATTTACTAAAACCATAAGACAGGAAGACAGTTCTGGGAACTAAACTATATTTGCATTGAATGCCAGGCTGTGCCAGAACCGGGCCTTATTGGAGAAACAGGCTTACAAATAATTTAAACTTTAACTCAACAAACGTCATGGAGGGTCAGTGCCGCCTAAAATCCTATGGTCACCTCCAATGTTTTTGGATTATTCTCTTATCCTATGGAGATTCTCCCCACTGCTAAGCAAGACAGATATTATATAAATAGAGTCAGCGGAACCATTTGCATTGTTATTGGAGATCAATAAGCGGTTTCTAATGTTTGCTTGATACATGCCGACAGCTGACGTCATAGGCTATAGAGAGCTTAATCAATATGAAAGGCTATATGTGACCTTTAAACAAGCCAAGATCACAACATATCTTCAGATTAGCATTAATTGTTTAATAGAATACTGAAATCCTCTCCTGGCGCCATTAATTGCCAAGACAGATTAAATGATAAATGATAGCCTTATAGCATAATAACAGTAAGCTCTATATCATAACTCTGTATTAGAGCAGCTAACACTGCACTCTGTGTTATAACAGTCACCCCATATTATAATAATAAATGCAGTAACATAGCACTAAAACGTTCATTATAATAAGATCATATAACAAGAAAACAGGTATTATAGCAGTACACTTTATGCTGTAATTATAAAAGGCCTGTCCTACAGGGATGATAGTTTAGAGCAGTGCTCCTCAGCCCTCTTCTCAAGGCACAACCTAAGAGTCCAGGATTTAGGGATTATTCGGGTGTGTCTAATAAGGTGTCAGGTCACATTGATATACACAGCCACGGTGTCAGGTCACATTGATATACACAGCCACGGTGTCAGGTCACATTAATATACACAGCCACGGTGTCAGGTCACATTGATATACACAGCCACGGTGTCAGGACACATTGATATACACAGCCACGGTGTCAGGACATATTGATATACACAGCCACTGTGTTAGACCACATTGATATACACAGCCACGGTGTTAGACCACATTGATATACACAGCCACAGTGCCAGGTCACATTGATATACACAGCCACGGAGTCAGGACATATTGATATACACAGCCACTGTGTTAGACCACATTGATATACACAGCCACGGTGTCAGGTCACATTGATATACACAGCCACAGTGCCAGGTCACATTGATATACACAGCCACGGTGTCAGGTCACATTGATATACACAGCCACGGTGTCAGGACACATTGAAATACACAGCCACGGTGTCAGGTCACATTGAGATACACAGCCACGGTGTCAGGACACATTGAAATACACAGCCACGGTGTCAGGTCACATTGATATACACAGCCACAGTGCCAGGTCACATTGATATACACAGCCACGGTGCCAGGTCACATTGATATACACAGCCACGGTGTCAGGACACATTGAAATACACAGCCACGGTGTCAGGTCACATTGAGATACACAGCCACGGTGTCAGGACACATTGATATACACAGCCACGGTGTTAGGTCACATTGATATACACAGCCACGGTGTCAGGACATATTGATATACACAGCCACTGTGTTAGACCACATTGATATACACAGCCACTGTGTTAGACCACATTGATATACACAGCCACAGTGCCAGGTCACATTGATATACACAGCCACGGTGTCAGGTCACATTGATATACACAGCCACGGTGTCAGGACACATTGATATACACAGCCACGGTGTCAGGTCACATTGATATACACAGCCACGGTGTCAGGACACATTGAAATACACAGCCACGGTGTCAGGTCACATTGAGATACACAGCCACGGTGTCAGGACACATTGATATACACAGCCACGGTGTCAGGACACATTGAGATACACAGCCACGGTGTCAGGACACATTGATATACACAACCACGGTGTTAGGTCACATTGATATACACAGCCACGGTGTCAGGTCACATTGATATACACAGCCACGGTGTCAGGTCACATTGATATACACAGCCACGGTGTCAGGACACATTGATATACACAGCCACGGTGTCAGGTCACATTGATATACACAGCCACGGTGTCAGGACACATTGATATACACAGCCACGGTGTCAGGACACATTGTCAGGACACATTGATATACACAGCCACGGTGTCAGGTCACATTGATATACACAGCCACGGTGTCAGGACACATTGATATACACAGCCACGGTGTCAGGACACATTGTCAGGACACATTGATATACACAGCCACGGTGTCAGGTCACATTGATATACACAGGCATGGTGTTGGGCTTCTACCTTATTGAAATTTATGAATAAAATTCAACATTCAGTTAGTGCAGATTTAAACAAATTGCAATACTGTCTATTATGTCGCTGGGCAGGTCACTACACGAGGTTGTTCAGTCATTGAGCACATATGGCATGGACTACATGATACTAGCTGCAGGGGAACACCAGCGTGTTCTAGAGAGGAATTATTTGGTGCAACCGAGGCAAAACCTAGCAGTGAGCAGACACTGACAGCAGGAGAAAAGCTAAAACCTTCATGGTAATGTAGAATAAGTCATTTAATGTCTGATATCTGGCCAGCATCCAGGAGGGAGGGTAACACGGCTCCTAATTATATAACGTATCTGGGCAATAAATAGAAATGTGTAGAACTCAACTTGGTTGTCAAATAGAGCAAGTTTATATCCGAGATTGCACAAAAAATAAATTGAAACAAACAGCAATGTTCCATGTTGTGTATATATCCAGATCTGGATCTTAATTTCCACATTTTCAGTTAATAACAAGATGAGATACAGATTCTCTAACGCCAAGTGTTTATGTATCTATTTGTATATAAGCTTGTCTTAAACCGTGTAAGCTTTTTTAGAATATGGATATGTGTTTTGCTTTTGCTAACATGGTTAAAAACAAACAAACAAAAAAAAACAAGATGAGAGACCCACAAATTGGGTCATGATATGACACGGTAACAGCATAGCGTACGGAGGGCCAGCAGGGAGCCCGGGCACTAAGTGTGTGAGAGTAGAACCCTGCGGGAAGCCTGGCTCTAATCCTCCCAGTGTGCTTCGCACCCCAGCGGATTAAAGGCTAGAGCTGATCTAACAGCTGTAACCGTACAGACTGACACATTGTACACTATCATACTATAACCGTACAGACAGACACATTGTACACTATCATACTATAACTGTACACATTGAGAAAGTGTATACTATCATACTGTATCCGTACACATTGATACAGTGTACACTATCATACTATAATTGTACACATTGATACAGTGTATACTATCATACTGTATCCGTACACATTGATACAGTGTACACTATCATACTATAATTGTACACATTAATACAGTGTATACTATCATACTGTAACCGTACACATTGATACAGTGTATACTATCATACTATAATAGTACACATTGATACAGTGTATACTACCATACTATAACCGTACACATTGATACAGTGTATACTATCATACTATAACCGTACACATTGATACAGTGTACACTATCATACTATAATTGTACACATTGATACAGTGTATACTATCATACTATAACTGTACACACTGACACAGTGTACACTATCATACTATAATAGTACACATTGATACAGTGTATACTACCATACTATAACTGTACACATTGATACAGTGTATACTATCATACTATAACCGTACAGACTGACAAATTGTACACTATCATACTATAACCGTACACATTGATACAGTGTATACTACCATACTATAACTGTACACATTGATACAGTGTATACTATCATACTATAACCGTACAGACTGACACATTGTACACTATCATACTATAACCGTACACATTGATACAGTGTATACTATCATACTATAACCGTACACATTGATACAGTGTACACTATCATATCATAACCATACACATCGATACAGTGTACACTATCATACTATAACCGTACACATTGATACAGTGTATACTATCATACTATAACCGTACACATTGATACAGTGTATACAATCATACTATAACCGTGCACATTGATACAGTGTATACTATCATACTATAACCGTACACACTGACACAGTGTATACTATCATACTATAACCGTACACACTGACACAGTGTACACTGTCATACTATAACCGTACACATTGATACAGTGTATACTATCATACTATAACCGTACACATTGATACAGTGTACACTATGATACAGTGTATACTATCATACTATAACCGTACACACTGACACAGTGTACACTATCATACTATAATCGTACACATTGATATAGTGTATACTATCATACTATAACTGTACACACTGACACAGTGTACACTATCATACTATAATCGTACACATTGATACAGTGTATACTACCATACTATAACTGTACACATTGATACAGTGTATACTATCATACTATAACCGTACACATTGATACAGTGTATACTATCATACTATAACCGTACAGACTGACACATTGTACACTATCATACTATAATCGTACACATTGATACAGTGTACACTATCATACTATAACCGTACATATTGATACAGTGTACACTATCATACTATAACCGTACACATTGATGCAGTGTATGCTATCATACTATAACTGTACAGACTGACACATTGTACACTATCATATTATAACCGTACACATTGATACAGTGTATACTATCATACTATAACCGTACACATTGATACAGTGTACACTATCATACTATAATCGTAAACATTGATACAGTGTATACTATCATACTATAACCGTACACATTGATACAGTGTACACTATCATACTATAACTGTACAGACTGACACATTGTACACTATCATATTATAACCGTACACATTGATACAGTGTATACTATCATACTATAATTGTACACATTGATACAGTGTATACTATCATACTATAACGGTACACATTGATACAGTGTATACTATCATACTATAATCGTACACATTGATACAGTGTACACTATCATACTATAACTGTACCGACTGACACATTGTACACTACAACTGTACAGACTGACACATTGTACACTATCCTACTATAACT
This sequence comes from Pelobates fuscus, assembly GCF_036172605.1. NCBI lineage: Eukaryota > Metazoa > Chordata > Amphibia > Anura > Pelobatidae > Pelobates > Pelobates fuscus. Next base: position 110,240,709 of record NC_086329.1, on the reverse strand, counting down.
ATACAGACTGATATAGTGTACACTATCACACTATAACCATACAGATTAATACAGTGTACACTATCATACTATAACTGTACAGACTGATATAATGTACACTATCATACTATAAATGTAAAGACTGATATAGTGTACACTATCATATTATAACTGTACAGGCTGATACAGTGTACACTATCATACAATGTACACATACAATAGAATATATATTCACTTATTATAGATATATTATTCAGTACAATGGACAGCTCACCATGTAATAACTATAGATATTATTCAGTACCACGGACTGCGCACCATGTAATAACTAAAGATATATTATTCAGTACAACGGACAGTGCAAGATACACTAGCTATAAATATATTATTCAGTACCACGTACAGTGCACTATGTAATAACTATAGATATTATTCAGTACCACGTACAGTGCACTATGTAATAACTATAGATATTATTCAGTACCACGTACAGTGCACCATGTAATAACTAAAGATATATTATTCAGTACAACGGACAGTGCAAGATACAATAGCTATAAATATATTATTCAGTACCACAGACAGCACACCGTGTAATTACTATAGATATTATTCAGTACAACGGACTGCGCACCATGTAATAACTAAAGATATATTATTCAGTACAACGGACAGTGCAAGATACACTAGCTATAAATATATTATTCAGTACAATGGACAGCAAACCATGTAATTACTATAGATATTATTCAGTACCACGTACAGTGCACTATGTAATAAGTATAGATATTATTCAGTACCACGGACTGCGCACCATGTCATTATTATAGATATTATTCAGTACCACGGACTGCGCACCATGTAATAACTAAATATATTATTCAGTACAACGGACAGTGCAAGATACACTAGCTATAAATATATTATTCAGTACCACGGACAGCACACCGTGTAATTACTATAGATATTATTCAGTACCACGGACTGCGCACCATGTAATAACTAAAGATATATTATTCAGTACAACGGACAGTGCAAGATACACTAGCTATAAATATATTATTCAGTACAATGGACAGCTCACCATGTAATTACTATAGATATTATTCAGTACCACGGACTGCACACCATGTAATTACTATAGATATTATTAAGTACCACGGACTGCACACCATGTAATAACTAAAGATATATTACTCAGTGCAACGGACAGCGCAAGATACACTAGCTATAAATATATTATTCAGTACCACGGACAGCACACCATGTAATTACTATAGATATTATTAAGTACCACGGACTGCGCACCATGTAATAACTAAAGATATATTATTCAGTGCAACGGACAGCGCAAGATACACTAGCTATAAATATATTATTCAGTACCACGGACAGCACACAATGTAATTACTATAGATATTATTCAGTACCACGGACAGCACACCGTGTAATTACTATAGATATTATTCAGTACCACGTACAGTGCACTATGTAATAACTATAGATATTATTCAGTACCACGGACTGCGCACCATGTAATTACTATAGATATTATTCAGTACCACGTACAGTGCACCATGTAATAACTAAATATATTATTCAGTACAACGGACTGCGCACCATGTAATAACTAAAGATATATTATTCAGTACAACGGACAGTGCAAGATACAATAGCTATAAATATATTATTCAGTACCACAGACAGCACACCATGTAATAACTAAAGATATATTATTCAGTACAACGGACAGTGCAAGATACAATAGCTATAAATATATTATTCAGTACCACGGACAGCACACCATGTAATAACTATAGATATTATTCAGTACCACATACAGTGCACTATGTAATAACTATAGATATTATTCAGTACCACGGACTGCGCACCATGTAATTACTATAGATATTATTCAGTACCACGGACTGCGCACCATGTAATAACTAAATATATTATTCAGTACAACGGACAGTGCAAGATACACTAGCTATAAATATATTATTCAGTACCACGGACAGCACACCATGTAATTACTATAGATATTATTAAGTACCACGGACTGCGCACCATGTAATAACTAAAGATATATTATTCAGTACAACGGACAGTGCAAGATACACTAGCTATAAATATATTATTTAGTACAATGGACAGCTCACCATGTAATTACTATAGATATTATTCAGTACCACGGACTGCACACCATGTAATTACTATAGATATTATTAAGTACCACGGACTGCGCACCATGTAATAACTAAAGATATATTACTCAGTGCAACGGACAGCGCAAGATACACTAGCTATAAATACATTATTCAGTACCACGGACAGCACACCATGTAATTACTATAGATATTATTCAGTACCACGGACTGCGCACCATGTAATAACTAAAGATATATTATTCAGTACAACGGACAGTGCAAGATACACTAGCTATAAATATATTATTCAGTACAATGGACAGCTCACCATGTAATTACTATAGATATTATTCAGTACCACGGACTGCACACCATGTAATAACTAAAGATATATTATTCAGTACAACGGACAGTGCAAGATACACTAGCTATAAATATATTATTCAGTACAATGGACAGCTCACCATGTAATTACTATAGATATTATTCAGTACCACGGACTGCACACCATGTAATTACTATAGATATAATTAAGTACCACGGACTGCGCACCATGTAATAACTAAAGATATATTACTCAGTGCAACGGACAGCGCAAGATACACTAGCTATAAATATATTATTCAGTACCACGGACAGCACACAATGTAATTACTATAGATATTATTCAGTACCACGGACAGCACACCGTGTAATTACTATAGATATTATTCAGTACCACGTACAGTGCACTATGTAATAACTATAGATATTATTCAGTACCACGGACTGCGCACCATGTAATTACTATAGATATTATTCAGTACCACGTACAGTGCACCATGTAATAACTAAATATATTATTCAGTACAACGGACTGCGCACCATGTAATAACTAAATATATATTATTCAGTACAACGGACAGTGCAAGATACAATAGCTATAAATATATTATTCAGTACCACGGACAGCACACCATGTAATTACTATAGATATTATTCAGTACAACGGACAGTGCAAGATACAATAGCTATAAATATATTATTCAGTACCACGGACAGCACACCGTGTAATTACTATAGATATTATTCAGTACCACGTACAGTGCACTATGTAATAACTATAGATATTATTCAGTACCACGGACTGCGCACCATGTAATTACTATAGATATTATTCAGTACCACGTACAGTGCACCATGTAATAACTAAATATATTATTCAGTACAACGGACTGCGCACCATGTAATAACTAAATATATATTATTCAGTACAACGGACAGTGCAAGATACAATAGCTATAAATATATTATTCAGTACCACAGACAGCACACCATGTAATAACTAAAGATATATTATTCAGTACAACGGACAGTGCAAGATACAATAGCTATAAATATATTATTCAGTACCACGGACAGCACACTATGTAATTACTATAGATATTATTCAGTACCACGTACAGTGCACTATGTAATAACTATAGATATTATTCAGTACCACGGACAGCACACCATGTAATTACTAAATATATTATTAAGTACCACGGACTGCGCACCATGTAATAACTATAGATATTATTCAGTACAACGGACAGTGCAAGATACACTAGCTATAAATATATTATTCAGTACAATGGACAGCTCACCATGTAATTACTATAGATATTATTCAGTACCACGGACTGCACACCATGTAATTACTATAGATATTATTAAGTACCACGGACTGCGCACCATGTAATAACTAAAGATATATTACTCAGTGCAACGGACAGCGCAAGATACACTAGCTATAAATATATTATTCAGTACCACGGACAGCACACCGTGTAATTACTATAGATATTATTCAGTACCACGGACTGCGCACCATGTAATAACTAAAGATATATTATTCAGTACAACGGACAGCGCAAGATACAATAGCTATAAATATATTATTCAGTACCACGGACTGCGCACCATGTAATTACTATAGATATTATTCAGTACCACGGACTGCACACCATTTAATTACTATAGATATTATTCAGTACCACGGACTGCGCACCATGTAATAACTAAAGATATATTATTCAGTACAACGGACAGTGCAAGATACACTAGCTATAAATATATTATTCAGTACAATGGACAGCTCACCATGTAATTACTATAGATATTATTCAGTACCACGGACAGCACACCATGTAATTACTATAGATATTATTCAGTACCACGGACTGCGCACCATGTAATAACTAAAGATATATTATTCAGTACAACGGACAGTGCAAGATACACTAGCTATAAATATATTATTCAGTACCACGGACAGCACACCATGTAATTACTATAGATATTATTCAGTACCACGTACAGTGCACTATGTAATAACTATAGATATTATTCAATACCACGTACAGCGCACTATGTAATAACTATAGATATTATTCAGTACCACGTACAGTGCACTATGTAATAACTATAGATATTATTCAGTACAACGGACAGCGCAAGATACACTAGCTATAAATATATTATTCAGTACAATGGACAGCTCACCATGTAATTACTATAGATATTATTAAGTACCACGGACTGCGCACCATGTAATAACTAAAGATATAGTACTCAGTGCAACGGACAGCGCAAGATACAATAGCTATAAATATATTATTCAGTACCACGGACAGCACACCGTGTAATTACTATAGATATTATTCAGTACCCCGGACAGCACACCGTGTAATTACTATAGATATTATTCAGTACCACGGACTGCGCACCATGTAATATTTAAAGATATAGTATTCAGTACAACGGACAGCGCAAGATACACTAGCTATAAATATATTATTCAGTACCACGGACAGCACACAATGTAATTACTATAGATATTATCCAGTACCACGTACAGTGCACTATGTAATAACTATAGATATTATTCAGTACCACGGACAGCACACAATGTAATTACTATAGATATTATTAAGTACCACGGATAGTGCTCTATGTAATAACTATAGATATATTATTCCTCCATTCTAAAATACTGGTTACTTTGTGTACATAGAGTCATCCTCCTGGCTCTGTCTGTCTTTCTCACCTAACCCGCAGTGACTAATTAATCAGGTGTACACAACCTTGCCCTTATTCGATTTCTGGGAGTTGCAGTTTAGCTTACATAAGTGGTAAGCTGAAAACAAGAGATCCCAGAGAAACCCTGGCTCCGAGCGAGCCTGAGGATCTGCACACATAGATAAAGTCAGCCACCTCTATACAGGCAGAATAGCACTTAATGAAGTGTAGACCAAAATGAGAGGCTGTTGATTTGCTGAGCTACTTCCTAGCACAGACACAGGCAGATAATATAATATGTGAGACAATGAAAATAAAGAACTTTAAACATTTTTAAATATAGTATATACACAATACATTAAAACTGGATACGTCCCCTTGACTTGTAAAACATGATAAAGCACTTTTAATTCAGGCTTATTTGTTATTAAATATCAATAGAAAGAGGTAGATCATTATAGGATTGTAATACTTGCACGAATCAAAACATATAAAAATATGTACAGATCCTACATGGTATTTGCAAATTGTGGCTAGTGTTAACCCTTGTTATGACAGAGAGTAGCATTTCATCAAGTTGGGATAGATAGATAGTCATGAGACAGTCCTGAACTGGAAATAACACATGAAGGAGTTAACTTTTTTTTCTAATAGTAAATACCGAAAGACAGTCAGTCACTTTTGCCTTTTGTATTATGGCTACTATTATTTACTTATGAATCATGGACATTTAACTTTGTTATTTCATTTTATCTTTTTTTGTTTAAGGGAACACTCTAAGCACCATAACCACTACAGCTCCTGGTGCCATGAAATCCACTGGACACCCACACCACATTTGTTCCATTGGCTGCCTGTCACCAGGAATGATATCTAGCTCTCCATTGGCTGCGTGTCACCAGGAATGTGATCTAGCTCTCCATTGGCTGCATGTCACCAGGAATGAGATCTAGCGCTCCATTGGCTGCATGTCATCAGGAATGAGATCTAGCTCTCCATTGGCTGCATGTCACCAGGAATGAGATCTAGCGCTCCATTGGCTGCATGACATCAGGAATGTGATCTAGCTCTTGATTGGCTGCATGACATCAGGAATGTGATCTAGCTCTTGATTGGCTGCATGTCACCAAGAATGAGGACTAGCTCTCCATTGGCGGAATGACACCAGGAATGAGATATAGCTCTCCATTGGCAGCATGTCATCAAGAATGAGATCTAGCTCTCCATTGGCGGAATGACACCAGGAATGTGATCTAGCTCTCCATTGGCGGAATGACACCAGGAATGAGATATAGCTCTCCATTGGCTGCATGACATCAGGAATGTGATCTAGCTCTCCATTGGCTGCATGTCACTAGGAATGTGATCTAGCTCTCCATTGGCGGAATGACACCAGGAATGTGATCTAGCTCTCCATTGGCGGAATGACACCAGGAATGAGATATAGCTCTCCATTGGCAGCATGACACCAGGAATGTGATCTACCTCCCGTTAATTGATGCATGACACCAAGAATGGTATCTAGCTCCCGTGAATGACTGCATGATCCATGGACAAGATGGATTAAATGGCACCTCTATTGTTCATTGATTAGCGAGGAACACTGATTAAAAATGGATTTACTTATATGCACGCGTACAAAATAAAGCACACAGAGGTTAGATTTATGTCATCTTTTGTTGGGTATATTTTTAAAATGGGAACAGCATCCCTTTAAGTTGCAACAACCTTTTTCAATTAGTAACACATAAATATGAGACTAATTGCTCATTTTTCAAAAAGCCGCATTGATTCTTTTTCATTACATTAATTATTTTCATTACATTAATTATTTACATTAATAATTCACTAAAGTTAGCATTCAGAATGAATTTTAAATTCAAAGTAGCTGAACTGGCTTCATGGTTGTCTAGCTGACTTAGAGAATTTTTACTAATTTGGCTACCTTGGTCCTAAATTTTAAATTCATTTTTAATTCTCACTTTAGTAAGTAACCCAGTGTGTCATTTTGTAATTGTATTTCTTCTGTCACTAAATAAATTTTTACACACCCTCCCAGACATTAGAGAGCGTAACAAACCGCACAGACAAACCTTATTTGTAATTTTGTAACAATTATACACTCAACATAATTCCGATTTGATGTCATATAATAATATTTCAGTAACAAAGACCTGATTTGTAAATCATTTTTAGGAGCTTTTTAATATGTTCGAAGCGTGCAAAGTATTAATTGACTTGCGTCCATTCATGTAGTGATACATAATATCAAACTCTCTAGACGTCTGCACATTTCATCGGAACGCGTTCTCGAGTTGCCGCTATGCCCATCAAAGCAGGTTGTTTGATATTTATTTTAATGACAGAGGAAATATCTAAAAGGCATTTGGGGGTCACAATTAGATTTATAAAAACATGGCAAGGGATGGGATAATGGCGTCCATTATGCCAGGTATACAATTCACTTCTCTGAATTGAGCTTTTTCAAATTAGCTAAAATAGATTTCGTTTTGAACACAAGTGGCAAACACCTAAAATCAATTGAAGTTTGGGCTTTGTAAAACAGTATTTCAATAGATAATTGTTTTTGATTTTTTTTTTTTTTTTCGGGTTGACTGAAATCTCTAAACTGAGCAAACGTTAAGCTGTTTGTTGAAAAAAAAAACAATATTATTGTGGATGCATCGTGCAAGAGTTAATGGAACAGTCACCCAGACAGCCATTGTGTACGGTTTATTTTATAACCCAGCAAAGAAACTATTCAGTACTGAAACACACATTCAAATAATTCTGATCCATTTATTTTTGAATGTGCTTGGCGTACACCAGATAATGAGTTCACAACAGCAGCAGTGCGGTTAGTAACCAGGCCAGGTATATTCACAAGCTACATACTAACTGAATTAGAATAGAGAGTCTGAGTTTATTATTTGTGTAAAAAAAAAAAAAAACATTTATAATTTGTAGAATTTCAGTGAATACACAAGAAGAAGCAAGACTTACAATTTATAACACAATGTTTCAGACAATCAATATGCCTACAATAGTCAGATATTTGGGGGTACCCTTAAAATGAGGAAGATTGATAAAGGGACAGAGAAGTATATATGGGGGGGGGGGGGGGGCATAATAGTGGAAAGTTGTGCGTTGTGCAGACAGAAAATAAATAGAAGGAGCTGAGGACAATTAATAATAATAATAAATGATTTGGCACCCCAATCAGCACTCAATCATGTTTACTAGAATTAATTAAAAATGGAAAGCTATAAAATATAAATCAAATATTCCCAGGCAGACATACAGCACCCGAGTAACAAATACTTTATTTGATTGAAATTGGCATTAGCGTTTGCTTTCATGACGTGCAAATACATCCATATTTACTAAACTCGATGGCATCCGCGTAGCAAGAAATACTGTACGCATGGAGAGACAGAATTTATCCCTTTCCTGGAGAGAAGGAGGGCTGGCTCTGCTCTTTTGAATAACAAAAAGTCTGTTCATTCAACATAAAAAGACACTGAACTTAGACCATGACAGTCCACTTCAGGAAGAAAAAATACCATTTGCAATTCATTTTCTATAAAATAAAAAATTCAATTTATAAATCTCTAAAAAAAATAGACAATGCTGTAGGTTGTGTCCCACTAGCAACGATGGATAAATTAAAGAAAATCCAATTAACCTGTAAAAGGAAAAATCTATATATATGTATTTCTGGCCAGCTAATTGTTTTTACACCCTTAAGCATGTGATAAAATATGGTAAGTCGCTTAATCATGTTGTTGGGCTAAAGATGCCCTTACAGCAGAGTCACGCCAAGCAGCTCTTCAAATTTCACACTTGAAAATTATGTTAATTTTAAGCAAATACAGGAGTCTGACTATATATTGCAATCGACAGCACACTCCGTCGCAGTGCGCCCCCTCTCGTACTAATGCATAAAGCACACGCACATGATGTCTCTATATATAACTATAGAAAAATAAAATGGTAAAATATCGCTGAATTGCACTGCCACTCAAAATACACACAATCATTTCTTATTTTAGTGACTCTGATACAAAGTATGCAATTTTGTTAGAATCATACCTTCCTCGTCTATGGCTGGCCCACCATTTCCAGAACGTGCAAAATCTTTTTAGTAAATATGTTGCATTCTGACATACATAGTTCATTCTGTCGGCGGTGCCCATGGGGATATTATCACAGTGCGTGCAGGCTTACTGTAACAGCATTTATATATCGAGCCAACAAATAGTCTGAATTGCCATCTGAAATAGACCGTGGCACAGCTTTAAAACAGGCATGGTGTTACTTCTGTGTTGTTTTTGCTGGCATTTTGGGAATCTGCTGTCCCAAACATGCCAGATTGCTAACACCTGTGAGCAAGGTATTTGACCTTTTTTATTTATACACATAAATGAAAGATAAAGGATACTTTTTTCCATTATTTGATGTGCAGGCTACCTATGCCGTGAAGGCCAGTCTCTGATGTTCTTTTTTTAGAAAATGCTCAAAAGCAAAGGGGTTTTCATATACATGAAATGTAAAAACTGTGCCCCATCAATCCCTACGTGAAATCTACTTCAAATAAAAGTCCTAGAATGCATGGAAAGTTAACTATAATGGCTAAAAAATCATTATATTGTAGGGTCGGCCCTAATCCCCCAATTTTTTGTGTATTCTTCAGAAACAGGGATCTCGTTGACATTTAACAATATGGATTACAGGACGCAACCAGATATGTCTTTTCATATAGACTGTGTCTATCCTGTAGCTGGTCCGTCCTCATCATGATGTGTCACATATTGATCTGACTTCAGATGTACAAGTGATGTTTCTATAAACAATTAGCTTTAACTCGGCTGGTTCCCCTGGGGACTACAGATTGTTTTTGCGTATTCTTAAACTTCTCCAAAGTCAAGATGTCAATCATTAAAATGAACCTTCGCGGATGGATTTGTAGAATATAATGAAGAAAAGATGTCTGTATATTGGGGCGATCTACCTCATTAAATGGTCTATGCTACCGATGTTATACATAGGACATGGAAGTAGTTATGGACATGTTGCACAAAGAGCAGTTGACGGGGAAACGTTCTAAAAATGGAGCGTTGATCGTGAAAAAATAACAGAATGTTCCGGCAGAATGCTGCACTTTTAGGACCGTTTCCCATGATTACTCTTTAGAAATGGGTTTCTACATCTTTGAGGAGAAATTGCCAATTTCCATAAATTTTAAGATTAGGTGTTCTTAATTGTTTGTGTGGTCTGAAGAATTACATGTCGAAACCCAGTTCTGGAACTGAGTGCCTCTGTGTTTGCTCCTTGTCAATCATTGCTATAAGCCAGTCAGCATAGACAGAGGAGGAGATCTATTGTTTCAATGCGTGCCTTGGTTGTGCCAGGAATGAACTGGATTATGATGTCATTTGCTACATCTTTTATTTAATTTTTGAAAGAAAACAGAATGTTACATGAAAAAAAATGGTTAACGGCAAAAGTATACGTGATAGTCTATGTTGTAATGCATGTTGTAAATCCCCCCCAAAAAAGACAATTCCCCTGTAAGGCTTACAATAACAGTACACTTTAATGTATGTATCAGCCAGTATCATAGCATAATGATGACAATTCTTCCTGTTTCTAGAACACGGTGTAATTTGTTTAATGACAGGCACGTGCTCAGCTCTTCCCAACCCTCGGACATACGATACAATAACACAGGGGCTGACAGATGTATTTAAAGCCACCGAGACCAATTTACGAGGAAGAAGCAGCAGAGAGAGTGTATGAACACATTAAAGGAAACACAATATACTTTCAGAGCAATAAATGGTAATAAAAATATACATGTCTGGTCAGCTAGCTCTGGTTTTACAGCCCGGAGCATATGATAAGTTTGGTAAGTTGCTTAATTATTTCATTGGAGTAAAGAGACATAAGTTAGCCCGGCTCACGGGCGTCTTCCCACAGCTCATACTTTAAAAATAAAGGTAACTAATGTTCTGCCAATCACAGCCAGCACATCCCACCACACTGAGCTCCGTCCACTTCTAAAGCAAAATGCACAGTAATAAATGAAATGTTTGAGGTTCCACTGGCCCATGCCATGCTGTTGGACTAATTCCCATGGCCCTTCCACTGGGTTCTGATAACATTTGCTGTCAGCCATCTTGCTACTATCAGCCATTTTATGGAATATAATCAATGGAGTACAAACTGTATTTTCTTTTTACATTTTAAAAATACTTATTTTCCTGAACTGTGCTGAACTATTATGTAACACCGTTTGATCCTTATCGCAGGCTTAGAGGGAGAGGGGGGAACGAGTGCAGGATGTGTGGTTTTGATATACGTTGTACAGTAGCATTCCACACCATGCTCTGGAGTATAACTGATATCCTAACTTGTCGTTAGTATTAACATATTCACAATATAATCATAAAAATAGTCACGTTAGCTGGAACTGAAACCACACTTTGCATTTAGAGTTTTAAAGGATTTTTTTTTGCTGACAAATATAGACATATCACGGAGGTCCATATAAATATGTTCTAATGAGAACTCCTTACAGCTGTGGGCCACCAATGAGTCCAATGACTGGCCAGATTGTCTGGGGTTTTGCTCACAGAGGACCTACTTTTCACTAAGCACCAGATCTTTCTTCATGGGTGGGAACAACCTAAAATAATCAAAGAAATGTTTATCTATAGAGGTCCGGGGGTACTAAATGGCTTCATCCCCTACAGAAAGATATCAAGCAGCTTCTGCACCTGAAAAAGTGGGATACAGTTTATTTGGCTTGTATGGTTATAAGACAAATTACTGCATTTACAGCTTATTCAGGCGGCAGTTGTTCACGTTGGATGCTCGATCCGTTGTTTGAGATTCAGAGCACAGTTCAGATTTGTCCTGCATCATATTCTGCTTGTCAGCTAGACGACTTCACACTAATTCCCCCGAGAACTAACTAACTCCAGCCTGGCTCTTGATTAAAAAGCTACGTAGGCCGGGACTCCCCTCGATCATATGAGATTCTACGGAGCTGCAAGGCACTCCCAGCAATAAGTCTTAAAGATGGGTTCTGCTTACTGCAAAGAGCGTGCTCGTTAGTGATCTTCTACTACACCGGGAGGGTGAACATGGAGGCAAAAGGCAGTAAATTGTAATGTGAGATTAGTGTTTCAGCAAAGACTTATATTGAATTTAACCCTTCTCAGTCAGGCCTCAGACACGTGGTGACAGAGTGCACAGGGCATCAAGCAATCTGTGTTTACATGGGTGGTTGGTTGTTTGCAGGCGAAAGATTGGGCTGGAAGGACTATCACTCAAACACCGCTCGCATGGCATCCATCACATCTACAGCTTTTTCCTATCACGCGGCTGCTGGGCTGTGAAATGCTGGAGAAACAGCCGCCACAAGCATCGGAGCAGATAGCCACGGCTGTGGACTGTTTACCTGAGGCAGGCGGAGCAGGAAACCCCAGCCTTCTCCTGCTGATTTTCTAGTCGCTGTGGGTGGCTGAGAACAAATGGACCATGGAGTCCGGCAATGCTGGAGGATTCTGGGTAAATGGAATGTTGAGAATGGAATGGTTTCTGCACTGGAGAAAAAAGCTATTAAATATCTTTAGCTCCAGGAATTCTCTGAAAAGTCCTTCAAGCAGCATTCCCTGCAACACACAGCACACACTCTCTACAATACAGTATGCATTCCCTGCAACACACAGCACACACTCTCTACAATACAGTATGCATTCCCTGCAACGCACAGCACACACTCTCTACAATACAGTATGCATTCCCTGCAACACACAGCACACCCTCTCTACAATACAGTATGCATTCCCTGCAACACACAGCACACACTCTCTACAATACAGTATGCATTCCCTGCAACGCACAGCACACACTCTCTACAATACAGTATGCATTCCCTGCAACACACAGCACACACTCTCTACAATACAGTATGCATTCCCTGCAACACACAGCACACACTCTCTACAATACAGTATGCATTCCCTGCAACGCACAGCACACACTCTCTACAATACAGTATGCATTCCCTGCAACACACAGCACGCACTCTCTACAATACAGTATGCATTCCCTGCAACGCACAGCACGCACTCTCTCCAATACAGTATGCATTCCCTGCAACGCACAGCACCCACTCTTTACAATACAGTATGCATTCCCTGCAACGCACAGCATGCACTCTCTACAATACAGTATGCATTCCCTGCAACACACAGCACACACTCTCTACAATACAGTATGCATTCCCTGCAACGCACAGCACGCACTCTCTCCAATACAGTATGCATTCCCTGCAACGTACAGCACGCACTCTCTCCAATACAGTATGCATTCCCTGCAACGCACAGCACGCACTCTCTATAATACAGTATGCATTACCTGCAACGCACAGCACCCACTCTTTACAATACAGTATGCATTCCCTGCAACGCACAGCACGTACTCTCTATAATACAGTATGCATTCCCTGCAACGCACAGCACGCACTCTCTATAATACAGTATGCATTCCCTGCAACGCACAGCACCCACTCTTTACAATACAGTATGCATTCCCTGCAACACACAGCACACACTCTCTACAATACAGTATGCATTCCCTGCAACACACAGCACACACTCTCTACAATACAGTATGCATTCCCTGCAACGCACAGCACGCACTCTCTCCAATACAGTATGCATTCCCTGCAACGCACAGCACGCACTCTCTCCAATACAGTATGCATTCCCTGCAACGCACAGCACCCACTCTTTACAATACAGTATGCATTCCCTGCAACGCACAGCACGCACTCTCTCCAATACAGTATGACTTCCCTGCAACGTACAGCACGCACTCTCTCCAATACAGTATGCATTCCCTGCAACGCACAGCACGCACTCTCTATAATACAGTATGCATTCCCTGCAACGCACAGCACCCACTCTTTACAATACAGTATGCATTCCCTGCAACGCACAGCACGTACTCTCTACAATACAGTATGCATTCCCTGCAACGCACAGCACGCACTCTCTACAATACAGTATGCATTCCCTGCAACAAACAGCACGCACTCTCTACAATACAGTATGCATTCCCTGCAACGCACAGCACGCACTCTCTCCAATACAGTATGCATTCCCTGCAACGCACAGCACGCACTCTCTATAATACAGTATGCATTCCCTGCAACGCACAGCACCCACTCTTTACAATACAGTATGCATTCCCTGCAACGCACAGCACGTACTCTCTACAATACAGTAGGCATTCCCTGCAACGCACAGCACGCACTCTCTACAATACAGTATGCATTCCCTGCAACAAACAGCACGCACGCTCTCTAATACAGTATGCATTCCCTGCAACGCACAGCACGCACTCTCTTCAATACAGTATGCATTCCCTGCAACGCACAGCACGCACTCTCTACAATGCAGTATGCATTCCCTGCAACGCACAGCACGCACTCTCTACAATGCAGTATGCATTCCCTGCAACGCACAGCACACACTCTCTACAATACAGTATGCATTCCCTGCAACGCACAGCACGCACTCTCTTCAATACAGTATGCATTCCCTGCAACGCACAGCACGCACTCTCTACAATACAGTATGCATTCCCTGCAATGCACAGCACACACTCTCTACAATACAGTATGCATTCCCTGCAACGCACAGCACGCACTCTCTACAATACAGTATGCATTCCCTGCAACACACAGCACGCACTCTCTACAATACAGTATGCATTCCCTGCAACACACAGCACACACTCTCTACAATACAGTATGCATTCCCTGCAACACACAGCACAAACTCTCTATAATACAGTATGCATTCCCTGCGACACACAGCACGCACTCTCTACAATACAGTATGCATTCCCTGCGACGCACAGCACGCACTCTCTACAATACAGTATGCATTCCCTGCGACGCACAGCACGCACTCTCTACAATACAGTATGCATTTCCTGCAACACACAGCATGTACTTCCTGCAGCACACACCATGCACTCCCTGAGTTGCACAACATGTACTCCCTGCAACATACAGCATGCATTCCCTGCAATACAGCATGCACTCCCTGCAGCACACAGCATATACTCATTGCAACACACCACATGTTTTTCCCATAGTTCATAACTTTAGCAATCTGATTTTGTTTACTGTATTAAATAAACTGATCCCAAAATAAAATTACCCATCTTTTAGCATATTGCAATGCTTCCACTCCTGCAGAGTACAATTCCCCCACTATGGCAGAGTACAATTCCCCCACTATGGCAGAGTACAACACCTCCATTCCTGCAGAGTACAATACCTCCACTACTGCAATTACCTTCAATAATACCTCCATTCCTGCAGAGTACAATACCTCCACTCCTGCAGAGTACAATACCTCCAATAATGCATATTACACTACCTCCATTCCTGCAGAGTACACTACCTTCATTACTGCAGAGTACACTACCTTCATTACTGCAGAGTACACTACCTTCATTACTGCAGAGTACACTACCTTCATTACTGCAGAGTACACTACCTTCATTACTGCAGAGTACACTACCTTCATTACTGCAGAGTACACTATCTCCACTCCTGCAGAGTACACTACCTTCATTCCTGCAGAGTACAATACCTCCACTCCTGCAGAGTTCAATACCTCCACTATTGCATATTACACTACCTCCACTCCCGCAGAGTACAATATCCCAAGTTCACTGATCAGTTCAATGCCCCCAGTGCCCTGCAGACTGAAATACTCCAAGACACCTACAGAATACAATATTTCCCTCCCCCCTAGATTACAATAACTCCAACCCTTTGTAGAATACAATACTCCGGCTCTCTGCAGAATGATTCAGTCTATCATAAAACCCAGCAGAGTTCCATGCTAACAGCACCCGGGATCTGTTTCCATCCCTCACTCTCTAGCTATGGATATTAGTTGCCCTGCTGTATTCAATCCCCCGGGGCAGATCTCGTGCTGAGTGACGAACCCTTTCTTTCCATTTTATCTCTGGCAGATGTTGATCTCTGAGTCTGTCCCCTGAGTCTAATGTTGTGTGAATTTGTGGACAACCGTTGCCTGTTGATGATTTTGTGAAACACACGGCGTGTCCCAGCAGTCCGTTTTTTCCCATGCTAAATATAGTCGTGGTTAGTGTTGGCGCCAAACGATGTCACGGGAATTTTCTAGGTGACAGAGATTAAATGAGCACGTGCTTCTCGCCCACAACTCGATTAAACAATGGCCTTTCAGTTACTTCCTGCCATATATCATGATACGATGCATAGCTCAGTATCAGAATGTATTTTATTGTAAGTAATGCATTATTTAGAACTCAAGGGACACACTGCAAAGTACATTTACTTTAAACGAAAAGAAATCTGGATACGTCAGCCGCCGAGTTAGCGTTCCGCCATATTTGTTAACGTACAGTATTACAGCACAGGGTAAAGTGACGTAGCGCACGCTGTAATACTATAACCACAGACAAGAAATATACAGAGTGCATTCCCCTAATCCATTACATTTCAAAACGTTTACTGAGTATCATGAATGTTAAATTCCACAATGCCTGGAGAGAAGCATGCATCATACACCACGTATCGCATATGAAGCATTTGGCTCCTCCCACAGCGATTACATATTGCTCAATGAGAGAGATCTGTCTGAACTATACATTTTCTTTTGTCTTCAGACCAAAATTGGCAAACTGGAAAAATTCTCAAACTCATTTTTGTAACTCAAAAAATATTCAAATCCCTTGAACGTTTCCCGGCATTTTGTGTTTTTGTGAATAAACCTGTTTGTGAATTGGGTGGTCTCCGGGTCTCCTGCCATTCTGGATGCGAGGGACCCAGAGCCTATGGAATGGCGGCTATCAGTTCTGTAATGAGGGACTGGCAGACGCTGGTTATTTCGGATCACACAATGTGCTGCTATTGCACTGCTAATGGACTTCAGCACTTTGCTTTATCCATACGAGAGGGTCTCTGAGTGGAGATGGTGTATTTATATCTTCCAGGGGAAATTAGCATACTAATGCGGATGTGAATTATGTTCTGACAAGCCCTTCCTTTGTAGGGTACGCTGAACTGAGAGTGACCTCCGTCATAGCGTCTGACTTTACACAACAAAGAGGGACTTATAGGCACTCAGTTTATTCTAAGATAACTACTTGCAATCAACAATTCTGTACTCATAGCAAGAAAATAAAGTTTGGAATTTGCTAGGAATGCAGAGATTCACAGTTACAATGACAGGATTTTAAAGACAGTGACATATTTAAAGGGACATTATAATACGCCCAAACAACGAAGCCTAATGAAGTGGTTATGGTATGGAGATAATGCCCCTGCAGTCTCACTGCTCAATTCTTTCATTTAGAATTTACAGGTAAGCCTGGCGTGAATGTCTGACAGTCAAGTCATGCCGGCCCACCAAGAACAGACCACGCAGGGACAATGTAGGGTTACAGCGTACTAATGGCGGGGACATGTTATCACGTTCAATCTCTTTCTTTCATTTGCGAACACGTGGAAATCTACAGATAAGCTACAAAAAGGTTGAGATCTGACAACATTACATTTTTAGTGGAAAACAGACAATTTAATTAAGCTAAAAATCGCATTGCTTTGTTTCATCCACGTAATTCCTTTTCATATATGAGATGTGCTATTTTATTTGTAAGTTCATCAAATAACCTGTTATATTTCATTTTTATTGAATTATACCGACACACTCACAGCATTTCTATGAACTATAATATATATAAAGCGTCCAAATCGAATTTGGCTATTGACACTTTTTCTCAAGTTGCTATAAGTTATATTGCTAAGTCACATCGATGCTGTACTCCCCAAACTGTATTTTTTTTCATAACTTAGGATTTGAGTTTGAATACATTCTGTTCAGGGCTGTCAATAAAAAGTGTGCAAACTATGTCTCCATGTGGGCAATCAGTGGGTCAAAAACACAATGGGTATAAAACAAGGACCGGCTTTTTATAAGGAATATGATGGTAACTGTGGGACGGCAACTTTCCAAACATACCTCCATATAATGTAATATTGAGGGCATCCAAATATCCTGGAATATATTTGGCTTCATCCAAAAGACGTTTAGACATACTGCCATATAATCAATCAAACTCCAATATACAATATTTTTATTTAGCAAAATCATATTCCGCACCACTTTTCAGATATAGGAAGGGGGTATTTAATGTAAAATTGTAATGTAACTGTGGGTAACATTTTAATGTTGTGATAAAATACAAATAAGTGAATAATTAGTGTTAAAAATGTATCCCAAAAACTCAAGATTAGCAGCCACCATATAAACCGTCAATACTCTGAAACATAAAAAAAAAAACGACTACAACAACTGTGATTCTGTTAAGTCGGAATATACCGTGTAGTCGTTTTTTTTTATACACATACATTGTTTTTAAAGGCGCCGTGCACCTTATTTATGTTACCTTGATTATTATTATTCTGTTTATTATGATTATTGCTCACTATGGATATGTGTATAACGTGTATAAAACAATATTTATATCCCGCACCCATTGAAGCGCTGGATTGGCTCCCCACACACGGACTCAGCTGACAGATAATTCCTTCACTTGCTACTTCCTTAATGAGTTCAGTGGGGAACTTGCAAAATTGGCGAGATTTCTTATTATACGGCTAAACACTCACCGTGTCAGGGGTCCTACAGGGCCTAATTCTTAGCCTGTGTATTACTTTCTGATACAGAGCAAATGTCAGGTGCTTAATGCTTAATATTCGCTCTGTTCAAACTGCCCGCAGCTGCTGCAGTGGAAATGTTCACACCGGAGAAGAGAGAGCAAGGTTCTTTACAGAGACTATCCGAAGCCGTTAGTAAGTAACCACACAACGTGGCAGGAATGCCGGTATGTTGGCTGGAAAGGCAGAATGTCTGGGGTTACGGGGATCGCAACCGAGACTTGTGGGACGAAGAGGTGCTACTAAAGCAGGAATAATGGGAGAGGGATATAAAGGGGGATGACAGTCTGGATGCAGAGGAGATGAATTGAAGGAAACCCCTAGCGGTAGTGGGTGGTGGGTGGATGGGTTTATGGGTTGAAGAAGAAAGGGGAAGATAAAGGTTGGAGTGGTTGAAAGACAGCTATCCTGGCTATTTGGGAGTGCGGAAGGGCAGTTTATCTTAGCAATGAAGGAGGAGATGACAAGGGTAAGTGGGAAGACATGACATGAGAACAAATCACGAGGAAGGAGCAATAAGATGGGTAACCAGGTTTTATGGGAGGGTTTATATTGGAAATCAAGTGAGATGGATGGGGAGATTGTAGGGAACTGAAAAGTTGAAATGAAGATCATACGAGAATTGCAAAGAGCAGAAGAACGCATGTTATAAAGCTTATGGAATGGTGCGTAGTGGAGGTAACGTGGGAAAGAAAGGTCTGAACGAGTGATGCTGAGGGTTCATAGGGCAGGGCGGTGGGAATGGGGATAATATTGAGTTTACAGAGGAGTTGAAAGACATCGACCATGTGAGTTGGCTAATGACGTCAAGAAAGATAAAATGCAGAGGGAAGGACGGAGAGAAATGTTGCAAGATTCCGAGGAATTGGGATGATATGGGAGATTTAAGCAGTGATTATCTGTTGAGAAAGGAAAGAACATGAGATAAATAAAGTGTAAATGTGTGTGGCGTATACCAGATCATGTTTTCAGAGGGGTTATAACAAAGATCTGGTGGAGGACGTTCAGAACAAGTAAACAAGAAACGCAAACTCAAATGTTAGGAGAAAAGGGACATTTTGTTCTTAAAACCCCATATCGTGACTGTTTTTGACAATTTTATTATGGGTTTTAAAGAATATAAACCTGTGCATGTATCCTGCTGGTTATCGAAGCACATTCTATACAGCTTGACACATTACACCAGTGGAGATCGAGATGATTTCCTTAAAAAGAGGAAATAATTGGCAGATTCCTCACAGTGCCACGATACACTGAGACACATCATTTTACTTTATTGTAGCATCTCCTTGTTTTAAACCATACCGTTCTAGTTTTAAGCTGTGTGAGTTTGGTTTCTTAAGAAAATTTCTGAAATCAGAAAGGCACTTTTTGCCATAAGGAAGCTAAAACGGGAGATTGTCAGCGAGGGACTTTTTTTCCAGTGTGGAGTTCCATACCGAGTTAATCTCCAGTCTCCATGAAAGACAAGCTTATAACGTTCTGACTGGTATCCAGAGCCCACGCTCCCGTTGGCTGAATTTTTTCTGCACTTTGAGAATCTAATATTGACCTAAAAAGCACAGTTTTTCTTATAAATATTATCTTCACGCTGAGTCAGCACTCTATGCACCATACTCAAGGTCTCATGACGTGTGAAGCCGCTGTTACAGACATACAGAGAGCTAGCTGGGTGATGTACTAACACTCAATAGCAATCAGGACTGGATTAACACAGGGGCTAATGGAGCCAGTATTTTTCCATAGAAGGAGGAAAAGAAATCTATATATTTATAATATTTTATTTTTATTATTATTATTATTTATTTTTTTGTATTCACAACTCCTTACATGAGCTATAATGATGTGCAGAGGGAACTGAGTTTATGAATTTAGGAGGGATGCGGGGGAACAAAACATGTGTGGATGGCCTGTAAAATAGTTCATGTTTGGCTGACTTTGTGCATTGAGTAAATGCTCCTTCACCTTCTATCTCTCGAACAGTCCAACATCCTCCTCTCATTGTGCCAGACTTCCTGCTACACTCTCTACATCCACCTCTTTCTCTGTCCCCACTGCAGACCAGGAGCTCTCCCTGCTAGTATGAAGGAAGGAGAGGATGGTGAGAGAGCACGAGAATGGATTCAGAGTCTGTGATTAGTGTGAGAGGAGATGGGAGTTGTGGGATTTGCAAGATACACACACTGACATAAGGTATGTATAGGCTGAAAATATTTCCTGCAAGTGTCTCTCCAGCACCACCTCCAGCAGATACAGCACAACTGGGAGGTACAGCTGTTATCTGTTTATCTGTCCATCCACCCATCCATCCATCCATCCCTCCCCCATCCATCCAACCATCCATCCAACCAAACATCCATCCATCCAACCAAACATCCATCCTTCCCCATCCATCCATCCAACCATCCACCCCCCAGTCACGCACCCACACATCCACCCACCCATCCACCCATCTTTCCATACAACCATCCATCCATCCATCCCTCCCACTCTTCCTCCCCCATCCATCCATCAAATCATCCATCCATCCATTCATCCATCCATCCCTCCCACTCTTCCTCCCCCATCCATCCATCAAATCATCCATCCATCCGTCCATCCAACCACCCATCCATCCATCCTTCCCTCATCCATCCAACCATCCACCCACCCAGTCACTCATCCACACATCCATCCATCTTCCATACAACCATCCATCGCTCCCTCCCCCATCCATCCATCCATCCATCCACTCATCCACCCACCCATCCATCCTTCCCCATCCATCCATCATTCCCCATCCATCCAATCACCCATCCATCCTTCCCCTTCCATCCACCCACTCATCCATCCATCCACCTACCCACCCTATCACTCATCCATACAACCATCCATCCATCCATCCATTCATTCATCCATCCACCCAGCTATCCCTCCCCCATTCATCCACCCACCCATCTATCCCTCTCTCCCTTCCTTTCTCCCTCCTTCCCTCCCTCCCTGAGTGACTATTCATGCGGTTCAAAGGACTCGCTTTTTGTGTCATAAGCTCTGTCAGATTGTTACTGTCACTGTTCCTTTAACCCCATATCTCCTGGTGTCCTTCTCAGAGGTTCATTTTCCAGGAAACTAATTATGCTCAGCATCATTATCCACATCCAGACAGCTTCAGCCAGCTCCAGCCATTAATCCTGCGCGGCCCACATTCAGGAGAATAAGCAGAAACCATTGATTATTTTTCAGTCAATGAGTTTGGAAATGCAGCCCTCTGCTTTCGGCGTCCCCCAGGACACTATCAAGGACACAGGACATTAACAGAGGGCACGCCAGTAATAGATATGTCAGACATTGGCCCTGCATCAAGAATAGATGATGCCAGGCATATCTGTATGCAATGCAAGCCATATGTCACATGTGTGTCTGAACCGGTTTCTGCATGTATGTGTCTGAATGTTTAAATGTATGCATGTGTCAGTGTACCTGTGTGAGTGTTCTTCAGTGTGTACTGTACTGCGTGAGTTTACCTGTGAGAATGCCGTGTGAATGTCCCTCTCAGTGTACCTGGGTGAGTCTACCTGTTTAATTTGTGAAAGGAATCCACAAGGGGAAGCTTTGTGAGGAGCTGTAGTGGGGCACTGGGGGTAGTTTTGTGAGGAGCTGTATTGGATCACTGGGGTAGCTGTGTAAGGTGTTCTATTTGTTTACTGGGAGGTAGTTGTGTCAGTAGCTCTTGGGGGCACTGTGGGTAGTTTTGTGAGAAGATATATATAGAAGCACTGGGGGTAGTTGTGTGAGGAGATGTATTGGGGACGGGGTGTAGTTGTGTGAGGAGCTGTATTGGGGCATGGGGTGTAGTTGTGTGAGGAGCTGTATTGGGGCACGGGGGTCTCAAGACAGAAGCTGTAACTCTGCATGCTGTTTTCTTCAGAAAAACAAACAGTCTGCTGACATCATGAGAAGTGGTGGCCTGATCCAATCACAATGCTTCCCCATAGGATTGGCTGAGACTGACAAAGATCAGGGGCAGAGCCAGCAAAAAGCCTGAAGGGAATGATTCTACACACCAGAACAAATTCAATAAGCTGTAGTTGTTCTGGTGACTATAGTGTCCCTTTAAGGAGAAATTACATTTCATTAAGAAAAATATAAATTATTTAAAGTCTCCTGCCATAAAATCTGTTCAAAGAAGCCAAGAATTAAATCCATATGTCCATTTTAGTTTTTCTATCTTATTGTCGATGAGCAATGGAACTCTTGATAGTGTTGGTGAAACAGTTGAGGTCCATGAATCTGCCTCCAGATGTAGGATCAGAAGATGTTTATCCAGCTCTTGTCCGGCAGGGATATAATTCCAGCTTGGTGAGTGTCATGCATTGCTTGTGTCACCATCCCATTGATCTTCCATCTGTGCCTTTTCTATTTATAACCCACTCCCCACCCTCCCCTCATTGATGTTTACCTGTCAGCTTCTCTTCTTCTCGTGTCCTCTGAGCACATCTTAACCGGCCTATGAAAACCATTCACAGGATTCAGATTGTCCTCATTCACAAACAAAGACCTTGGGTTAACTTTAGAAGGAAATGAAATTATCTAGGAAGTTGTGCGATGGATTATTAATGGATATTTTCTGTTTAGAGAACCAGACGCCTTTTATATTTTAACATCACTTCTTCAAAAGACCAAGAAAAGGCCATCAGACATTATTTTTTATGCAATCTGTAAAGTTGACCAATCTAGGTGTAAAATAGAGGACCTTTTTATATTGAGGTTGTACTCTAGTTCTCCAGAGCTTTGTTAGTACTCCTGCTGTACAAAACATAAAGGATTCTTACAAAACACGCATCGCATTGATTCAATGAACACGTTCACATTATTGTGCATCTAATTTCTATTAACCTGAGTGAGTCACACTATGAAACTGGCACTTTTGTTGCCTCCTGACCATTTCATACATGGATGAGCACGGCCCCCTGCCTTCGGTTTCCAACATGGGTGACATACCAGGAATTCTGAGCTGCTCCATGTTTGCATTAACAAAAAGCTTGGTCGTCTTTAAATC
Organism: Pelobates fuscus; assembly: GCF_036172605.1. Classification (NCBI taxonomy): domain Eukaryota; kingdom Metazoa; phylum Chordata; class Amphibia; order Anura; family Pelobatidae; genus Pelobates; species Pelobates fuscus. Next base: position 110,216,702 of record NC_086329.1, on the reverse strand, counting down.
CTGCCCCATTAGGGATCATTGAAGACAATAAAAAAGGGGAGAAGGAAACTAGTGCCTAAGTTAATGTTGAAGGCATTGGCAATATACGTCCTACGAAGGGCGCAACTGTGAGCGGATAAAGGGAACTGCAAAAACATTGACTGAAGTCTGAAAAGTTCAAATGCTGTCACTTTGTGGCATTTTCAGGTATCACACAGATTTCTACTTAGCTAAAATTGGTTTATTGAACTTTATAGTCACTTTGCTAGCACAATAAATGGATCGTTGTTACACTTACAAATAACGGTAAAGGAATGATAATAAACTAATGAACGCATTTCTAATTATAATTTTTTTTCCAAAATGTAATAAAATGTCTTGGTCACCCAGGATGGTATGTCAACTAATTCACTCAAAATATGTTTTTTTAGTAAACTTGAGTATATTAGAAACTGATTTGATTGAACCAAACAAGGTTATAAATATACATAACCTTTCACCCATTGCCACGGGACCATCGGAAGTTAGTATTCTTAAAAAATCCTCCCTTTTAAATCAACCTAATAGACTCCCATACTATGGCCCAGAGGATGAGACCAGGGGGCAGTATGGCGCGCTCACCCAGCAGTAATGGGTTAATGGCTAATCATTATACCCACAGCACTGGGCATGGCATGGTGGGCATTGACCTTCATTTATTCTTTTTCTTAAATGTTATCCTTTCTGCATAGTGAATTTAAAATAATGGGGAAAAAAATTAATAAACAAATTACATGAACGAGTTTCATCAATGAATCAATTAATTTCATCCCCCCCCCCTCCCCCCTCCCCCCCTTATTTAAGTAAATTGGTAATTCTTTCTTTTGGACAAATGAACAAATCACGGGAAGTTGCATTGATCTGAAAATGAAAGCACAGTCTAGTTTTTAGTAAAAGCCGCCTGAGAAGACCCTCCCCCCAAAAAATGCTTTCTAATTCTCTGCAAAGGGTGAAATGAAATTAAAACAAGCATGGCACTTACAGGCTGCTGAATATCTCTGAGCACAATTTACTTTCTCTTTGACTGATGGTTTATGGTCTAATTTTTCTCATGAATTGAAATATAGATGACCAGCAGATATGGCGGCATCGGGTGTTCTGGCGAATATTAAAGACACACTATACAAACACGCATTCCTAACATTCCTTGGGGCTCCCAAGAATGAATCCAAAAATAATAATTTGACTTATCTTGTTTCTACCACCGTGTCAGGGACCACCACCCTTCCTCTCAATGATGATGATCTCAGCCAATCCAACTGGGAAGCTGGTGCGCATGTCGGCAAATTGCTGCTCTGCGCAAATCAACATCTCATAGAAATCTATTGGAAACGTTCACTGTCTCCATGCTGAACGTTAATCCTGCAATCTTTGGGGGACCTCGTCCAGGAAGTCCATTATTGTCTGAGTGGCAGTTGCTCGAGGTGGCTTTAGTACATAAGGTAAAATCAGTTGTTTTTTTTCAGCCTGCAGGGATTGGTGATATGGCTGGCCCACTACATTAAGCTTAAGTGGTTTTGGTGACTATACTGTCCCTTTAAATGTTGCCAGTTATGAAATGTTTTCATGAGATTTTTTTGTCTCTTTAGATTGGGCTGAAACAGCAATTTTTAGTAAAAGTTTAAATGACAATCAAGAAATGTCATGTAGATATAACATGATAGTGTCTGGTTTTCGCTTTATTCTGGGAAGACGATGGAAATCAATCCTCCGGCATGGAAAGAGTTAGCACCATATTCAGGATATCTTAACACATGTGCAGCGGATCGATAGGCCACACGAGGCCTGGCTGATGAAATCCATAGCCCCGGGGATTCTTGACCCATCACGTCTGCCGCTAGACAAGAAAGCTACAGTTCCACAGAACAGTGTGTGCATGTCAGCCCTGTGTCGCTCAATGTCAGCGAGCAATCAATGCTCCTGACATATACTGTGGTGTTGTATTTCTGCAGCGGAGTGCATTAAGCGAGAGATAATGTAGGCTAATGCTGAGATCAGGCTCCAGGCCACGCTGGGAGAGTCAGTATTCAGATTTCTGGATCTATGCACGGCTGATCCAGTGCTTAGTTCTTTATTATTTGTCAAACTACAACTCCCATGAATCTCAGCAAGTATAGCACTAGTCATAATCTGGCTGGGGGTTATGGGATTGGCTGGAGAGTGCGATTCCCTCACAGATAATATTCCTGATGCTGTTACTGCTCCATTATATTAAATACTCACCCTATAGATCCAGTTCCCATGCCGTGCGCCATTGCCCACTGCAGTGAGAGTGGCACAGGTCACAGTGTGCACACACGCAGTCACATGCACTCCAGACGCTGCGTAATATGTTTTACATCACACACAGTCCATGGCACATGTATGCCATGATGTCATTTAAAACACATATCATGTAAAAGGGAGCATGAGGGATTGTATAGCAGCTCGATTAATCTCTACCACCTCGGCTGGGGAACAGGTTCATGTATCTATAACTTGTTCTATTTTTTGGTTCTTCAGAATTGCCCGTCATCGGGACATTGCTAAATTATAAAACATTCGGCGGCTTTTACCCAAATAAAAATGGAATGACCTTACCATCCTGTATCCTGCCGCCCGGTATAAACAGATAAACGTCCCACAATGCTGAGTCCTAAAGAGATCTGTGCTAAAAAAACCACACACATTGGGCCATCAGCCCCTAAAGTCACGCACTAACATTACTTAGATTTTAGCTGCTCCCCTCTCCCCCCCCCCATGTAAGACACCCCAGTGTATCGCAGTCAGTAGGGCGTGCATTGCTCAGTATCATGAGATATTATTAAATTATAGATATAGGGTATTTATTCAAGAAGACTGGTAGGAACTACACTGAATTCTGCAGAAAGTAAGACAACCTTGGATCCTGCAGATTAATGAAAGCTACAAAGAGCTGCAGGGTCCATTTGAACTCCGTAGGTACCTGCAATTTCCTACCGAACGGTCACATTGAGTTATGTGAAGACCCTTACGCCCCTTGAAATGATGGGGACTCTGCTCAGAAAAACTCAGCACTGTCTTATTGTCCACTGGAACAAGCACTTCTTTTAACTAATTCCTCCTTCCCAGAATCCTCTGCTGCTACTGAAGTCTGTGGATGATTCTGTCGACTCGAGCCTCTCTCTCTCCGAATCTGCTCATTAGTCTCAGAAACTGTTCCAAAGTTTGCCCTTGACCTCATCCCTCTCCACTTATACTCAGGTTACATGCTCCCGATGGTGGGGTTACTGCAGCGAGGCATGTTCCCCACAGTCTACAGCTCATTTTGTGTAGTTATTGCAGAGATATGACAGACGGCATATGCTAGAAGGAGGGGAAAGGAGAGGCCTAGTACAGCTTCTTTTTCCAAGCCATTAATTGCATTTAATGTGGAGCTGAGAGCAGCACAGCGGCATATTAAACATGTGCCCTAATCCCCCCGAGGGGTCTACATTGCGTTTATGGATTTTACCATCAACAAAGAAGGAAAAACAGGCAACGGAAAGAAACCTAATGGACTTTCCCAGATAAGGTAAAATAAAGCAAAAAACATGGCTCGCTGTCACATCGGTGGTCTCTCCACCCATAAATAATGGACAATGTTTACAGAATGCAGCTGAAAGCCTGCACGGACCAGCCGAAATCAAACTGGGGGACCAAAGCACAGGAGGAGACCTGCTGGATCATCGTAGGTGCAAGGGGCAACCAACTCTGTTTAGAATGAAATATCTGTTAATTGAACATCAAACATAATACCAGCTTCTACCTCTAGGAGCTAAATGTTCTTATTATCTATTGATGGTCAGGGAAATTCTATCCAATGTGTGCAGGCCGTAGAGTAAATATCTCACTCTGATTGCTAGATAAGTTTAAGGAAGTTTGCACAATTAATTTCTTAAAAGTGCCCTTAATTAAAAGCAGTGATGTCAAGCCGGGTGACCATCAGACATATCCAAGTAACTGGCAATGTGTTCTCCACACCAAGGTAAATGGCAAACAATGGTATAATGTAGGATTGGAACAGCAACCAAGGTGAAGGGACCTGCCATACGGGATTAAAAATGGAGCTGGCCTGTCTCTGTTACAGCGGTAAACATTGGACAAGAAGCAATGGCAGAGAAGGAAAATAAAATTTTTTGGGAAGGACAGAAATAAAACAGGAAGTAACACATACTCACACTAAACACACACCGTGACGAAACCAATCTCGCCACATTGTATTGGAGGAGCCTGGTTGCCTGCCTGCTGCCTTTGGACTATGGCCCTGGGAGATTGGGCCCTTTACAAACAGTATTCTGCCCTAACAGAGTGCATGTCACTCATTCTGGCCCTTTAAATACAGTGGGGCCATTCGGTACTTGCCCTGTGTGAGCAGTGATACCCCCCAGATGGCTATGCCATGGAGCCTATTCATATAATGAAAGACTATGGGAAAGACTTTGGCTCCATGGCAATTAAACTGTATTTGTGTGGTCTGCGTGCCATTCACCTAATAATGTGCACGCAGACCTGAGCTATCTGGGGATATGTTAAATGTCTGTGTTTAATGTATAAAATGTGACTTTATGTATTTTAAAGAGTTTTATGTTGTTTTGCAACCATGTGGTTAATGGAGTCTGCCTCTAGTCCTGGATAATTAGATTTATTCTCCAATTATCTCCAGGGCAGAAGGGAGGAAGCCAGGATGCATTGTGGGGATGTTTTACTTTTACTGTTTGAGCCAGGGGAAATAAAAGATACTTTTACTAACTTTTGAACCCCTGGTCTGATTCATGCCATTTTTTAATATGTTGTTCCCCTGAATGGATTGATTGAGGATATGTATTTTTTATGTGAATGTGATGTATGGTTTTAAAGTTATGAAAGTTGTGTAAAAGTATATTTTGAACTGTATGCATAATGGGATTATGTGTCACACTAAGGGGAGGGGATGTGTGGGATGTAACATCTATGTCATTGGTTATTTTATGCCTCCCCCTGGGTGTGGCCTGTATGTGTACTCATGTAATAAAAACCAGGCTGGGTGCCCCAGCACCTCAGACCACTGCTTGACCCTCAACGCGGAGCCTTGTCTCGTTCTTGGGGGGATTCGCTGTATGCTGCTGGAAGATTGATTGCTAGGAGTGTAAGCTGATGTCTGCTTTTCCTGTTCGTCTGCTAGCAGCTATTTGTGAGGTTCCAGCTGGAGTGCTACCTTATTCACCTATATTCAGTTCGTGAGTTCTGATGTTCTGCAGGAGCTGTGTCTTTCTAAGAAAAGGGGATTATCGCTTAAACTGTTTTTTATCCTCTTGTAAGTGAAACGGTCCGTAACACACACAAATACAGAACACATACACATGACACACTACACAAATACACACAAAACATGCACATACACACTAAGAACACATGCATAGGACACACTACATACACACACACTCAGGACACGTACACAAGACACACTACACAAATGCACAAAAACACATACACACTCAGAGCACATACAGGACACACAAGGCATATTCACATACATAACACACACAACAGATACACATATGACACAAACACACATGACACAAATTCAACACACATACACACTCAGAACACATGCACACCATAAAGATAGTGATTGATGATCTAGACCCAGTCCTTGGGGGACATGTCTGTCAATGATACCTCCGGGGAGATAACAAGAATCACACCATTTATTTTATTATATTTACTTTTAGTTGTTTTTATTATTAATTTCCAGAAAGGTTAACATTATAGATAAGAGAATAACATCACAGCAAATCATATACATACAGTGGGTGGAATGTTGTGGTTCAAGGTTAGATACAGTAATATTGAGGTCGATGAAGTAACTGTGGAGATATAAACGTACAGATACCTAGTGCAATATTGTACTGTAAAATAAAACTTCAACATACAGTGTATAGTTCAGTACTCACAAGGAGGGAGCCAATTGGAAATGGCTCAGTCCTGACGCCTGTGGGATAATTAGAAGGGATCCCACTCCCTTCCAAAGTGCAGGTGCTTTTCTGTGTCTTTAAAAAAGGAATGTCCACACCAATATGAGATTGGGGACTAAGTCCTTTTATTAGTAAGATAAAAGTGGATATGCAGCACAGCAAAGTACAAATAAAATTAAAAGCAAAACGAAATTGGTAAAATCACTAAAATAGTGCTGTAGTAAATAAGTCCACTGTGGGGTAAAAGAAATTACTTGCAACTAATGTGACACACAGGCTCAGAAAGTCACCGCACTTTCTAAAACCCCAATCTCTGTGACACCGTAGCCGGATGGCTCCTTTCCACCGCAACGCTTGCGATAAACACAGGAAAGGGAACATCAAACCCTCGATATAGAAACAATGTGTATAGAAAATATAAAATATAACGTGTTGTGATGTACGCTGTGCTGATAAACAGATCAATACGGTTTAATAATGAATGCAACTTTTCAGAAAGGACAGACAATGCCAGACTTTATCTCTGGTTAAAGAGGCTCAGTCGCCTTTGGCAGCTCGGTGTCCAACCTGGCAGGACATAAAGAGAAAGTAACCATATTAGGCTGCCTTTAGGATCCATCATTTCCCTAAATTCTCTGCTGAATAATATCTCCCACTGACAGCTATTGGCATATTACATCGCCATGGTTACTGTCAAAACACAACATATTTTCATTTATTTTAATGAAGCCAAACTCACAGAGCAGCCACAGAGGATGGAGTCATTAATGCAAACTCTTATAACTGTTGGAGCTATTAGAAATTCATCTCCGATATTTATACGACACACTGGCCTCAATACCTTCTCGTCTGCATTAAAGTGCACCCCATCTCCACGGAATGCGTTGATTATTACTTCTTTTAGGAAAGTGATGAAATTCAATCTGTAGATCGCTTCACTGAAATCCGCAGCAAATTAGAGGAATACAGCTACCTGTGTTCTGTGTGCTGCCGTGAAGTTTATAAGCATCTACAATGTCATACCACGGTGTCAATCAAATAGCAGGAGTATCCGCGATTGGCATATTTATAGTTTATACCAGCTATCCAAGGGCAAAAAGATATTACCGGGAATCTTACATATCAGCTTATAAATTATCTTGCACACTCTACGGGCGTTATTTATATTGATTACAAGGTGACCCCATTCTTTATCTGCATTATTTTATTTTACAGACTTAATGAAAAGAAGATGGGAAAAGGAGAGAAAAGGAATGGAGCCAAAAAGTTATAGCACCTCCTTATTGGGGGATAACCCCGGTGTGGATATAAGAGAGAAAAGAGAGGAATGGAGGAAGTAACTAGGACCAGATGAAAAATGTACAAATAAAGAATATTTCAAACGTAATATTTAATCAATAGGCTAAAAAGTCCAATTGGACAAAAAGAAACAAGATAAACCACACACAAAAATACAAATAGTACTATATATAGTGTAAAATAAAACACAAACAATAATACATAAAAATACAAATAGTACTATAGATAGTGTAAAATAAAACACAAACAATAATACATGAAAAATACATAGTTCATATAATATACAAAGGTATAAACTATCACCTTACACTATGGTAACAATGCGAAATAGGTAATGTCATAGTCCTGTAGCGGAAATTGTATATTTGCTATAGCTCACAGCGTTGAGTAAAATCTGCAGTTGCAGTCGTAATGACCGTCCAGATAATTGCAGAATTGGCAAACAGGTTTCTGCATCAAGATATTGTAAGATTATATATACCCTATCCTTGATTTTAATGCTATTCGAGGAGAAGTATGAAATATTGCCCACTAATTAGCAGAAATGCTGTTAATAACAGTATCACTACGATGTTCCAGTAGATACAACGTTGCAGATATCATGAAAGAGCTATGATGCAAATATTGCTCAATTAACTATTAACAGGCTGTTCGCTATGTGAAGACAAATACAGTCTTGGTGTGATTTATTAACTTTATCAACCTGTGCGGGTGGTAACAAGGGAGAGTCGATGAGTACAGGACAGGAGGAATAAATGCAGGGTATAAACTATCTCACCCTATTGTGCCTTCGAGAGCACCCCATATCCCCCACCAAAAAGCTCACCCTGTATTTGTCATAAACAAAAAGCAACCTGCAGAATTATAAAGAGGATAGTGTATTCAATGGTCGATAGATAATCACTAACACAAATGGTCAAGATTGCTAAGTAGCCTGTATATATAAAATGTTAATTATTGTGACATCAGCCTAACTGTCAAACAGTAGCTCAAAAAAAGCCATTGTAGAGACATACAGTTCGTTGGTAAATTTCTCAAACAAACTGCCTAAGATTGCCTGGTAGCACTAAGTTAGTAAATGGTAGTTTGCAAAGAAATATCATAAATTGCCTGGCAGCAGCACAATAAAATTGCTAGTATGACCAAAGCACCCCTCGTAACCCTGACGCGCGTTTCGCTGTTTAGCTCATCAGAGGGGAACCGGGATACAGCAATTTGCCGGTTTTAAATAAGGGATACAGTGATCCCATTGGATCAAGTGTATTCGAATGTACCAATAGACTCGTAGTATATCAGGAGGAGTGGTTTTGCTTAATGAATGGGAGATCGTGAATACACGGCAAGGACAAAAGTGGGAATGTCCGAAAAAATGCTAAAGATAAATATTATGAAAGTACTGTACAGGAACCCTAGTAATGTTTAATGACATACAGGGAAGAAGAATAAATAAAATAAATAAAAGAAGAATAATGAAAGGTGACATAATGAAGGGCATTCAGTTACTGTATTATATAGTATACTAACTGCTAACTAATATATTATATGATATGAATCAATATTCAGTAAATAAACCCATACATAGTGAGCTGATAGTGTCAGGGAATATGTCGTGGATAGAATCTGACCACATTTGGTATGGAAGAGTACGGTATATAGCTGTTAGAGGTCAGCTGGGAAAACTGTTGCAATAACTTTAGATTTCTGGAGCCATAAAATACAGTTGAAATAAGATAACTGTAGTTCTTTCTTTGTAAACAAAATGTAATAACTTGTTGCTAGACAATAGAAACAGGATTCTGTCTGACAAACACTGTTTGTAACTGATTCCAGGTCAGCTGTTAAAGCTGTTGTAATGACTTTTTTAAAGCTAAATATATAAATAAAATACAGTGAAGATAAACTAAAATGATACGTAATCTATGCGGAGCAATAACGACAGAATCCTGTCAAATGGGGAGATAATAAATGACGAGCCATGAAGGCTAGTCCGTTAGGAAAATGACCGTTTATCTTTGAACAAAATCAATTAAAAAATACCAACATTGCTTTATAACTACAAGTAAAAATCCCTGAACACAGTGCTGTAGTGGTTCTAGTTTTATAAGGAGCCAATCATATACAAGGAGTGTGTAATAACCACGCTGGCCGTAAATACTGCGTGCAGCATGTACAGTAACGACAATTAATACAGTACTATAAAACAAAGATATAATATAAGCCGTAGAGTATAGTTTAAAGATCTTGAGTCTCAATGTGGGATGAAGAAAAAGCCGAAATATAGACCAAATCATAAATAATATTGTATTGAAAATATTAAAACATGTACCTAGGAGATCATTGACAACTACATATACAGCATATCAAATTTGGGGTATCCCAGCTCGGGGGATTGCACTAGGGATTGCAAACGAGGATGGTCTCCAGCAGAATGCATCCAGACTTGTTTTACAGAAGCTTGTTAAATGTTTTACTTCTACATCACCAAGTAAACATAAGATAATTTTGAATTATTATTTCTGTGAAAGGCAAAGTAAAAAAAATATATATATATATATCCAAAAAATAAAAATAAATAAATTATAAAATATATTTTCAAAACATTTAATCAAAAATTACAACAAATAAAAGGGTACCAAAAGGGTGATGGCTTTTCTTTTTTATTAATAGATACATATGTTGGTGTATTATATATGACATTTCTAAAATAATCCATGCCCCTTTACAGTCGCATGACCCCTGGCACAGCGTTGCACCCAGGGTGTTAGCGATGGATGGATGTACATCGATGGACTTAGCAAGCATCGCTCAATAAGAAAATTTGGCTAAATTTATTTTCTGAAAAAAGAATGCAGTCATTTATATTTTTTTCCTCATTTGCAATAACCTTGATTACCTATTCATTTTTTTTTTTGTTATTTTGCAAAAAATAAATAGTAAAAAGTATTTAAAAAATAACAACATATTTTAACGTTTTTAAAGTATATGTTTTTTTAACTGAGTTTCTAAGTACGAAAGGGCACTGCATGGAATCCACCCATTGTTTGCAATAAGGGGTGTTCTTTGCCGATGTAACTTTAAGCATTCCATGAGATTTATTATGGAAATTCAGTTCTAGTTATGAGTCTCTGACGTTCAATTGGGACTCTCCAAGATACTTTAAATGTACGAGACCTCTGAAAAATGTGTTCTCGGGTAATCTGTTTCACTGAGTGCTCTATAAAGACATGTTTATTGTGCAGTGGATATTTGAAACATGAACAAAGACGAGATACATTTTATTCTTGTACCCAGATGACCATAACCCCTTAAGGACCAAACTTCTGGAATAAAAGGGAATCATGACATGTCACACATGTCGTGTGTCCTTAAGGGGTTAAAGGGACAGTCAATACCAGTGATACATGTTTTTTTGTTTTTGTTTTTAAATCGAAAATGCTTTAAAAAAAAATCAAATGCATTACAAGACACTTGCATCTGAAATCTTGGCCTATCTTGGCCTATGTTGTGACATTATATGCATCTGTATTTTGGGAGCAATACCAGGAATAAGCATTTTACCCTTTCATGAGAATCAATGGCTGCTTTGCTGGGATAAGAAAATGGGGCCGTGGTTGATTTTACTTGACCTGTTATTGGTAGGAAAACCTCACACTCATTCGAGAGGCAGTAGGCATACTGAGACATTTATCAGTAGATGTGCACCTTCAGGTCTAGAGGAGTTACAAGAGGAAAGGTTGGAAATTGATCTTGTGGTTAATTTTTTTTTAAATAGTCTTTATCTCTTCATTATACCATAATACAGTGTGGGCCATGGCTCTTCCGGTTTAGGAAATATAGACCTGAGGGACTTTTCTGCCTAGGAAAGTTATCTGCTTCATCTTAATTAGACCTGGTCATCTCCTAAGCTGATTGACTATCTGTAATGGTCATCGATCATACTTTTCGAGAAATATTTTTTTCGAGAAATAGTTCCCTGAGTTTTCCCAGAAGCCTTTGTTGAGTTGGCCACCTTTTCCCATGACATTCTGATTGTCTTCTCCTAATTATCTCCTCTCGTACTTCCTCTCCTCTCTGGCTTTTCCGTCTGTGTCACTGTTCTGCCAGAGAGGAGGGGAAGAACATGGTGTCAGAACTGGCAAGTTGTGATAGAATCAAGCTGGCTATGTTTGTGAATCTCCCAGCTCTGCTCAGCTGCTACTTATCTACAGGATTTGCAAACATGCCAGGCACATGAAGGGCCTTTGCTGAAGCTCAGCTCATCATAGTAAAGGAGCTGGGAATTCTAAAGTGACTAAACTAATTTGATCTGATCACATGTACATACAGTAATTTTACCAACCATCCCCTTTCATGCTGACACAGACTGTAATATCATTCTGGGATAGCTCTGTCTCATCACAGATTGAATAAGTAGGAATTCAGCTCTATTATTCTTGCCCACCTGTGTTCAAGTAGAGCTACAATTTGTTCTGGAATAGACCATTGATGATATACTGTTAAGACCCCTCTGGCATAAAGGAGTAAAACCGCTTAGTGAAGCTTCCCCTTTCGCAATAATGCAAACTCCATTCGTATACTCCGACTGTACGAACTGCAACCAGGGAAATGCACCAATCTCCCGACCGGGACCCGTACGGATCCCAAACTCTTGAATAAAAAATCGACGAATCGCAGCCAACAGCCGATCAAATATAACATCCAAGCGGCTTACGTTTCCAGTAATCAGTCACCAACCGTGTAGTAAATCTCCCCTCCAATAACGAGACCAAGCTCCACATTGAGGGTAAAATAAGAACTGGCTTTACTGTGGGCTACCCGCCCGTATTTATGCAGGTCTCCCACTTGGTGGACATTCTCCTAGGGGACCAAATGGGAGACTGTAATGGCAGACAGACATATGGCACTTTCAGACATACAGGCACAAAATATACAGCAGTACATCCCGCTCTACAGTCCAGAACCCCCAGCACTGCATCCTGTACTACAGCCTAGAATCCCTATCACTGCATCCTGTACTACAGCCTAGAACCCCCAGCACTGCATCCTGTACTACAGCCTAGAACCCCCAGCACTGCATCCTGTACTACAGCCTAGAACCCCCAGCACTGCATCCTGTACTACAGCCTAGAACCCACACTACAATATGAATTCCAAAGTCTAGAACCCTAATTTCATTACCTCCTACAGTCTAGTCTCCAACCACAGTGTTCAGCATCTAATGGTTGGAACTAAACCATTTTAGCTAATTAACAGACAAAAATAAACCTTTTACTACATGGATAATAGCAAGATGTCAAGATGTCATATTGATGACCAAAATCAATATAGAAAACACTTGGCAGCGAGGGGCGAGATCCCAGCAATGAGGTCATAGGTCACTAGGATCACCCACCAGATTTGGGGATTAGTTATGTAACAGACCCGCCGTCAATCGGTGCTCCTAGTGCTTACCAAGGACCATCAGCACCGCACCAGACACCATTATCACTGCAGACCGCACGAACCGCTACAGCTTGGTTGGGGTCTTGCCGTCACCTGCGACAAGGCTCCAGGCTCCAGTTGGTGAATCTCTCTTCCTTCAGAAAGCGAAGCAAGAACAGCTCTTAGAAGAGCTAGTGATTAGCATCCAGGGGAGTATACAGAGTATAGCCATCCCCAGTGTGATATAGCAGTACCCTACAACACGAGACGAGGCTGCAAGTTGAGCAGCTTGCCTTTCTTTTATACAGATTTTCCCCACAAGGTTAACGACCAGTCTTACATGCAAACACTCCCCTACAGTGTACACAATCCCTCCCCTCTGCCTGTGATACAATTAACAAAGACAATGGGCTAACTCAATTAGTTCTAAACAGAAAAAAACATACATTTTTATATACCCCAAAAAGTACCCCAAAATACAACACCCCCTGATAGCTCCGATCTGGGTGAAAAACATATCCAAAAATCACCCAGATCGGTTCAGGGGTTCAGGAATTTCCTGGAAGTCTTATTTTTGCCCCACCGTGCACATGGTCCCGTGCCCAAAAAAGTTCCATACACTCGACGGCAAAACACTGCTGGACAATTTAAGATGGCCGCCGCCACATGTTTGAATCTGTTCCAGTTAAAAGTCCAAGGGGCAGAAACAGTACTTTTGAACATGGGTTATCACAGGGCCCATAGTCCCAGGGTAGGAGGCTGGCAAACAGGCCCCTCCAAAAAAAAGAGGCGAAGTTGCTTTTGTCACAATTACCTATATAGAGAGTTGTGCCAAAGTGCATTTGTAACATGCAAGTAAATAGCTGATTGGAAGGACATTCAAGTTAGAGAATGCTCCCATCTTTTCAACTTAATTTTAACCCTTGGTACTATGATCCACGCAATAAACATGTCTCAGAAATAAAGTAATCTAACTGCACGAAGGACTGGATATCTGGCCTTTTCAGCATGTAGCAAAGCATGACAAGACCTCTTTTTGGGAATGGTTAGAGCTCAGCGAGATAAACCTTGATTAATCCATGTAAACCGGGGGTGTGTATTAGTCTACAGATATTCTTCAACTTAAGGAGCAAGTTATAACCTTACCAGGAGTAAGAAAGCTAGTGTTTGTTGAAAACCCAAATGTCTCACGTTAAAAAGTCTAGGTGGCTGTTACTATCTCTCTGTTGTGTTTATAATTCTGTGCACTGCTTTCTCCTCTGCACCCTCTCTATAACCTTGGGATCCCGGCTGTAATCGCAGCCTCACTGCCTGCTTGTTTTATGTACCTGTCTAAGACTGAACAACAAGTTTGACGGAAAAAAGGCCGGAGAGAGGAAGCAGACAGAAATAAAGCAAGGATACGTAAGAGCAATAGGGGAGATGTATGTGAACAATGGGCAAACTGCGTGAGAATTGTGAGCGATGTAGAAGGTGTTTGTGCAAGCGATATGGAAGGTGTATGTGTGAGTGATGTGGAAGGTGTATGTGAGAGTAATGTGGAAGCTGTATGTGAGAGTAATGTAGAAGGTGTATGTGAGAGCTATGTGGAAGGTGTTTGTGAGTGATGTGGAAGATGTATGTGCGAGTGATGTGGAAGATGTATGTGCGAGTGATGTGGAAGGTGTATGTGTGAGTGATGTGGAAGGTGTATGTGAGAGTAATGTGGAAGCTGTATGTGAGAGCGACGTAGAAGGTGTATGTGAGAGCTATGTGGAAGGTGTATGTGAGAGCGATGTGGAAGGTGTATGTTAGTGACGTGGAAGGTGTATGTGTGAGTGAAGTGGAATGTGTATGTGTGAGTGAAGTGGAAGGTCTATGTGCGAGTGATGCAGAAGGTATATGCGAGAGGGAGGTGGAAGGTGTATTTTTGAGTGATGTGGAAGATGTATGTGAGAGCGATGTGGAAGGTGTATGTGAGAGCGATGTGGAAGGTGTATGTGTGAGTGATGTGGAAGGTGTATGTGTGAGTAATGTGGAAGGTATAAGTGAGTGACGTGGAAGGTGTATGTGAGAGTAATGTGGAAGGTGTATGTGAGAGCGATGTGGAAGGTGTATGTTAGTGACGTGGAAGGTGTATGTGTGAGTGATGTGGAAGGTGTATGTGTGAGTGATGTGGAAGATGTATGTGCGAGTGATGTGGAAGGTGTATGTGAGAGTAATGTGGAAGGTGTATGTGAGAGCGATGTGGAAGGTGTATGTGAGAGCGATGTGGAAGGTGTATGTGAGAGCGATGTGGAAGGTGTATGTTAGTGACGTGGAAGGTATATGTATGAGTGAAGTGGAATGTGTATGTATGAGTGAAGTGGAATGTGTATGTGTGAGTGAAGTGGAAGGTCTATGTGCGAGTGATGCAGAAGGTATATGCGAGAGGGAGGTGGAAGGTGTATTTTTGAGTGATGTGGAAGATGTATGTGAGAGCGATGTGGAAGGTGTATGTGAGAGCGATGTGGAAGGTGTATGTGAGAGCGATGTGGAAGGTGTATGTTAGTGACGTGGAAGGTGTATGTGTGAGTGATGTGGAAGGTGTATGTGTGAGTGATGTGGAAGGTATAAGTGAGTGACGTGGAAGGTGTATGAGAGTGACGTGGAAGGTGTATGTGTGAGTGACGTGGAAGGTGTATGTGTGAGTGACGTGGAAGGTGTATGTGTGAGTGACGTGGAAAGTGTATGTGAGTGACGTGGAAGGTGTATGTGAGAGCGATGTGGAAGGTGTATGTGTAAGTGATGTGGAAGGTGAGTGTGCGAGTGAAAATCTCCAATGTTTGAGTGATGGATGAAATGTGTTTAAGAAAAAAAGAGGATACAGGAAGGAAGATGAAGTGAGATGGGAAATAATGGAGATAGAAAGAGGATGAGATTAAAGGACCCATTAGACACCATTAACCAGGTATGGAGCAAAAACACTAATAGTAACAAACAACATTTGGATAGAAAGAATATAGAAAGAGAATAGCTAAACATCTACAAGGGTTATAAAAAAATCAAGTAATAGAAACAAAGTATTCTAACTACACGAAGAACTGGATATCTTTTTCAGCACGTATCAAAGCGTAGGACAAGACCTCTGTCTTAGGGAATGGTTAGAGCTCAGACAGATAAATAATGTCGACCTGTGGAGTGTTTTTGTCACGAGATATTCTGCAAAGTAAGGTGTCAGGTAGCAAACCTCACTGGGATAGAAAGCACAAAGAAAGAAAAAATTTAAAATAAGAAAATCTGAAGAATCGCTATAAACCTATCAGAGCTATAAACACTGTTTAAACTGATTTTAGCTAGCCGTGGTTTATCACCACCTAAAACACTTTAATAATCAACCCTCAGAATCCCGGTCAATGACCGCAGGAGAGAGGAGGAAAAATACTCAAGGAGAAAGGGGATTGAATAAATATAAACTAAACAGAAACGTGAGCGTGAGAAGAAAGCACCGAGACAAAGAGTATGGTGCGAATATCAACGAAGTAAAATGGAAAAGGATAAAATGACTGCATTCCGACAAAGAGACAAGAGAGGAAAAATAGATGATAAAGATGGGAGAACAACAAAAGCATGCAACGTACGAGATCAGAGGAGTCATGTGGAGATCCAACATCTTAACAATAGGAAACAAGAGGATAACAAAAGCTTGGAGAATGAGAAGACACTGTGTGACCCCAGTGTGTCGGGGGAGGGCGGTTAATGGACCTGGGGAGGGATAACGAAGAAAGAGAGGGAGAGAGACAGAGTGAGACAGATAAAGAGACAGAGACAGATAGAGACATAAAGAGACAGAGAGAGAAAGAGACAGAGACACAGAGAGACACAGAGAGAAATAGACAGAGAGAGACCGAGACAGAGAGAGAAAGAGAGAGAGAGAGAGAGAGAGAGAGAGAGGAAGAGACAGATACAGAAAGAGACAGAGACAGAGACAGAAAGAGACAGAGACAGAGAGAGAAAGAGACAGAGAGAGACAGAGAGAGGAAGAAAGAGACAGAGACAGACAGAGAGACAGAGACAGAGAGAGAAAGAGACAGCGAGAGAAATAGACAGAGACAGAGAGAGACAGAGAAAGGAAGAGACAGAAAGAGACAGAGACAGAAAGAGACAGAGACTGAAAGAGAAAGAGACAGAAAGAGACAGAGAGAGACAGAGAGAGGAAGAGACAGAAAGAGACAGAGACATAAAGAGACAGAGAGAGAAAGAGACAGAGACACAGAGAGAAAGAGAGTGATGTTATGTTAGAGAGAGATCAGAGAGAGGGATGTAAGTAAATATGAGCGATGAGAAGTGAATGTGTAATAAAGAAATGAATGCAGAATAGAGAGAATAATAAATAGCAGATATTGCTAGACAGACCCACACGATACAGATATTGGATATGTTGGATATATTAAATCTCTTGGGGTGAGTACGAGAATTAGAAAAGTGATTTAAAGGGTGAATCTGTCCTTCTATACTTAGATTTACATTATGGATTTAGATAGGTGAGTGAATCTGCATTGGTTAATGAGAGAAACGAGTGAATCTGTAATGGTGAATGAGAGAGATGGAATGAGGAGAGGAATCTGTAATGATGAATGATGAGAGGAATGTGTGTTGGTGAATGATGAGAGATGGACAGAGGAGAAGGACATATAGAGAGAATTATGAGATAAATGAGGTGCATGGCTTGCTGAGGGGGTATATAGAGAGAGATTAGGGACAATGAATGGCTTTTTAAAGCATAACGTAGCAGACAATGTGAGAACTGAGAATAGATCGTGGAGGCGGTGAGGGAATGTGTAGAGAAATTGGTCTGGTGGTTTGGAGTGAAAAGCCATAAATAGCATTCAGGTGAGAGAATGGGGGGTTATGGAGGAGGAGGAATGACAAATAATGCAATAAATCTCCCATTTCTACTGCATGAGGGACAGTACATGTATCTCCCTCCTTAATAACGGGGGTACCTAGATCCCAGTTATATCTGTATCTGACTGTCTTTATTACACCTGTGCTCAGGTAGCCTCCCTGGCTGGTTATATAGCGATATGTTTCTGGAATCTGTGATATGTGGCAGCTGAATATCCTGACCTACACCCATTACGTGGCCCACTCACACTATAATGATAACACACAGTGTCATTGTATCGCACGGTATGTCAGCCCACAGGTAGATAGACAGATCATCTCTGTGGCAAAACTAACTTTGCCACTTGTGCCTGGAGAGGACTAATTGGAGAGGTGGAGGAAGACCTGGCCCACCTGGTGACCTGGGAGTGGGAACTGGAGCAGGACTACCGACATCTGCTCCGCTCCATTGAGAATACCCGGCAGGAGAGCAGAGTGACAGATTCAGACCCAGAGCCCTTCAGCAGGAAAGATATTGTGGAAGTTTACTGGGAGAACCCCCAGTCGGCAGGTGGAGATGGGACCGAGGTCTCTCCACCGGCCCTACAGGGATGCTGGGCGGTCGGCCCAGATCCCCAGCGGCTGTATGTTTTGCTGGGAGAGGAGAGCAGCGTCCTTCCTCACCAGCGGCAGAGTGAATTGCAGGGAGAGGAGAGCATCGTCCTCCCTCCCCAGCGGCAGAGTGAATTGCAGGGAGAGGAGAGCATTGTCCTCCCTCCCCAGCGGCAGAATGACTTGCAGGGAGTGGAGAGCATCGTCCTCCCTTCCCAGCGGCAGAGTGTCCTACAAGGAGCAGAGGCAACCGGTCCCTCTTCCCAGCATCAGGACACGTTATTGGGAGTGGAGACAGTCGGTCTCCCTCTCCAGCGACAGAGAGTGTCTCAGGTAGAGGAGCCTGTTACCCCCTCTCCCCAGCGGCAGCTTATCCCACCAAGGGGAGATACTGAGCTCCCAGATGGTACAGATGGGACCGTGGTCTCTGTACCTGACCCACAGGAGTGCTGTCCAGATCCCCAGCCAAGCCCCAACCAGGCTACTCCAGCTGCAGCACTGGCACCAGGGCAGAGTACCGCTGGTCTCTGCCCACCAAGCAACTCACTGGTCGGGAATACCAGCACCGAACTCAGCTCTAGTGACCTCACGGGACAGGCTACCAGGTTCCCCAGGTGCAGTAACCAAGTATTGTGGGCGGGCTACTCTGCTGATTATTTGTTGTGGGTGGGCTACTCGGCTTATTATGTGTTGTGGGTGGGTTGCTTGACTAACTAAGGCACTGACCGACAGGAGGTCAGGTACCTTATTAGTCTTTGTGGGAAAAGGGGAGAGATGTGGCAAAACTAACTTTGCCACTTGTGCCTGGAGAGGACTAATTGCCGGCCTCTTGCCATGTGACTATGGCACTGACCGACAGGAGGTCAGGTACCTTATTAGTCTTTGTGGGAAAAGGGGAGAGATGTGGCAAAACTAACTTTGCCACTTGTGCCTGGAGAGGACTAATTGCCGGCCTCTTGCCATGTGACTATGGCAAGACCTTAACTGCCAGTTAAAAACACTATTTGGACTAATTGGTGTTTTAAAAGATTGTTCTGGCCCTGTAAATGAAACTGGCAGCTTTGTCCCTCCTCAACCTCTCATCAGCCCGTGCTAAACTTTAACCCCATGGTGATTTTATTCTGTTCATGGTATCTGAGCGCTGATCAGATATATTGAGCGCTCAGATCCAAGCTATCTGGGGATTGAATGTGGGGGTTCTGTTCAGTATGATAGGAATTATGTATTTTTCGCTCCATAAGACGCACTTTTTTTCCCCTCAAAAGTGAGGGGAAATGTCTGTGCGTCTTATGGAGCGAATATGAAGCTTTACTTACCTGTCTTGCAGCGTTTGCCGGCAGCACAGGGCGCACCGCAGTAGTGGAACTTGAATTTCATGTTCCGGTTTCCGGCGGGACTGAAAGGAAGTGTGCACAAGCTGAGTGCGCACTTCCTTTCAGTCCCGCCGGAAACCGGAACATGAAATTCAAGTTCCACTACCGCGGTGCGCCCTGTGCTGCCGGCCAACGCTACAAGACAGGTAAGTAATTATGGGACAAGGGGAGGGGGACAGTATGGGAGGGAAGTCTATGGGGAGGGGGATGAAGTCTATGGGGAGGGGGGGGGAGATGAAGTCTATGGGGAGGGGGGGGAGATGAAGTCTATGGGGAGGGGGGGGAGATGAAGTCTATGGGGAGGGGGGGAGATGAAGTCTATGGGGAGGGGGTGGATGAAGTCTATGGGGAGGGGGTGAGTGAAGACAATGGGAGAGAGGAGAAGACTATGGGAGGGGGGGGACACTATGGGACAGGGGAGAAAAACATATTCTGTACAAACTGTCCCATAGTAAGAAACACTATGGGACAGTTTGTTCAGAATATTTTTTTTCTGGGTTTCTTCCTCTAAAAACTAGGTGCGTCTTATGGTGAGGTGCGTCTTATGGAGCGAAAAATACGGTATGTATTTTTGTGTATTTTTTCTGTTGTGAATAGGTATATTGTATGTACCTGGAGATAGTTGGCTTGCCAGTTAAGCCAATTATCTGCAGGATAGAGGAGAAGATAGACCGGCTGCACAGCCTAACTCTGTGGAACTGGTTGGGCTGCAAAGCCATGCTTGCGGTCGGTCACAAAGGATGTCAACCTAACTTTTAAACCCCTGGAAGGAATTGCCCGATTTTTTAGTATGTTTATATTTGGAGTATGCTGATTTGGAGTATGCAGAAGTTTTATGTGAATGTGATGTGTACTTTTAAAGTTATGAATATTGTGTAAAACTGTATAATTTCCTGCCTGTGATAATTACATTAACCCATTGTGTTCACTAATTATATCACAGGCAGAGGGGAGGATTTTGTGGGAATGAATGGGAGTGTTTTACTGTATATTACGTGTTTGGCTCTTCTTCAAAACCCTGTAGGAGCTCCGTTACAATCTCTAACTAAATCTTTTATCATGCTTTAACAGTAAATCACAACACACAATAACAACACATACAGAAACATATTACACTGCACACAGTGCCAGGCTGTATGAGAGAGTGAGAGTGAGAGAGTGAGAGAGTGTGAGAGAGTGTGAGAGAGAGATTTACAGAGGTTCAGTGCCGAGTTAGCAAGAATACAGTTGCAGGGGTATGTGGTATGGAAAGAGTTAATAGCGTATAATAAATTTGCTAATTCCTCTTCTTGGCTGCTATATTACCATACAGCAAATTCACATCAGTCCCAGATAAGAAAGTTTCTGCACGACCACGTCACCCATGAAAAACTTAGCTTCAACTACTCCATGCCAAACAAAATCCAGTTTCTCTTTCAAAATGCTCTCTCCTAGCCCTGCATCACTGGAGGAGATCAAATTATAATTACATTTCATCTACTTTAAATTTATTCTGTACACCGGCAGCTTGGCTCACTCTGTGGCAAACAAACCAACTTCTCATCTGACATCTCCTCTCAACCAAAACATCCTCACCAAAATATCGCTCTCCAGCCCAGCCACTGTTTGAAGGAAAAGATTGATAAAAAGAAATATAAACTTTCTCTCCATCCAGGTTTAAAGCGATGGACATCTATTGGAACCCTGTTTCCAAACCAGGGAACACGCCAGCTATTCCATGAATTTTACAATTTTCATTCCCAATTACCTGCTCTGAGGCATGGTAAGGATCTACGAAAAGGGACAAACACTACATGTCTAACTCTGCATCCACATCAATAGTTGTCTAACACGATCGGTCCATATCCGTGGCCATCATGACACCTTTTTCTAAGACAACCTCATTTTAGCCCCCATGCATAATATCATTTTCAAATAGTTTTTACTAAATCTCTAATCTCTAAATTGTATAATCTGCAGAGAGACTGTAAGACAATGGTAGCCATCCTGGGACCTCATCAATGGATGTTTAATGTCAAGTTCCATTGCTGAAGGATCATGGGACTTGGAGGTACATGGAGAAAGGGTTTTTCACCTAGTGACCATGGATGAAGACCACTCTGGGTTTGTGCAGTTTGTGCATAAAATACCATACGTAATAATAAGGTAACTGTAATCCTGCTGGAAAGCATCAAGTGGTGTGTGAAGCTCTGTATAGCAGTTTCCCCCAATAAGAGACAATACTCTAGATTGAGGGTAAAGTAAGAACTGAAAGTTTAATGGTACAACTGCTCTTTTATACAGTTTTTTCCCCACAAGGTTACCGCCCTTGAACACTCCCAGTTACACAAGCCCTCCCCTCTGTTTGGGAGAAAATTGAGTTAATTACTGTATCAACTCAATTATCTCCAAACAAAAATACAAGCTTTTACCCAATTTTGCAAACACCCCGAAAACATATGGGAAACGCATAAAATATATATCCCCTGATAGCCCTAATCTGGGGGAACAACATATTGAAAAATCACCCAGATCGGTTCAGGGGTTCGAAAGTTAGGTGGAAGTCTCTTTTGACCGACCGCACACATGTTTTCATGCCCAAAATAGCTCCAGAGGAGTAGGCTGTGCGGTCGGTCTCTTCCGTATAATCAAAAACCATTAAAAGAGTTGAATTGGGCTGTTCGTGCTCAGTAGCTTTGAATATAACTAGTTCGGTACATTGTTTCTAACGAACGGCGCTCCGTTCGTAACTTGTCGAACAGAACGAGGAGTGGAAGTCTCAGCGATGTTCATGCCGTTGAGTGTCCAATTTTAGTTACACACACACAATGACAAAACACCACCATTTGTATTCCAAGATGGCCACCGCGACATGTTTGTGCATACGAACGAAGACCACCCAGTTGATCATTTACAATGTTAGGGGTGTTCGTGGTTTTGGAGGTGTTAATAAGGGCAGTGAGGTTAACAAATGCCATGCTCCCGTTCTGGGTGGTCGGTCGTTCGGTAGAAAATTTGTTATTCGAACGGCCATTAGTACAATAAATGTGAATCTGTTACAGACGAATGGTTTAGACGAACAAGAGTTTAAAAGTTTAAAATTCTAGATCCGTAAACTTGTATCCAGATCTTTGTCATTTTCCAATCTTGTTCTATTGAATTGCCTCCTTGTTTGTTTCTGTGCATTATTTGTCATGAAGATAGTAATAATTAGTTATCAACAAACATATTTATGGGCATTATCCCGATGCTACCACCTGAGTTCAAAATGCATAAATGTTTCTGAATGAAAAATGCCATTAAAGCACATTAAGGATTTTACATTGCAGACCACCCCCCAATTCTTTTCTTCCCTTTTAATTTGTTTCCAAATTTGAAATTGCTTCCAACCACAGCCAAAAGCTCCACATATAAAGAAGAGTAATTTAGAACAATGTTGTAGAGATGTCTTTTTATTTTTGCAGGTTTGAATTTGAGATGTTTCTTCACAATATATTTTTCATGCTACTAAAAGTGTCATTAGCACGGTAACCCCGATAAAAGCTTTGAAACGGGAAGGCAGTCAGTGATGTGGCTCTCTATATCACCCCTTCAGTAAAGCAATAAATCACAGCTGCACAGTCTAGTGTTAGTCCCTCCACACTGTCAACACCAAAAATCAATAGAAACCAAAACGTGAAGAGTCATCCATTTAATAAAATGTTCTCAGCACTTTACCATAGAAACATAGAATGTGACGGCAGAAAAGAACCTTTCGGCCCATCTAGTCTGCCCAATTTTCTAAATACTTTCATTAGTCCCTGGCCTTATCTTATATCTAGGATAACCTTACGATAAGATTGTTTCCATAGTGAGTCATGCGTTATACAACGACTGTGGAACGACTTGAGATGTTGAGGCCAAAAAATACCCAACTCATCTACAGCGCTGACTCTTCTCTTATTATTCATTTACCCTGTTTCCTTCTGAATTATTTTAGCTAACATATTCCTGGTTGGTTGTAAAGTCTCCCATCCACATGTGTCCTGGGCAGCATGGAATTTCGGGAAGTCCTCAGGTTCGTTCGTTACACTCCTATCTACGGCAAATTAAAATCTGAATGGCAAAATCCAGGTTGAATTAGCTGAGTTATGACTAAAGCGGAGTTGGAACATTTCTGCAGATCTATGGGGCTGTGCCCGGTATCACTATACACGGCTCATTGTCTATGGGGCTGTGCCCGGTATCACTATACACGGCTCACTGTCTATGGGGCTGTGCCCGGTATCACTATACATGGCTCACTGTCTATGGGGCTGTGCCCGGTATCACTATACACGGCTCACTGTCTATGGGGCTGTGCCCGGTATCACTATACACGGCTCACTGTCTATGGGGCTGTGCCCGGTATCACTATACACGGCTCACTGTCTATGGGGCTGTGCCCGGTATCACTATACACGGCTCACTGTCTATGGGGCTGTGCCCGGTATCACTATACACGGCTCACTGTCTATGGGGCTGTGCCCAGTATCACTATACACGGCTCACTGTCTATGGGGCTGTGCCCGGATCACTATACACGGCTCATTGTCTTTAGGGCTGTGCCCGGTATCACTATACACGGCTCATTGTCTATGGGGCTGTGCCCAGTATCACTATACACGGCTCACTGTCTATGGGGATGTGCCCGGTATCACTATACACGGCTCATTGTCTATGGGGCTGTGCCCGGTATCACTATACACGGCTCACTGTCTATGGGGCTGTGCCCGGTATCACTATACACGGCTCACTGTCTATGGGCATGTGCCCGGATCACTATACACGGCTCATTGTCTTTGGAGCTGTGCCCGGTATCACTATACACGGCTCACTGTCTATGGGGCTGTGCCTGGTATCACTATACACGGCTCACTGTCTATGGGGCTGTGCCCGGTATCACTATACACGGCTCACTGTCTATGGGGCTGTGCCCGGATCACTATACACGGCTCACTGTCTATGGGGCTGTGCTCGGTATCACTATACACGGCTCACTGTCTATGGGGCTGTGCCCAGTATCACTATACACGGCTCACTGTCTATGGGGCTGTGCCCAGGATCACTATACACGGCTCACTGTCTATGGGGCTGTGCCCGGTATCACTATACACGGCTCACTGTCTATGGGGCTGTGCCCGGTATCACTATACACGGCTCACTGTCTATGGGGCTGTGCTCGGGATCACTATACACGGCTCACTGTCTATGGGGCTGTGCCCGGATCACTATACATGGCTCACTGTCTATGGGGCTGTGCCCGGTATCACTATACATGGCTCACTGTCTATGGGGCTGTGCCCGGTATCACTATACACAGCTCACTGTCTATGGGGCTGTGCCCGGTATCACTATACACGGCTCACTGTCTATGGGGCTGTGCCCGGTATCACTATACACGGCTCACTGTCTATAGGGCTGTCCTCGGTATCACTATACACGGCTCACTGTCTATGGGGCTGTGCCCAGTATCACTATACACGGCTCACTGTCTATGGAGCTGTGCCCGGTATCACTTTACACGGCTCACTGTCTATGGGGCTGTGCCCGGATCACTATACACGGCTCACTGTCTATGGGGCTGTGCCCGGTATCACTATACACAGCTCACTGTCTATGGGGCTGTGCCCGGTATCACTATACACAGCTCACTGTCTATGGGGCTGTGCCCGGTATCACTATACACGGCTCACTGCCTATGGTGCTGTGCCCAGTATCACTATACACGGCTCACTGTCTATGGGGCTGTGCCTGGTATCACTATACATGGCTCACTGTCTATGGGGCTGTGCCCGGTATCACTATACACGGCTCACTGTCTATGGGGCTGTGCCCGGTATCACTATACACGGCTCACTGTCTATGGGGCTGTGCCCGGTATCACTATACACGGCTCACTGTCTATGGGGCTGTGCCCGGTATCACTATACACGGCTCACTGTCTATGGGGCTGTGCCCGGTATCACTATACACGGCTCACTGTCTATGGGGCTGTGCCCAGTATCACTATACACGGCTCACTGTCTATGGGGCTGTGCCCGGATCACTATACACGGCTCATTGTCTTTAGGGCTGTGCCCGGTATCACTATACACGGCTCATTGTCTATGGGGCTGTGCCCAGTATCACTATACACGGCTCACTGTCTATGGGGATGTGCCCGGTATCACTATACACGGCTCACTGTCTATGGGGCTGTGCCCGGTATCACTATACACGGCTCACTGTCTATGGGCATGTGCCCGGATCACTATACACGGCTCATTGTCTTTGGAGCTGTGCCCGGTATCACTATACACGGCTCACTGTCTATGGGGCTGTGCCTGGTATCACTATACACGGCTCACTGTCTATGGGGCTGTGCCCGGTATCACTATACACGGCTCACTGTCTATGGGGCTGTGCCCGGATCACTATACACGGCTCACTGTCTATGGGGCTGTGCTCGGTATCACTATACACGGCTCACTGTCTATGGGGCTGTGCCCAGTATCACTATACACGGCTCACTGTCTATGGGGCTGTGCCCAGGATCACTATACACGGCTCACTGTCTATGGGGCTGTGCCCGGTATCACTATACACGGCTCACTGTCTATGGGGCTGTGCCCGGTATCACTATACACGGCTCACTGTCTATGGGGCTGTGCTCGGGATCACTATACACGGCTCACTGTCTATGGGGCTGTGCCCGGATCACTATACATGGCTCACTGTCTATGGGGCTGTGCCCGGTATCACTATACATGGCTCACTGTCTATGGGGCTGTGCCCGGTATCACTATACACAGCTCACTGTCTATGGGGCTGTGCCCGGTATCACTATACACGGCTCACTGTCTATGGGGCTGTGCCCGGTATCACTATACACGGCTCACTGTCTATAGGGCTGTCCTCGGTATCACTATACACGGCTCACTGTCTATGGGGCTGTGCCCAGTATCACTATACACGGCTCACTGTCTATGGAGCTGTGCCCGGTATCACTTTACACGGCTCACTGTCTATGGGGCTGTGCCCGGATCACTATACACGGCTCACTGTCTATGGGGCTGTGCCCGGTATCACTATACACAGCTCACTGTCTATGGGGCTGTGCCCGGTATCACTATACACAGCTCACTGTCTATGGGGCTGTGCCCGGTATCACTATACACGGCTCACTGCCTATGGTGCTGTGCCCAGTATCACTATACACGGCTCACTGTCTATGGGGCTGTGCCTGGTATCACTATACATGGCTCACTGTCTATGGTGCTGTGCCAGGTATCACTATACACGGCTCACTGTCTATGGGGCTGTGCCCGGTATCCCTATACACGGCTCACTGTCTATGGGGCTGTGCCCGGTATCACTATACACGGCTCACTGTCTATGGGGCTGTGCCCGGTATCACTATACACGGCTCACTGTCTATGGGGCTGTGCCCGGTATCACTATACACGGCTCACTGTCTATGGGGCTGTGCCCGGTATCACTATACACGGCTCACTGTCTATGGGGCTGTGCCCGGTATCACTATACACGGCTCACTGTCTATGGGGCTGTGCCCGGAATCACTATACACGGCTCACTGTCTATGGGGCTGTGCCCAGGATCACTATACACGGCTCACTGTCTATGGGGCTGTGCCCGGTATCACTATACATGGCTCACTGTCTATGGGGCTGTGCCCGGTATCACTATACACGGCTCACTGTCTATGGGGCTGTGCTCGGTATCACTATACACGGCTCACTGTCTATGGGGCTGTGCCCGGATCACTATACATGGCTCACTCTCTATGGGGCTGTGCCCGGTATCACTATACATGGCTCACTGTCTATGGGGCTGTGCCCGGTATCACTATACACAGCTCACTGTCTATGGGGCTGTGCCCGGTATCACTATACACGGCTCACTGTCTATGGGGCTGTGCCCGGTATCACTATACACGGCTCACTGTCTATGGGGCTGTGCCCGGTATCACTATACACGGCTCACTGTCTATGGGGCTGTCCTCGGTATCACTATACACGGCTCACTGTCTATGGGGCTGTGCCCAGTATCACTATACACGGCTCACTGTCTATGGAGCTGTGCCCGGTATCACTATACACGGCTCACTGTCTATGGGGCTGTGCCCGGATCACTATACACGGCTCACTGTCTATGGGGCTGTGCCCGGTATCACTATACACAGCTCACTGTCTATGGGGCTGTGCCCGGTATCACTATACACAGCTCACTGTCTATGGGGCTGTGCCCGGTATCACTATACACGGCTCACTGCCTATGGTGCTGTGCCCGGTATCACTATACACGGCTCACTGTCTATGGGGCTGTGCCCGGTATCACTATACATGGCTCACTGTCTATGGTGCTGTGCCAGGTATCACTATACACGGCTCACTGTCTATGGGGCTGTGCCCGGTATCCCTATACACGGCTCACTGTCTATGGGGCTGTGCCCGGTATCACTATACACGGCTCACTGTCTATGGGGCTGTGCCCGGTATCACTATACACGGCTCACTGTCTATGGGGCTGTGCCCGGTATCACTATACACGGCTCACTGTCTATGGGGCTGTGCCCGGTATCACTATACACGGCTCACTGTCTATGGGGCTGTGCCCGGTATTACTATACACGGCTCACTGTCTATGGGGCTGTGCCCGGTATCACTATACACGGCTCACTGTCTATGGGGCTGTGCCCAGTATCACTATACACGGCTCACTGTCTATGGGGCTGTGCCCGGATCACTATACACGGCTCATTGTCTTTGGGGCTGTGCCCGGTATCACTATACACGGCTCATTGTCTATGGGGCTGTGCCCAGTATCACTATACACGGCTCACTGTCTATGGGGCTGTGCCCGGTATCACTATACACGGCTCACTGTCTATGGGGCTGTGCCCGGTATCACTATACACGGCTCACTGTCTATGGGGCTGTGCCCGGTATCACTATACACGGCTCACTGTCTATGGGGCTGTGCCCGGTATCACTATACATGGCTCACTGTCTATGGGGCTGTGCCCAGTATCACTATACACGGCTCATTGTCTATGGGGCTGTGCCCCGTATCACTATACACGGCTCACTGTCTATGGGGCTGTGCCAGGTATCACTATAAACGGCTCACTGTCTATGGGGCTGTGCCCGGTATCACTATACACGGCTCACTGTGTATGGGGCTGTTCCCGGTATCACTATACACGGCTCACTGTCTATGGGGCTGTGCCCAGTATCACTATACACGGCTCACTGTCTATGGGGCTGTGCCCAGTATCACTATACACGGCTCAATGTCTATGGGGCTGTGCCAGGTATCACTATACACGGCTCACTGTCTATGGGGCTGTGCCCGGTATCACTATACACGGCTCACTGTCTATGGGGCTGTGCCCGGTATCACTATACATGGCTCACTGTCTATGGGGCTGTGCCCGGTATCACTATACACGGCTCACTGTCTATGGGGCTGTGCCCAGTATCACTATACACGGCTCACTGTCTATGGGGCTGTGCCCAGGATCACTATACACGGCTCACTGTCTATGGGGCTGTGCCCGGTATCACTATACACGGCTCACTGTCTATGGGGCTGTGCCCGGTATCACTATACACGGCTCACTGTCTATGGGGCTGTGCTCGGTATCACTTTACACGGCTCACTGTCTATGGGGCTGTGCCCGGATCACTATACATGGCTCACTGTCTATGGGGCTGTGCCCGGTATCACTATACACGGCTCACTGTCTATGGGGCTGTGCCCGGTATCACTATACACAGCTCACTGTCTATGGGGCTGTGCCCGGTATCACTATACACGGCTCACTGTCTATGGGGCTGTGCCCGGTATCACTATACACGGCTCACTGTCTATGGGGCTGTGCCCGGTATCACTATACACGGCTCACTGTCTATGGGGCTGTGCCCGGTATCACTATACACGGCTCACTGTCTATGGGGCTGTGCCCGGTATCACTATACACGGCTCACTGTCTATGGGGCTGTGCCCGGTATCACTATACACGGCTCACTGTCTATGGGGCTGTGCCAGGTATCACTATACACGGCTCACTGTCTATGGGGCTGTGCCAGGTATCACTATACACGGCTCACTGTCTATGGGGCTGTGCCAGGTATCACTATACACGGCTCACTGTCTATGGGGCTGTGCCAGGTATCACTATACATGGCTCACTGTCTATGGGGCTGTGCCAGGTATCACTATACACGGCTCACTGTCTATGGGGCTGTGCCCGGTATCACTATACACAGCTCACTGTCTATGGGGCTGTGCCAGGTATCACTATACACAGCTCACTGTCTATGGGCTGTGCCCGGTATCACTATACACGGCTCACTGTATATGGGGCTGTGCCAGGTATCACTATACACAGCTCACTGTCTATGGTGCTGTGCCAGGTATCACTATACACGGCTCACTGTCTATGGGGCTGTGCCAGGTATCACTATACACGGCTCACTGTCTATGGGGCTGTGCCAGGTATCACTATACACGGCTCACTGTCTATGGGGCTGTGCCAGGTATCACTATACACGGCTCACTGTCTATGGGGCTGTGCCAGGTATCACTATACACGGCTCACTGTCTATGGGGCTGTGCCAGGTATCACTATACACGGCTCACTGTCTATGGGGCTGTGCCCGGTATCACTATACACAGCTCACTGTCTATGGGGCTGTGCCAGGTATCACTATACACAGCTCACTGTCTATGGGGTGTGCCCGGTATCACTATACACGGCTCACTGTATATGGGGCTGTGCCAGGTATCACTATACACGGCTCACTGTCTATGGGGCTGTGCCCGGTATCACTATACACAGCTCACTGTCTATGGGGCTGTGCCAGGTATCACTATACACAGCTCACTGTCTATGGGGTGTGCCCGGTATCACTATACACGGCTCACTGTATATGGGGCTGTGCCAGGTATCACTATACACGGCTCACTGTCTATGGGGCTGTGCCAAGTATCACTATACACAGCTCACTGTCTATGGGGCTGTGCCCAGTATCACTATACACGGCTCACTGTCTATGGGGCTGTGCCCGGATCACTATAAACGGCATACTGTATATGGGGCTGTGCCCGGTATCACTATACACGGCTCACTGTCTATGGGGCTGTGCCCGGTATCACTATACACGGCTCACTGTCTATGGGGCTGTGCCCGGTATCACTATACACGGCTCACTGCCACACCATATCATTATAAGGATTAGTACAAATCCACTCTCTAACAGTCAGCAGCTTTTAATAGGGATGTTCACACCCCAGATGCAGGTCCGTAAGGGCAACTCAAGTTCTTTTACAGCGATCGTTTCCTGCAAAGTACTCTCCTCAGTTTTTAAATATTGGATTGTTGATAAATGGAATGGGCTCCAAGTGCGAGCGGTAAACGCTAACAGTGATACAGAAAGGGTAGTAGATACCTGGAATAGCCTTCCAGTGGGAGCAGTAACCGTGATATAGAAAGGGTAGAAGATACCTGGAATAGCCTTCCAGTGGGAGCAGTAACAGTGATATAGAAAGGGTAGTAGATACCTGGAATAGCCTTCCAGTGGGAGCAGTGATATAGAAAGGGTAGAAGATACCTGGAATAGCCTTCCAGTGGGAGCAGTAACAGTGATATAGAAAGGGTAGTAGATACCTGGAATAGCCTCCCATTGGGAGCAGTAACAGTGATATAGAAAGGGTAGTAGATACCTGGAATAGCCTTCCAGTGGGAGCAGTAACCGTGATATAGAAAGGGTAGTAGATACCTGGAATAGCCTTCCAGTGGAAGCAGTAACAGTGATATAGAAAGGGTAGTAGATACCTGGAATAGCCTTCCAGTGGGAGCAGTAACGGTGATATAGAAAGGGTAGTAGATACCTGGAATAGCCTTCCAGTGGGAGCAGTAACAGTGATATAGAAAGGGTAGTAGATATTTGGAATATCCATCCAGGGGAAGCGGTAAAGGCTAACAGTGATATAATGAATTCTGTATTCAGTTTGCTCTATATAAATCCAAGATAAGTATGTATTAATGCTTTATAATTATCAGCTGTGCAGGTAAACCTGACTGAAGTGGATAATCTCTTTGTATAATTGTCTATACTGGCTGTGCCAGAGAATTGTCGCTGTGCTTAGTCGTAGGCCACTAAAGTAAGATTATCATTGGTTGGGGTAATGTTCGAGGGATTAGAATTAGAGATTTGCCCGGGCATACCCCAACGCCCCAATGCAGCATCCATATATACTCGCCCTATTTATTACCATTAATACAGCCAGCACAGAGTTAATTCCGGTCACAGCTTGTTTCTAGAAACCTACCATTTTGTCTCCAAAACCTGTGTTAATGCACTCCATGTCACTCGCAAGGTGAATACAAAAAAACGAAATAAAACAATGAGATGCAGGTACCCCAGGCAAGAGTTTATAATATAACCGCCTTTCTTTCGGTTTCTATGTAACAATACAGCCACGTCTCCTGCTCCCCAGCCACAGTGCATCCCGCCAAGATGGTTAAATGATTGTAACGTAGCCTGTAATTAGCAATCAATAGCCAATTAATGGTTGCTGGGAAGCAGTGGTGCATGCTGGGAGAGAGAGGTGACAGCGTGTGAAGGGCTGGACAGTATCCAGGGCCCAGAGAATCTCACGGGAGACTTCAGTGTCAGGATATAGCTGCTATTTACTAAGAAAAAGGGCAACTGCAACAGAGACTAGGGAGAGAGTGTAGGTACAACGAGGGATAGGTGTGAGTATAAAGGGGGGGAGGCAGTGGGTATAAAGGGGGCTAGAGCATGGGTATAAGAGGGGGAGAGGGTGTGGGTATAAAGAGAGGGAGAGTGTGTGGGTATAAAGGGAAGGGGTGTGGGTATAAAGGGGGAGAAGGTGTGTGTATAAAGAGAGGGAGAGTGTGTGGGTATAAAGGGGAGGGGTGTGGGTATAAAGGGGGAGAGGGTGTGTGTATAAAGAGAGGGAGAGTGTGTGGGTATAAAGGGAGGGAGAGGGTGTGGGTATAAAGGGGGAGGGGTGTGGGTATAAAGAGAGGGAGAGTGTGTGGGTGTAAAGGGAGGGAGAGGGTGTGGGTATAAAGGGGGAGGGGTTTGGGTATATGGGGGGAGAGGGTGTGGGTATAAAGTTGGGAAGGGGTGTCGGTATAAAGGGAGAGGGGTGTGGGTTTAAGAGATGGGATACGTTGTGGGTATAAAGAGAGGGAGAGTGTGTGGGCATAAAGGGGGAGGGGCATGGGTATAAAGGGAGGGAGAGGGTGTGGGTATAAAGGGGGAGGGGTGTGGGTATAAAGGGGAAGAGGGTGTGGGTATAAAGTTGGAAAGGAGTGTGAGTATAAAGGGAGGGAGAGGGTGTGAGTATAAAGGGGGAGGGGTGTGGGTTTAAGAAATGGGAGAGGGTGTGGGTATATAGAGAGGGATAGTGTGTGGGTATAAAGGGAGAGGGGTGTGGGTATAAAGGGGGAGAGGGTGTGGGTATAAAGGTGGGAGGGGGTGTGGGTGTTACGTTACCCCAGGGATAAAAGGGGTTAAAACCATGTAAGATGCTCCTTTCCCAAATAAGTAGTCAACTACCAATCACTCCAATCAGCCGAAAGGAACCATACAAATCATACACATTCCAAACATCCGAACGAGAATAACCATACGAATAAATCACCCCAAGTACGAGACAAAGCTCCGTATTGAGGGTCAGCAGGAATCTGGTTTAATGTGGGCTACCTACCCGGTATTTATGCAGGTCTTCTACCAGGTGGACACTCCCCTAGGGGATCTGGTGGAAAACTAGGACCAAAATATACAGTAGCCAATCATAAATGTACAGGAATAACTACTCCCATAGATACATTGTAATCCCTCCTCTCTATCCTGGAGATAATTGGGAAGTAACCCAATTATCTCCAAGGATAGAGACCAAACTCCATTTTACACATGGTAATAAGAATACAAATGCATAACTTCCAAACTAACGAATGTAATACACACATTTAACGTATCCCCAAATTGCTAAGATCTGAGCGCACATTATTACCGGATGGCGCTCAGATCACATACATATAGTTCAATCGCCATGGAGCCAAAGTCTTTCACATAGTCTTTTGTTATAAGAATGGGCTCCATGGGATGGCTATCTGGGGTGACTCCATTCATAGGGAAAAGTACCGAACGCACTGGCGTTCGTATGCTAGAGAAATAGAAGAAGGGAGGTCGGCGGTTTCAGCGGTGTTCGTGAGAAATAGTGTCCGTTTTTAGTTCCAAGAAATCATCAACGAACACCGCTGGGCATTCGTACGTCCAAGATGGCTGCCACCTTGTGTTCGTGCATACGAACGACGACCACCCAGCCGGCATTCGACAATTGGGAAGTGTCTGCGGTTAACCACAATGTTCTAATGAGGCCAAGAGGTTAACCAGCAGCACACTTCCATGCTGGGTGGCTGGCCATTCGGCAAATTGTTCGGTAAAAGGGGAATAAAGCGTACGGACAGGGAAACAGCGGAACAAACAGATGAACCAAGGGGAATAAAAGCAGTTTGAAAGACAAATGGTTCTGTCACAGTGGGTATAAAGGGGGGGGGGGCATGTGTGGGTATAAAGGGGGGAGAGGTTGTTGGTATAAAGGGAGGGAGAGGGTGTGGGTATAAAGGGGCAGGGGATGTGGGTATAAAGAGGGGGAGAGGGTGTGGGTATAAAGGGGGGGAGAGTGTGGGGGTATAAAGGTGGGAGGTGATGTCGGTATAAAAGGGGGAAGGGTTTGGGTATAAAGGTGGGAGGGGGTGTCGGTATAAAAGGGGGAAGGGTTTGGGTATAAAGGTGGGAGGGGGTGTCGGTATAAAAGGGGGAAGGGTTTGGGTATAAAGGTGGGAGGGGGTGTCGGTATAAAAGGGGGAAGGGTTTGGGTATAAAGGTGGGAGGGGGTGTCGGTATAAAAGGGGAGGGGTGTGCTTATAAAGGTGGGAGAGGGTGTGGGTATAAAGGGAGGGGGGTATGGGTGAAAAGGGTGTAGGGGGTGTGGGTATAAGAGGGGGAGGGGAGTGGGTATAAAGGGGGGAGGTTATGCATATAGCAGTTACGCAGGTGGTTTTGGTTGTCCCTGTTTCTCGCTGGGTCTCATCACATGAAAGTGAATTGCATTGAATTAAAACCCAGATGGTGGAACTGAGGTCAATATAGCATGGCAGTAACTACATCCGAGAAGGAGAAAGGTTTCAAACCCGCTATTTCTGCATAAATATTGCTGTTTTAATGCACACCGATTCTTTGTTTAGAGAATACACCCCACCGGAACGTGAAGCTGGAAGCGTTAAAGGATACAATAGGTTAAAAATCTAGCGGGCTTTCCATTCATTAAGTGAAAGCACTTGGCCACATTACACCTGCTGCCTTGAACGCTATAGATGGGCTGCCTTCCTTTTACCTCCTCGTTTCATTCCCTAATATCGCCTCTCATTCCATAGATCTGACCTATAGATGGGCTGCCTTCCATTTACCTCCTCGTTTCATTCCCTAATATCGCCTCTCATTCCATAGATCTGACCTATAGATGGGCTGCCTTCCTTTTACCTCCTCGTTTCATTCCCTAATATCGCCTCTCATTCCATAGATCTGACCTATAGATGGGCTGCCTTCCATTTACCTCCTCGTTTCATTCCCTAATATCGCCTCTCATTCCATAGATCTGGCCTATAGATGGGCTGCCTTCCTTTTACCTCCTCGTTTCATTCCCTAATATCGCCTCTCATTCCATAGATCTGACCTATAGATGGGCTGCCTTCCATTTACCTCCTCGTTTCATTCCCTAATATCGCCTCTCATTCCATAGATCTGACCTATAGATGGGCTGCCTTCCTTTTACCTCCTCGTTTCATTCCCTAATATCGCCTCTCATTCCATAGATCTGACCTATAGATGGGCTGCCTTCCATTTACCTCCTCGTTTCATTCCCTAATATCGCCTCTCACTCCATAGATCTGACCTATAGATGGGCTGCATTACTTTTACCTCCTCGTTTCATTCCCTAATATCGCCTCTCACTGCATAGATCTGACCTATAGATGGGCTGCCTTCCATTTACCTCCTCGTTTCATTCCCTAATATCGCCTCTCACTCCATAGATCTGACCTATAGATGGGCTGCCTTCCTTTTACCTCCTCGTTTCATTCCCTAATATCGCCTCTCACTCCATAGATCTGACCTATAGATGGGCTGCCTTCCTTTTACCTCCTCGTTTCATTCCCTAATATCGCCTCTCACTCCATAGATCTGACCTATAGATGGGCTGCCTTCCATTTACCTCCTCGTTTCATTCCCTAATATCGCCTCTCATTCCATAGATCTGACCTATAGATGGGCTGCCTTCCATTTACCTCCTCGTTTCATTCCCTAATATCGCCTCTCATTCCATAGATCTGACCTATAGATGGGCTGCCTTCCTTTTACCTCCTCGTTTCATTCCCTAATATCGCCTCTCATTCCATAGATCTGACCTATAGATGGGCTGCCTTCCATTTACCTCCTCGTTTCATTCCCTAATATCGCCTCTCATTCCATAGATCTGACCTATCTATGGGCTGCCTTCCTTTTACCTCCTCGTTTCATTCCCTAATATCGCCTCTCATTCCATAGATCTGACCTATCTATGGGCTGCCTTCCTTTTACCTCCTCGTTTCATTCCCTAATATCGCCTCTCACTCCATAGATCTGACCTATAGATGGGCTGCCTTCCTTTTACCTCCTCGTTTCATTCCCTAATATCGCCTCTCACTCCATAGATCTGACCTATAGATGGGCTGCATTCCTTTTACCTCCTCGTTTCATTCCCTAATATCGCCTCTCATCCATAGATCTGACCTATAGATGGGCTGCCTTCCATTTACCTCCTCGTTTCATTCCCTAATATCGCCTCTCATCCATAGATCTGACCTATAGATGGGCTGCCTTCCTTTTACCTCCTCGTTTCATTCCCTAATATCGCCTCTCACTCCATAGATCTGACCTATAGATGGGCTGCCTTCCTTTTACCTCCTCGTTTCATTCCCTAATATCGCCTCTCATTCCATAGATCTGACCTATCTATGGGCTGCCTTCCTTTTACCTCCTCGTTTCATTCCCTAATATCGCCTCTCATTCCATAGATCTGACCTATAGATGGGCTGCCTTCCTTTTACCTCCTCGTTTCATTCCCTAATATCGCCTCTCACTGCATAGATCTGACCTATAGATGGGCTGCCTTCCTTTTACCTCCTCGTTTCATTCCCTAATATCGCCTCTCACTGCATAGATCTGACCTATAGATTGGCTGCATTCCTTTTACCTCCTCGTTTCATATATATTACTCTTATTATAGCCAAATTTGCCACCCTAACTCCCCCCACAGTTTTTACACTACATAGACAAAAATATACCAAAACGTGCAGATTGTTCCCGATCGGATTGCTATTACTTTGTGGAACGTTTTGGCGAATGGTTCTTGGAATATCGTCGTTCTTGTGGCGAAATTTGTCCCATAGGAATGAATGGCAAAGCTAGAGTGGGAGCTGGCAAAAGCTGAAAAATCAGGACATGATTTCTAAACTGCCACCACTCCCTCATTTTCAGACCCACCTACACAAATCTTATATCAAAACGTTCAGCTATCCCTGCTGCCACTAAAAATGTCCACAGCTAAGCCATAGTCCTTATAGTTTTCACAATATGGCCATTTGTTTGCAACTCACGCCGTCCTTTGACATTCATTGAAACTCCACTCTGCAAAGCTCACATTTGAAGGGCAATTTCTAAACTGCGACTGTGCCTTCATTGTTAATATCTCAGAGACAAACTGTGCATCAAAATGTAGGTCTGGGTCTTGTGATTCTCACAATATAAAGCTCATCACTGTAGGATTTATAGTTTTTAAAATACGACCGTTTGAAGATGGCAACTGTCAAAATACTCTGACCTGTGCAAGGCTGCAGCAGCAAGTGATGTCATAGACAGGGCCTTTTGCACCTGCTAATGTTTTTATAACTGTATGTTTTAATGTAACTGTGAAGCACTTTGGGCAACAACGTTGCAATTAAATGTGCTATATAAATAAATACTAACAGTTACTCCGCCCACGCCAGTTGTAGACTACTGGTGGAGGCAAGAACACTTCACAATTTCCCCAGAAATTGTAGCTTTTCTAGATCCCTAATATCGCCTCTCATTCCATAGATCTGACATGAATACAGCTCTGATACACACTGCCTCCCACACCTGACGCATTCTGCGCACTCAGAATAATGACCTACCTGTGGCTTTTATACTGGACAGCGACAAAGAGCAAAATGAACGCAAAAACAGCTACGGTTATAAAGAAGCCAAGATGGAGAATTAGTTTTTTTAAAGTCATCTATAGTTGCCTAAATTTAATTATTTTTTTTTTATTAATTTCCTGCTTAATAAATAAATCCTGATGGATTCTGTTATTTATGAGATATTTTATTCTGTCGCATTTCCAGCCAGCCACTGAATTCCTAAAATGGTCACAAGAGTGATAAAAGATAATATACTGTTATGTAAGGGTGTTTATTGTATTAAAATAGAAATGACGGTGGTTGTAGGTCAAGAGGAAGCACTTTGCTTCTGTTACGCTCAAATTAGTTACTCGCGTCACGTGGCGGAAATGGCAAGTCATATTAGCCTCGATTTTCAAGGCTCGAACATGTTCGGCATCTAGGAAACACAGCTTACCATCTATAATTTATCAGTAATTAATTCCTCATTAGTAAATGCCCCGTAATGCATGTGTGTCGAGCGCTATACCCTTGGAAAATTTGTTATATATTTTTCTATTTAAATAAATAAATAAGTAAATATATTTACCGCACGCTCGACTTGTCACGGCAAACATCAATACACCGTAGACAGTTAAATTCAGCTCGGAGAGGTTTTGAATAATCTTTTCTCCGTGTCTCTCAACCGGGCTACTATTCTACGTTTGATCTTTACCGTTTAGTAACTGCAGTGAGCAACCTTTGCTCTGCTTGCCTTAAATCCACACTTATCTCTCAGCCTCAGAGAAGGAACAGCAGTAAAACCTGCTATAACGATCCTTATCTCCCGGTCGCCTGTCCTACTCTCTCCTGGGGAAGAGAATGCAAAACTCAACAACAAGGGGATCAGAGTGCTTGCTTAGCTTCTTATAGAACTGGGTGATGTTAAGCTGCCTGAACTTTCAGAGTGGCCCAGGTGGGGCAAATCTAATGGTTATACTAGACTGGTACACATCATTGCCAAAAACCGTAGGAGACCTGAATTGAGTAAATAGGTTAAATGTCTCTAAAACGGCAGAATCTCAGATCTATGGTTCCTCCTGATCTATTAAAGAAGCCAACACTTGTGAATTTAGATTATGAAGTCCCTCTCCATCATTGAGTAGACGTTGTTGTATTAATTAACTTAAAATTATTTAAATTTATTTGTGTGGCAGTTTTGGAAACTAAATGTGTTGCCAGATAAAAGGAATACACACAAACCATCAACATATCATTTTCAGTTTTACAGGAAATTTGTATCTGGTATAGCCTGAAACTGAGCAACAACTTGATCTACTCTCATCCCCTGTTTATCTTGTGCTTCCCAATGTCTGTAATCCCCGGAGATCACAAACTCTCCCGAGTCCAGCCCTCGCTAAGCCGCATTCTGATTGACGTTATTCGGATGTCATCGAGTTTGTTAATCTGATTCCTCTGCTTTATAGATCTGAGCAACGTTTGAAAACAAATAAAAAATATCAAGAGTGAATAATAACGGGTTCATTGAGTGATCTCTAACCTGCGTATACTGCCTTTTATTAAAACTGTTTATTAATAATAATAATTGTAATAACAGAATCTTCAACAGCAGTCACAGCATGGCACATTGTACCCCCTTTATCAAACATTTTGTTGATAAAGGGGTGGAAAAAGGCACTACTCATTCTGGCCCGAGTTTAGCAACAAGAAATGGATGGGCCAAAGACACTAGACAAATAATGAAAGGAAGTGACATGATGACCTTCTAGAGAGACTCTCTACAATAGCCACCCCAAGGGGAATTGGGGGGGGGGGCACTGACATAATAACGTCTCCAATAGCCCCCCGGGGAGTAACAGGGGAACACGTTGCCCACGGGACCCCTTAAGAAGCTGTGCTAGTTTTGGTTTTAGATAAAGGGAATGTGCCCTTATAAATCCAAATATCTCAGTGGAGGTTAGTGGAAGGGTCAAGGCTGGACAAACCCGAAGGAACGCTACCCCCGCTCCCACTGCATCTTAAGGCTTGTTAAAGTGTTCTCCTCTTGGAAAATGTCATAGTGTGAAGCTATTCATTATGAGACCTATTAATATGTATGATCAAGGTCTAGCAGATTCTATTAGGCCACATGTCTGTCAGACTAGTGAAAAGTCTAACTTTCTATATATTTCCTGCGTATGATGAACGAAGACCAGTAACGCTGGTTATTTGCAATACAGACTCTGCATTCCTGGTGCTGATGTCTTTGCCCATCACTGATTACATTACAAAATAGGGGTCATCGCCTGCCTGAACTGCTCTTTTAGAATTCGGAGGAGATAACTCCCTACCCCAACATTTAGAATTTAGAGGAACTAACCCCTACCCCAACATTCAGAATTCAAAGTAGATAACCCCTACCCCAACATTTAGAAATCAGAGGAGCTAATCCTCTACCCCAACATTCAGAATTCAGAGAAGCTAACCACTACCCCAACATTCAAAGTAGCTAACCCTCTACCCCAACATTTAGAATTCAGAGAAGCTAACCCAACATTCAGAATACAGAGGAGCTAATCCTCTACCCCAACATTCAAAGTAGCTAACTCTCTACCCCAAAATTCAGAATTCAGAGAAGCTAACCCCCTACCCCAACATTCAGAATTTAAAGTAGATAACCCCCTACCCCAACATTTAGAAATCAGAGGAGCTAACCCCCTACCCCAACATTTAGAAATCAGAGGAGCTAATCCTCTACCCCAACATTCAGAATTCAGAGGAGCTAACCCCCTACCCCAACATTCAGAATACAGAGGAACTAACCCCCTACCCCAACATTTAGAATTCAGAGGAGCTAACCCTCTACCCCAACATTGAGAATACAGAGGAACTAACCCCCTACCCCAACATTCAGAATACAGAGGAGCTAACCCTCTACCCCAACATTCAGAATACAGAGGAGCTAACCTCCTTCCCCAACATTCAGATACAGTGTTCCTAACTCCCTACCCCAGCAGCAAGCATTCTACGGAGATTGCAATACTCTGCAGCTGCAAAGCTTTAGTCCTGGCACAGACATATTAACGGCAATACTGGAACCAGGCCAAATGATATTCAGCAGTTCAGGTACACGCCAGCGACACCAGCTGTTACCGAAGGAAGGGTCACAGATTATACAATACTTTATATCACCCGGGGTCTATCGATCAGTAATGACAGATCTACTGGGTAATACAAGGCTGACAGATCAGCCGGGCTCCCCTAAAACTGGATCTGATGGTTAATGAACATTGGGGCACATCCAGGTTTCCGACTCAGACACCGGATCCATTAATCAAACAGCGCCCAGTAGCAGCGAGCGACTCCCCGTAACACAATTTACAACAAGTCAATAAAGTGCTGCTCACACAGGATCTATTAAACAGGAAACCGAGCCGGCATCGCTTCTTAATTCACTCTCATTTCAGAACGCTATAAAATATATAAAAGGAAAAAAACGAAAAAACGAAATGTGACACAGAGCGGATTTCTGTTCCACACGAGATATAAATGGGACCATCATGAAAACACAGTGCTTAATTACAGGAACAATGGTGCAATTACCAGCAAAACACAGACTGCGTTATTAAATAAAGACGCAGCCAAGAAGCAAGACGGGTTTTTGTGTTTCCCCCACATCCCCCCATTCCACTCAAGCTGAGATTGAGAGGGATAGAGAAGAGGAAAGAAATCCCAAAATGTGTTAACCCCTACCCTGCTGCAAGGTGCAGCCAAGGAAATACGCTTTTCAACTATCATCAAGTTAACCCCTTAAGGACACATGACATGTGTGACATGTCATGATTCCCTTTTATTCCAGAAGTTTGGTCCTTAAGGGGTTAAAGGACACATCCGTACTCACAGTGAATACTTCTACTGGGTGAACCAACAGTGAAAACACCATCTCACAGCTTAGAGTATAAAATTATAAATAGCAAAATAAAAACTAAAATAATGTTAAACAACCACAGGGCCCATCCTTCTAGAAATAGGAAGCACATTACAGTGTGATATTGTCATACAAATGTCACCCCAAAGCTATGTTTTAATATAATTAATATTTCCTTAAGTTTTGAAAATAAATAGATTTTTTTTATTATGAAGAAAATGCAAAAACGGAGGAAATCCCATCCCTTCCTTTAGTATATGACAGGATACTTCAGCCATATACATGCACCTCGGGTCGGACAGTGTTTAATAACTCCACATTTTAACAGGCGTCGGTGAAACGTGTCAAGTGAGGAGTGAGGACTTTTTTTTAAAATCTTTTTTCATCTTATTTTATTTTTTAACATATTCCAGTTTTATTAATAAAGTATTTTTTTATAACACATATACCCAGTCCTTTGTATAATTAGAAATATAGAAACATAGAAACATAGAATGTGACGGCAGATAAGAACCATTCGGCCCATCTAGTCTGCCCAATTTTCTAAATACTTTCATTAGTCCCTGGCCTTATCTTATAGTTAGGATAGCCTTATGCCTATCCCACGCATGCTTAAACTCCTTTACTGTGTTAACCTCTACCACTTCAGCTGGAAGGCTATTCCATGCATCCACTACCCTCTCAGTAAAGTAATACTTCCTGATATTATTTTTAAACCTTTGTCCCTCTAATTTAAGACTATGTCCTCTTGTTGTGGTAGTTTTTTTCTTCTTTTAAATATAGTCTCCTCCTTTACTGTGTTGATTCCCTTTATGTATTTAAATGTTTCTATCATATCCCCCCTGTCTCGAAAATTCTTGACTCCAGGATCTTCCACAACAAGCTTCAATATTTGGTTCATTGGAAAGGCTAGATCATGGATAGGAGGATAGATCATGGGAACCAGTGGACAATATTCACGCTCCTTATCTTCTTCGGTCGCACAGAACCCTGCTAAACCAGGAAATAGGGCATCCAGAGGCTGCGCCTGTAGATGTGGGGGTAATGTGAGGAACTGACTCTGCTGGGTTTCGAACCCTGGTTTACATGCTGCTAAACCTCTTCCGTACCTCACATCTGGTTCATGCCTTTTTTTTTTTTTTTACCTCACATCTGGTTCTTGTTTCTGATCCACGTGTATCCCTAGGTGGGGATTGTTCAACCTAAAGTTATATACACTAGAGCAGGTCCTTGCTCTAGTTAATGTAAGTAGGTTTATCATTTTACAATTAAAGTCACCTTACATACCATACCATTGTTTTCTTGTATCTTCTTCTCTTTATATATGGTGATCTTTATCCACTTGAGCACTGCTGATCTCTACAAAGATATCCTTAGACATGGATTATTCCTTTCAGGCCCATGAAATAGAGTTTATGTAGCTCTATACATCGTGAGTGTTCCTTTGGCACTATTTTAATATTTGCAATATTTTGTTAATACGCTGCACTATTATATTTTTTCCTTTTGTCTTAATATACATATTCTTGGATACCGCCCTCTCCCTCTACGTATGCAATTTAAGGCTCCAGCACGGTTCACCATGTTTGTTTTGTATTGATTTGTAT
Source organism: Pelobates fuscus (assembly GCF_036172605.1). Taxonomy (NCBI): domain Eukaryota; kingdom Metazoa; phylum Chordata; class Amphibia; order Anura; family Pelobatidae; genus Pelobates; species Pelobates fuscus. The sequence goes on along the minus strand of NC_086329.1, from coordinate 110,173,386 downwards.
TCCACAAGGGTGGGGAAACTCGTTGTTGGTGAATTTAGCTATTGTACCAGATAGAGAGCACGTTTTCTGTTTTGTTATAGTTTGGTGTTTGATAACTGACAGTTAGTCTCTATGGATTTTCCAGTTTCTGTGCTGGGAGTGAAGCCGAAAAGACCATAGAGACTAATTGTCAAACACCGACCCAAGACCAAGACTAAGACCATAGAGACTAAGTGTCAAATACCGATCCAAGACCAAGACCATAAAGACTAACTGTCAAATGCCGACCCAAGACCAAGACCATAGAGACTAATTGTCAAACACCGACCAAAGACTAAGACCATAGAGACTAAGTGTCAAACACCGACCGAAAACCAAGACCATAGAGACTAATAGTCAAACGCCGACCCAAGACCAAGACCATAGAGACTAATAGTCAAACGCCGACCCAGGGTGCATTGAAGATAGGGATTAGTTATTCTAATTATTGCATTTATATATTTCTTATTTAGAAAAAAATCTATTTCTTTTCAATGCATGATGAATGGGTTATTTTATTTAGATAAAAATTGAAGTGAAAGTTGTCCCTTAATAGCTATTCCAGGGTTAAGTTCATAAAATGTGCAGTTTCCATGGAAACCAATTGAATTTTCCTACTGAATTTGTCTTTATACCAAACTATTTATTTTCTCACAAGTCCGTAGTTTAAATTAGGTGCAAAAGGCACAGTCTGCGCTTGAGACAGGTCACTTCTACCGACGCATTTCAGGGGCTTGCAAGCAATGCAAACAGAATATAAACAATTAAACTACTGGCCTCATATATTGATGCTGATTTTTACATATGAGGCCACATACATGTAAAAAAAAGCTTTGTACTTAACGGCATCCCTTTATTCTAATTGTGAAAGGAAGTGATGAAACTTACCTATTTTAGAATTTCCAGAGTAACAGTGTATCACTATTCTCCATTACAAAACTACAGGAGTATCGGGATTTGCTGACAGCTCTTGGCCTTTTCCTGGTCGAGTAGGAGATGGACCAGAGCCCAGGGATGATTTGGACTGAAAGACAGGATTTTTATTTGTTTGTTTGGTTTGCATTATTTGAATAAAATTAGCTGGTAAATCTTCCCCCGAAGTGAGTCGCTAAGTATTAATTTCCTGACTTCTCGTCTTGCATTTTAAAAGGTCTTACGGAGAGCTTTGGAACTACAGCAGATGCATTACGATGCATTATCCTTACCATTAAGCACCGTTTATTGTGTTTATTGTGTTTATTGTGCTTTGCAATGTGTGATTATTGGGAGAGTTTAGAAAACAACGGTCAGTAATAAAGTTGCATGCAAACTCCAGGAAATGATAACAGAATGATAAAACCGAGCGTATCACTAGCTCCTACAATGGCTGGTCCTTGCACAGGTAGCCGTGGTGGAAGGTGTCCTAGAAGCAGGCAACTCACAGTCAGTCAAAAGCCGAGCTCAGGATTCCAGAAACAAACAAAATGGTAAACAGAGGTCAGGAGTACCAAGGCAGAATAGTCAAAACAAGAACACACACTAACAAACAAACACACTCACAGAAACCACAACTGAGCATCACAGCAATAGTAAAGGAAGTTTAAAGAGGCAGGGAAAGTTTCCTAAAGGCTGATGTCATGTTCCTACAGTAAAATGTACAGGAATAGTGATGCTGTGTTGAAACCATGGAGACCGGCATTATAGAATGACACAGGGGACCAGCATCAATAAACGTACTTTGGATCAGACAATTGATGGCGACTGAGCAGGAACTTTGGTGTCATGTGTGGACGCAAAACTGGAAGCATCATTATATCATTATTGGAACTTGGCTTGGTGTCAAACTTGAAGCAGTAGGTATTGGCGTCATGTTTGAGACTTGGGCTAAACAGGTGTAGTTTCGTCATTCATGTAACTGGATTTGGTGCTGGAATGGCACACAGTCACAGACGGAGGGTGCACAGAAGATGCAGGTATTGCATTGTATAGACAAACGCTGACAAACCCACTTAATTGTAAAATATATTTTAAACGTGGAGGAGATAAATAGAATTTAGGAAATTATACATAGATAATATATTGTAAAAAATAACAATAATCTCAGATAGTAATAGACAGATAGACAGATAGGCAGATATATAATAAAATATATTTACTCCTCAATTATTATATAATCACCTGTCCGCAAAAATACTCCAGGAATCCCAAAAACCTTGATGCAAAAATAAGGATACATGTAACAATACATAATTAGATATAATTCTATAATATTAGCGCTATATTTTGTATCACTCAATGGATTGCTTCTATTTAAAGGACACAGTCGTTTTGCATTACAGAGGACCAAGGGCAAACCTTCAACAAATATTGATTGTAGTTCCTTTTGATGAGCCAAAGCTGCACAATATGCTATGTTTGGAGAAAGGCCGTGCAAAAGGTTCCCGCGGGTCCTGGCTTTATAATGTTAACCCTTTGCTGTCCAGACCGCTATTCAATTAATAATAAAAATCGCACCCAATAATTCTCTCTTCATGTCATGTCCTATTAAGATAATAGGAGCACGGAATGCATGGTTGGAGTGTGTGTGTGGGGGGGGGGGAGGGGGGGAAATGCATAGTAAGGAGATACATGTTCATTTCACCCAGCATTATGGAGAAAACCAGATAAGACCATGAATATTTATGAAAAACATTTTATTTCCTCTTTTCATCAGGCAGCAGAACAAGGGCATGTAACTTATTCTGTCATGACAATCTGGTCAATAGAGAATCCTCTCTTGTAAATACATTCTAATTCATTTAGCATTAGTCGTACTCTACAGAATGGAATGTCAAACTCATTTGATGATAGTGTAAAAGAAACCTTAACACACAAGGTGCAAGTGAGGTGAGATGTTTTTAGTTGCTCTCTAAATAGGTGCAGCTTCCCCAGTGTTTAAAAACCACTTAAAAAACACGATTTAGAATATGAAATACAAACAGATAGGGGGCGCTCCAAATAGTGAAAGGCAAAAAATACTTATACACACTGGTTCTTCAGTTCATATGTACACCACCTAAATATCAGAGATAATAGCACATAGCATAATACTGTATGGTGGAAAACTGATTAAAAACAGTGTATCGATTGCCAACTCACAATCTGCAGAGCCACGTATAGTAGGCTCTGACTATAATCGCTTGCTCTGTTAGCTCAGGAAATACACCTCCGCTTTCGATGTCCAGAACTCAACTGATCCCAGGAGTCAGCAAAGACAAATAATCGGTAGGTCCAAAGTATTTCAGAATGCTAAAAATAGCTATTTATTTAAAAAGTATTATAAAATAAACAATAAAAAGATCTATTGTATACAGAAGTAAACACTAACGCGTTTCGACCCGATGGTCTTTTTCAAAGTGTATTGTCCAACTGTCCGGACGTCCTTTAAATATCCTTTCCAGATCGTCATCTTTGGCGCCAACCAGATTTTCCCGCCAATCGTTCATTCAATATCTCCGTTTCGTCTCCATTTCCGGCTCTCAGTGATGACGTCTTTCCGTTTCCTGTTGCATACGGCGCTTTTCTTTGGCATCCGCCGGTGGCATTATGGTCTTTATCGCCATCTTTGAATGTCCACACATTGGGCAACACTCAGTTTTATTCACTCGTTAATATTGCAACAAAGTCCCGAAATATAAGAGTGTTTAGTCAATAATCATTATTGTACCACATATACAGTAACATAACAGGCTCATCCTGTATATCCCAATATTCTAACACAGAAATTCTATCATAATAAAAAACTATGTATAAAATTATCAAATAAAATTGACTATAATACCAATCATTATTAAAACGTCAAATATGTATGGGATATATGAGAAATATATATACTCTCACTCTAATCACAAAAGGAAAAAGAAGAAAAAAAAAAGGGGAGAATGTTATTATCATAGATATCTTAATTCATTATCTTCATCTCTTATATTAATGCACTCATTTCAAAGTCGCAGTTTAGCCCTTTCGGTGCTAAGGTGTCTAAATTAAAGATCCAGCCCATTTCACATAAGCTGAGGGCTGCATCAATATCCCCTCCTCTCCAATGACGTGTAATATTTTGTATTGCATAAAATTTTAACCCTTTTGGATTTTTATCGTGGTGCTCCAAAAAATGCAGCGAAACACTATGATTCCTAAAGCCTCTTCTGATGTTGTACATGTGCTCTCGTACCCGAGTGGCCACACATCTAGTGGTTTTACCCACATATTGTAGACCACACGGGCATTCGAGCACATATACAACATTTTTGGTTTTGCATGTCATAAATGATCTAATTCCGTATTCTTTAGAACTGGACTGAGAGGAAAAAGTGGTAATCTTCTTTGTTGAATTGCCTAGTGATTTACACCCCATACAATCTTTACAATAATTAAAACCTTTTGCAGATTCTCTGCTAATACTTATAAAATCCTTATCCGATTTTTCTAAAAAGCTGTTGGTTAAGACTTGTTTTAAATTTTGGGCTCCCCTATATATTAGTTTGGGTTTTTCTCCTATGTACTTATTAATCTCATTGTCTTGTTGTAACAAATACCAGTTTTTTCTGAAAATCTTCTTAATTTGAGCATGATTCTTGTTAAAATCAACAATTAAAGGGACTGCATTAGAGTTCTCCTCATCTTTTGGTTTTTTATACTCCAGTAATTCTTCTCTGTTCATCTGTCTAACCTGCATAATGGATCCATTTAGATCATTTTCAACATATCCCTTTTCTAAAAACTGTTGTTTGAGAGAATTCTAACTAAAAGTGAATACAAATTTCTTAATGTAGAGTTCCCCAGAATACCCGTTATATATATTCTTCCAAAGCTGCATAAGGACCCGATGAATCCTCCGGGGCGACCCATTGTTTCAGGGGTAGGTTCTCTATTATCCTCACTATCCAAGTATGTGGACAATTTTTTACAGCCCCTGGTGAGAACATGCCCATCATATTTGAAAGATTCAATGAGTCTCCTCCAGCTTCTGAAGAATATAAAATGGGAAGAACAATTTTGGCTCGTCACATGTGATGTGACGAGTTTGTATACTTGTATTGAACACACCAGAGGGTGTGAGGCGGTTAAACATTTTTTTGAATTGTCAGAATCACATCACAGCGATCAAGTTGAGTTCATTTTGGAATCGATCCTATTGATCCTCACCAATAATTTTTTTTGGTTTGAGGGAAATTTTTTCCTTCAGTGTCAAGGTACTGCTATGGGGACCAGGTTTGCCCCCAGTTATGCTAATCTGTTCATGTCCCATTGGGAGGAGCAGTTTGTTTTCTCTCAGCATGACTGGGTGGCAAACCTGGTCCTCTATAGGAGGTATATTGACGACATTTTCTTTATTTGGAGGGGTGAGAAATCATCTGCTTTAGAGTTTGTGAACCACCTAAATAACAACACCTGGAACATTAAACTTACCCATGAAATCCATGACAGAGAAATCAACTTTTTGGATCTAAGTATCTATAGGGATGGCACGGATATTGAGACATGTACATATTTTAAAAAAGTAGATGTGAACAGTTTCATCGAAAAAGACAGTTGCCATTTTCGCCCCTGGCTAGACAATATCCCTAGGGGACAATTCCTACGACTAAGGAGGAATTGTTCACAAATAAATAAATATGATTTACAAGCGGAGACTCTCAAACAACAGTTTTTAGAAAAAGGGATATGTTGAAAATGATCTAAATGGATCCATTATGCAGGTTAGACAGATGAACAGAGAAGAATTACTGGAGTATAAAAAACCAAAAGATGAGGAGAACTCTAATGCAGTCCCTTTAATTGTTGATTTTAACAAGAATCATGCTCAAATTAAGAAGATTTTCAGAAAAAACTGGTATTTGTTACAACAAGACAATGAGATTAATAAGTACATAGGAGAAAAACCCAAACTAATATATAGGGGAGCCCAAAATTTAAAACAAGTCTTAACCAACAGCTTTTTAGAAAAATCGGATAAGGATTTTATAGGTATTAGCAGAGAATCTGCAAAAGGTTTTAATTATTGTAAAGATTGTATGGGGTGTAAATCACTAGGCAATTCAACAAAGAAGATTACCACTTTTTCCTCTCAGTCCAGTTCTAAAGAATACGGAATTAGATCATTTATGACATGCAAAACCAAAAATGTTGTATATGTGCTCGAATGCCCGTGTGGTCTACAATATGTGGGTAAAACCACTAGATGTGTGGCCACTCGGGTACGAGAGCACATGTACAACATCAGAAGAGGCTTTAGGAATCATAGTGTTTCGCTGCATTTTTTGGAGCACCACGATAAAAATCCAAAAGGGTTAAAATTTTATGCAATACAAAATATTACACGTCATTGGAGAGGAGGGGATATTGATGCAGCCCTCAGCTTATGTGAAATGGGCTGGATCTTTAATTTAGACACCTTAGCACCGAAAGGGCTAAACTGCGACTTTGAAATGAGTGCATTAATATAAGAGATGAAGATAATGAATTAAGATATCTATGATAATAACATTCTCCCCTTTTTTTTTTCTTCTTTTTCCTTTTGTGATTAGAGTGAGAGTATATATATTTCTCATATATCCCATACATATTTGACGTTTTAATAATGATTGGTATTATAGTCAATTTTATTTGATAATTTTATACATAGTTTTTTATTATGATAGAATTTCTGTGTTAGAATATTGGGATATACAGGATGAGCCTGTTATGTTACTGTATATGTGGTACAATAATGATTATTGACTAAACACTCTTATATTTCGGGACTTTGTTGCAATATTAACGAGTGAATAAAACTGAGTGTTGCCCAATGTGTGGACATTCAAAGATGGCGATAAAGACCATAATGCCACCGGCGGATGCCAAAGAAAAGCGCCGTATGCAACAGGAAACGGAAAGACGTCATCACTGAGAGCCGGAAATGGAGACGAAACGGAGATATTGAATGAACGATTGGCGGGAAAATCTGGTTGGCGCCAAAGATGACGATCTGGAAAGGATATTTAAAGGACGTCCGGACAGTTGGACAATACACTTTGAAAAAGACCATCGGGTCGAAACGCGTTAGTGTTTACTTCTGTATACAATAGATCTTTTTATTGTTTATTTTATAATACTTTTTAAATAAATAGCTATTTTTAGCATTCTGAAATACTTTGGACCTACCGATTATTTGTCTTTGCTGACTCCTGGGATCAGTTGAGTTCTGGACATCGAAAGCGGAGGTGTATTTCCTGAGCTAACAGAGCAAGCGATTATAGTCAGAGCCTACTATACGTGGCTCTGCAGATTGTGAGTTGGCAATCGATACACTGTTTTTAATCAGTTTTCCACCATACAGTATTATGCTATGTGCTATTATCTCTGATATTTAGGTGGTGTACATATGAACTGAAGAACCAGTGTGTATAAGTATTTTTTGCCTTTCACTATTTGGAGCGCCCCCTATCTGTTTGTATTTCATTTGATGATAGCTTGGCTCTATAGAATTGAATGCCCTACTCATTTAGCGTTAGCCGGGTTATATAGAATGGACTATCCTACTCATTTAGTAATAGTTGGGCTTTAAATAATGGAACATCCTACTTATTTGGTGATAGTTTGGCTCTTTATAATGGAATGTCCTACTCATTTAGCCTGAGTAGGACTCTATAGAATGGAATGCAATACTCATTTAGAGTTAGCCGGGCTCTATATAATGGAATGTAGTACTCATTTAGAGTTAGCCGGGCTCTATATAATGGAATGTAACACTTATTTAGTTTTAGCCGGGCTCAATATAATGAAATGTCCTACTCATTTAGCATTAGCCGGGCTCTATATAATGGAATGTAATACTCATTTAGCATTAGCCGGGCTCTATATAATGGAATGTCCTACTCATTTAGCATTAGCCGGCCTCTATATAATGGAATGTCCTACTCATTTAGCATTAGCCGGCCTCTATATAATGGAATGTCCTACTCATTTAGAGTTAGCCGGGCTCAATATAATGGAATGTCCTACTCATTTAGCATTAGCTGGGCTCTATATAATGGAATGTCCTACTGATTTAGCATTAGCCGGCCTCTATATAATGGAATGTCCTACTCATTTAGAGTTAGCCGGGCTCAATATAATGGAATGTCCTACTCATTTAGCATTAGCCGGCCTCTATATAATGGAATGTCCTACTCATTTAGCATTAGCCGGCCTCTATATAATGGAATGTCCTACTCATTTAGAGTTAGCCGGGCTCAATATAATGGAATGTCCTACTCATTTAGCATTAGCTGGGCTCTATATAATGGAATGTCCTACTGATTTAGCATTAGCCGGCCTCTATATAATGGAATGTCCTACTCATTTAGAGTTAGCCGGGCTCAATATAATGGAATGTCCTACTCATTTAGCATTAGCCGGCCTCTATATAATGGAATGTCCTACTCATTTAGAGTTAGCCGGGCTCAATATAATGGAATGTCCTACTCATTTAGCATTAGCCGGCCTCTATATAATGGAATGTCCTACTCATTTAGCATTAGCCGGGCTCTATATAATGGAATGTCCTACTCATTTAGAGTTAGCCGGGCTCAATATAATGGAATGTCCTACTCATTTAGCATTAGCCGGGCTCTATAGAAGGAATTGTGGTACTGTGCACAGAGATGTATACTGCCATTGTGAAGTAGAAAACGAAGCAGAACAATATATTACCTCTGTCAAGTCGCTTTAGCATTGTGACTTGTAAAGTCACTTAATGACCATTAGTCATCAAACCTCAGAGTGCGAGGGCTGTAGGCATCATGTGTCTTCATTATACACCTTAGCAGAGTGCTTAGTTATACACATTGCTAATTACTTGATGGAAAACCTTAAATTCTGTCAGGATTACAACCCTCATTGACTAAGTCTATGCAAATGGAAAGAAATTATTGTCAAGGAAGTGGGTCAATTCGTCCAAGACTTCTCTAGGGATGCACCGTTCCTGTGGAACTCCCTTCCCTTTTCCGTTAGACGCTCACCCAGTCTCCACTCCTCCCAAAAAATCATTAAAAACTCACTTAAAAAGAATAAGCATATTAATTAAACTGCTAATGGCTCCACACACACTAAGTCTTCATTGAATACTATTCTACCAATTCTACTTCCCTAATACCATCCTTACCTTTTGTGTCACTATACCCCACTCCCTCTATCGTGTAAGCTCATTGAGCAGGGTCCTCAATCCCTCTGTTTCTGTGCGTCAAACGTGTCTGGTTACAATTACATGTTTGTTAGTTCACCCATTGTACAGTGCTACAGAATTTGTTGGTGCTAAACAAATATAATAATAATAATAATAATAACCAGAAGTAAATCTTTAGAAACTTAAGCTAAATGGCTCCTCACATTCCACTGTGGCAGGATCAGCCAACAGTTAGATTCCCAGTTGAAGCAGGGCAACAAAACCCATAATGCTTTGCCAATCTGAGGGAAGGTACACATCTATATTGGCTTTAGATAAGTAATTGTCCCTTCGCCACACACTGAGTACTTTTATAGTAGTTATGAGAATATTTAGAAACGTCTCGGGTTTTATTTGTGGCTTTCCCTGTGCCAATGAATTTCCCTCTGTACCCGTACCATTTGTAACAATTTATAAAAATATCCCTGACACAATTCACTGAGCGGTTTGTCTTGTGACAGTGTAAATGACAACGCCCCCAATGTTTTGTTTTAAAAGAAAATACATGCACGACAAAAGTGAATTATCAGTTATTATTTCTAGAAGTGAATCCATCACTTATACAACTAAATATGAGTACCGAGATATTAACCGATCGTCGAAGATGGCAAGTGGATGGTAGACTGATGGTTTCTTTAACAGTAATCTGAGTATGTAGAGAAATAAATGCAATGCAGGACTTAAATACAGAGATTGTTACACTGTCTCCCCCTACGTGAGCAGCTATGCAAAAATATCCACAAGGGACCCCCAAGCAACCTGTTTGATGCATATGGATGGATCGGCAGGAAAACAATGCCCACCCTTACATATGTTGTACTGTCAGAGGAATGTACAGTTAAGCATTGCATATGCCGGCTGTACATATCTATGTGCCAATGCAGGCATCTATATCTGGGCATACAGTATGCAGGCTGTGGTTGCCAAGTGTATGCTGGCAGTGTAATGTGTATTTGTCCACTGAATATGCAGGCTGTGAATGAATCGGTGCCAATTTGATCTTGGCATCCAAGCATACAGTATATAAGACTTATGTATGACTGCGCAATGAATATACCCAAACGCCATGATAAAACGCAGGCAGCCCATACAACAAGTCAGTAGAGAACAAGCAACCCCTGGGGGTTAAAAAGCTTTCTAGATTGGCACTTGAGATGATCTAAGGATTAATATAGGATTTGGTACATAGACCCCTAAAACACAGACCTCTTCAACCTTTCATTCAAAGTGGGAGCGACTCTATGAGCTGCACGGGAGAAGTTAATATTCTGCAGGTTTGCGGTTAGAATTTTGTCATAATTACCCTGTCTGCACACAGGTGAATCATCTAGTCGTATGGGTCTGTCTGGGTGTGGCTTATGGTCCAGGCATGGTCCAGTGTGAAAAGGATAGAAGGATCCCTTTATGACAGAGTTTTCTAATCTCACCATTGACCACTGGTTATTGCTCTACTAATTTTTCTTAAATACAGATGGACATTATGTAAGAGGAAGTTCAGAAATATTTGGCTAAGAGAAACCCAACTTGAGGGCAGACAGAAGCATGGTAAGTCAGTTAGTGCCACCAAGGAACATGTCCGTGCCATATTTGACAATGTTCCTCAAAGAAGGACAGTCTAAATGTCAGTCTCCCTCCCGAGATGAATCTTCCTCTTTGGCCATTTGGAAAAAGTTTGGAGCTATTTGTCAATCCTCTACAAATGAAGGGTCAGACTGACTTGTCAGCAATACAGGGCTCACATCTACTTATGGAAGATGCATTATGCTTGCCCAGCTGTCCATAGGGAGCAGAGCTTGGAGATGTTCTGTGGATTAAAAAAGGATTAGACCTGTTAAGAAACTCCCAGGATGGGCTGCAGGAGGGAAAAATGCCTTTTAGCACTTTAAAATGAGTAAATGGATGCAATCTATAGACTGCCAATTGATTTCTAACTGCCCAGAAACTCTTAGTAAGGATTGTAGGATGACAGAACTATGATTTAAAGATGGCCTAGCTGCACTAAGAACGAAGAAGAATAGTTAGACTGATACATTCTGGATACTAGTACTCACACAGAGTCATACAGCTCAGTATTTAAAGGGATCTCTCTGAATGATTTTGCAATAAATAATATTTTAGTATTAATATATTAATTATTAATTTTGTATTAGTAATATATATATAATATAAATTATTAATATTAAGGAAAAGTATGCATTTGTACCAGGTTTCATGGGAAGCAAATAACACTTGGAGCGGACCAGGGGTGACTCATTTGGTTACCTAAGCCAAGGTGCTGCGTTCACCTGGAAGGGAACCGATTAGAATACGTGGAGACCCATTCTTCCCGCAGTAACTGGACGACACACAGTTCCAGGGGGTACAAAAAAACTTTATAGGCTTTATACTTTTCCCCATGAAAGGGGTGGACACGACACAAGAACATTGTTTCTTCCCAGGATCCTCCCCCTCCCAGGGGTCCCAGCATGATACAGGAACTCTGGTCCCTATTTCCCTTATTCCCGCCACCCAAGCACAGGGTTTCTCACTTACAGGAACAGGGGGTCTTCTACCTAGGATCCTCCATGCCTGGGAGCCAAAGCGCTGGAAAAAGGGGGGGGGGGGGAGTTGTTTTGTCTTCCAGGCATAGAAAGCCCGCCACTCAGTGTCTTCCTCCCATTAATCTCTGTACCTGGAAAGCACCATGCAGGAAAGCCCCTGCCTCTTTGATCCCCGGGTACAGGGAGCCCGCCAAACCCGCCATTGTCCCCGAAGGATGTTAATACCAACCCCAGGAACCCCCGTAATGGTACCTGCCTCGAGCAGCCTCCGTTCGCGGGGTCCCTGTGTAAAACCAGGCAAGGGAAGTGTCTCCTTATGGGGTACAAATGCTCCCCCTGGTTGGCGCTCGTCTATACAAATGGCGGCCACCTAGGGAAGCACTCATTAAACACCTCCCTTGCTGTTGCACACTTATGTTGCAAGTTGTGAACGCTCTAATTGATCGGTGCAAACATTCCAATGGGTACGGGGAAGGTCCTCGTTCGGGAACTGAACAAGGTGAGAAGCAATCCACGAAAGCTCCCAATGGATGGCGTTCGTCTATACGAAATGGCTGCCATCCAGGAGATGCATGCACCAAGGCTTCCCTTGCGGTTTGTGGTTTTGACAGCTTGTTACGAGGTGTGAACGTTCTAAACCAACATTCTAAATGAGGTATCAGGGTGGTCCCCATTCGGGAGGTGAATGAAGGCTGTTCGTGGAAAATCTCTCGAGGCACATTTATACGGAATAGCAGGGAAACACACAACTTCTAACAAGGCACTGCGCGAACAGGCAGTGGTCCCACCACAACACTTTTGTACAAATTTATTGTAGGAGTCAAATTAGTCCAAAATATTTTCAAAGCTCAAGGATTAGATGCAAAAATAGAAAATGTCAAATCTATTTTAAATAAATGTTACAATATTGTAGTTCTAATACAGTAAGTGAGTAGTAAATCCTGCTTTCATGTGTAAACGTCCCCCAACAATTCTTGGGATTTTTTTTTCAAATTTTAAAATATCCTAAAATATTTCAGATATGAAAATATCAATATATTACAATATTAAAATATGAAAAGTTGAAAAGTTTAGTGATAAATTCTTAAATCATTTGTAAAGCTTGTTCAACATTATAAAACTGGGGCCATAGTTATGTCTATCTTGTATGTGGAAAGCAGTTTGTAGATTAATGAGTGGAACTTTGTATATGGAAGGATACGGCTAGTTATTTAAATTGGTTAGCCCCATTTTGTACCTGGATGGGTAATGCACAGTAGGGGAGTAGACAGTAGGTAGATTGGCCAAACCTTCCTGATACTCGGATATATGGGGTACAGTAGGGGAGTAGACAGTAGGTAGATTGGCCAAACCTTCCTGATACTCGGATAGATGGGGTACAGTAGGGGAGTAGACAGTAGGTAGATTGGCCAAACCTTCCTGATACTCGGATAGATGGGGTACAGTAGGGGAGTAGACAGTAGGTAGATTGGCCAAACCTTCCTGATACTCGGATAGATGGGGTACAGTAGGGGAGTAGACAGTAGGTAGATTGGCCAGACCTTCCTGATACTCGGATAGATGGGGTACAGTAGGGGAGTAGACAGTAGGTAGATTGGCCAAACCTTCCTGATACTCGGATAGATGGGGTACAGTAGGGGAGTAAGCAGTAGGTGGATTGATCACACCTACCTGGTACCTGCATAGATGGGGTACAGTAGGGGAGTAGACAGTAGGTAGGTTGGTCACACCTACCTGGATAGATGGGGTACATTAGGAGAGTAATCAGTAGGTAGACTGAGCCCACCTGCCTGGTACCTGCATATATTGGGTACAGTATGGGGGTTATCAGTGGGTAGATTGGTTAGCCCCATTTTGGACCTGGATAGATGGGGTACAGTAGGTGAGTAGACATTAGATAGATTAATTTGGATTAGATTAGAATGTCTAGCGGTATTTGTGGCCCAGAACTAAAAATGTAAACGATTACACCCGAGCAGATAAAGAATTCTATAAAAGAAGATTACAGAGGCCCGGAAGCTAAGACATATTATTTTTTTTTAATGGTTTCTGCTTTCCTGTCAGCACTAGAAACGAGGGGAAGATCTATTGGACATCAGCAGGATCAGCGATGATAGCGTGGGAGACAGCAAATTATATTCCAAATACAGAGGTCTCAGGCTATTTCTGTGTGATGTTAATTCTCTGACTGTCAAGTTAATGATAATAGTGATGACTAAAGAGAATGCAGACATCGTAAAATAACAGAGCCAAAGGTTTGTAAATCATAGTCATTACTTAAAGTTATCTGTGAGAAGGAGGGCTCTGTATTCACTAAACTTCTCCACGGTCCACGTTTCAAACACCATGGGGGTTTCAGAATAAAAGAGAGGGAGGAGGCAAGTGGGCGACAAAGGGAAAGAGGATTGCGGAGCAAGAAGGTTAAATTAACCGGTTATAACAGCCAGATTATCGGAAATCGTTTTCATTGACGGTTAGTGGTAGGACCACGGAAGCCGATTGGTTTATCAGCTGGTTCATTTTATCCCCCGAGAATATGCTCAAGCCTTTGATTAGCTCAGAAAGCACAGTTGGTTAATGCCCCAACCATAGAACCTGTTTCAACAAACAAGGTTGCATAATTGATAACAGTAAAATCTACAGTAAATATTTCAAAAGAAATCACAGTTTGTTTTTCTTAAAACAATTATTGCCATTCCAGTGACAGCTAAATCTCTTAACAATTAAAGCCTCCATTAATTGTGGCTGAGAGGTGCACAATGATTTCCACACGAGACCTGCAGTATTTTGTAGGCAGAGCTTTACAGCAGGAGTCTATGGAATTTATTCAACTGAAAAACGATGGTATTTTAATCTATCTTAAATGTCAATATGATAGATTAGATAGATATGTGCTAGCGTGCTTTTTAGCAAAAGAGAAATAAAACGTGACTTACAAAAAGAAAAACCATGTCATAAACGTGTCATTTAGTAAACATGCATAACCCATAGAGAGCCTTATTTATCAACAACCATAAACACATTTCATGTTGAATATTTCACCACTGCAATAAAGCATACGTTTCCAGAAAAGACACCCCCACGATGTTAAAAAATACGCCTGATATGTCCTTTTATGGAGGTTATTATAGTGGTTATTTTTGGTTAAAGCAGATGATATTCTGAAAGGTGTTAAAGCCGTCAATAAAACTGTCTTGCTCTGACAGCTTGAACCCTCATGCAGTGACCAATATAAATGCCAGATTAATGGTACCACAAGTCAGGACTATGCAGACACACAATACATTTGGTTTATTCTCCTAATACGTTTCACCGCACTTGTCATTGAGCAGGTCATTCCCGTGTACTACACTTTTCATGGTACATCTTAATTCTCTCAAATCAATCTGGAAACACATTTCTCAATTCTGTCCCAGTTTTAATTGAAGCTAAAAAATGTCAAAGTACGCAAACTCGGGAATAAATCAGAACAAAGACGTGAGAGAATGTTTTGGAAACGAAGGCAAACGAAGGTTTCTAACCGCTTTATCAAAGAGACTGGTGACATTTTAAATATCTTAAAAACTGCTTAAATAGCTTTAGAAAATATGCCAGATAAACAGATGTTTATGCCTTATCTACTTTAAATGTATTTTTGCTTGTAGTTTTGAAGGTGCTGCCACCTCTACAGATCTCCACCAGGTCACTGGATGTCCGTCATTGGAGAACGCACCAAAATCACCAATTGATCTAGTTTTGCCTTTACTCATTTTTTATTTTCTTTGAATTCGTTCTGATATATTGTTAGGATTTTTTGATGTGTTATATCTGGATTCATTAAGGCAGTTCAAAGTGCTGGTAGATACCATATACTTTGTCTGAGCCCCGTCTGTTACTTTTACAAATCTCCACTGACAGTAATGGCTGATAAGAGACAAAACAGCCCCGATGATAAATACAAAGGACTCTGTGGAAGTGCCGAGAAATAATTAGTCATCACTCAGGAAGGACGCTTAAGGGACTTTTCATCTTATTAGCAGTATCTTCACATATAGCATCTTTTTGCATGAAGCTCTGTAGAATTTCTGCTTATTGTGTAGAACTGCCTATCCCGCTCAACAGTAGAATATTTTATTTTGAGAATGTTGCCCCCAATAAGAAACATTGTCATTATTACGCTTAGTTGCTTTCAATCACCAAGTGAGCCAAACCTACCAGGTATTTAATAATTATATCACCCCAAATCCTCCGCCAACCAACCGACTGATCAGCCAACAACCACGTGGGAACATTTCATATAAACAGTCACAATGGAACATTTATCCAATCTGCCACGATTAGCCCGAGTCGAGCAATGTGTTGGGTGAATCATCTTTGTTTAGCATGTAGACGTATACTGTAAATGGTGGACAGACCAATCACGGTAGGGAAGGGAAGGGGGGAGTCCCTTTTAAAGGTCCATAAGCACCTCCCACAACTTCAGGCCAAGCCTTCCAATTTGTGTTCGGGGCAATATGGAATATGATATTAAGTAAGATTGTTGTTAGCAAACCTGAGATAGGAAAACATCGGTTGAGGTATGCCGAAACCGACGTATGCTGTAGGCCGGTAAATAAAGTGGGCAAAAAGGAATACATATTATGTTCGAAATACATTCATCGAGTAAACAACATAATGTACATTAAGATGACATTTTCACGAATGCCCAATGTGTTCCCTGTACTGGTTGGGGTATGTATGTTGTATATGCTGATGACTTCCAGCGACCTAGAGTTTTAATGATATGGACTGGAACGTGCTGGATGCCATAGATGCGGCCCCTATCCTAAACGAGTGACCTAAATAAAGGCTAGGGACCATAACAAGCCTTTTTAACAATAACCGTACGTATAACATGACTTAGAGGTAGTGAGGATAGTTCCGTGAAGTGACAGTAGCGGATTAGTTGCTATATACGGTACGGTGAGGTAGGAATCAAAAACCTTCACCGGTACCATGTATTATTTGTGGGATAGTATGGAATAGAGATGGATTAACCCCCTTGACTCATTTGGTCACGAGTAGAGTCAGTATGTAATGATTTTGATGATTAATTAGGTAGGAGCTTCGACAGTAACCGTGTGCATTGTGTTGGCCACTGATGGTGAATTCTTGTGGCCTCAGGAAGCTGTGAAAGGCCAGGTAAATAGCAGTTTTATAGTTAGTGAGGGGTTTGAAAGGGGCTGAATTTAGCAAATCAGGCAGGTTTGGATACCCTTACGCATAGTCTGATTGGATAGGTTGAAAGGAAACTGGCTTTACACAATTACTAAAGGAAAACTTGAGCATGATGTAGTGGTTATGGTGCCTACAATTGCCCCTGGTAATTTTAGAACAGGGGGATTTCTTCCAATAAAGTTACAGGTGGGATAGAAGCTCTCGGACAGAGCAGAGTCCTGTAGTTCATAGCAATCAGCTGGCAATCTCAGCCAATGAGCTAGCAGTTCTAGGAGATCAATGGGAGCCGTAAGAAGGAGCCTCTGGCCCTCACTGAGCAATATTGAGAAGATGAGCAGTACACAGCAGACACCAGGTAAGAAACCAAATCATTACTAAATCGTTTGACAACTTACAATGGGGGGCAACAGCATGCTCTAGTGGCTACGATGCTTTTTTGTTTAAATGTACATGGGGCTTTAGGCCAGAGCGCAGGCAACGTTCTCTTTGTTTTTACTTTGTATTTTGAGCTGTTGGATACTAAGCTACTGCTGCTGTAAGTGCGGTGCTTTATCTCTGTGTTTGGCTACGATGCTTGCAGAGTTACAAACTCCCGGGGATTAAAGGTTAATCTCCATTGACTAAGAATGTCCTGTGAAATCACATTGATAATTGTAATGTTTATGTACTACCTGCATCATCCTTCCCAACATGACACATGGACGAAGGGGGACACTTTCATTTTAGGGGTGTGAGTGGGAATGCGGCGTCTAATAACAATTTATAGAACTAAAATGTAATTTATTACAATGTATCTTATTTACACAGACTGATTTCTTAACACATTGATTGTAGTATAAAGACACATTACTGGGAGTATTATTGCTGTGGAGCTCTGTTATACACTCAGACACATTACTGGGAGTATTATTGCTGTGGGGCTCTGTTATACACTCAGACACATTACTGGGAGTATTATTGCTGTGGAGCTCTGTTATACACTCAGGCACATTACTGGGAGCATTATTGCTGTGGAGCTCTGTTATACACTCAGACACATTACTGGGAGTATTATTGCTGTGGGGCTCTGTTATACACTCAGACCCATTACTGGGAGTATTATTGCTGTGGGTCTCTGTTATACACTCAGAGACATTACTGGGAGTATTATTGCTGTGGAGCTCTGTTATACACTCAGACACATTACTGGGAGTATTATTGCTGGGGAGCTCTGTTACACACTCAGACACATTACTGGGAGTATTATTGGC
Source organism: Pelobates fuscus (assembly GCF_036172605.1). Classification (NCBI taxonomy): domain Eukaryota; kingdom Metazoa; phylum Chordata; class Amphibia; order Anura; family Pelobatidae; genus Pelobates; species Pelobates fuscus. The sequence continues at coordinate 110,155,180 of NC_086329.1, read as the reverse complement.
TGTGGGGCTCTGTTATACACTCAGACACATTACTGGGAGTATTATTACTGTGGGGCTCTGTTATACACTCAGACACGTTACTGGGAGTATTATTGCTGTGGAGCTCTGTTATACACTCAGACACGTTACTGGGAGTATTATTGCTGTGGAGCTCTGTTATACACTCAGACCCATTACTGGGAGTATTATTGCTGTGGGGCTCTGTTATACACTCAGACACATTACTGTGAGTATTATTGCTGTGGAGCTCTGTTATACACAGACATATTACTGGGAGTATTATTGCTGTGGGGCTCTGTTATACACAGACATATTACTGGGAGTATTATTGCTGTGGGGCTCTGTTATACACTCACACACATTACTGGGAGTATTATTGGCTGTGGGGCTCTGTTATACACAGACATATTACTGGGAGTATTATTGCTGTGGGGCTCTGTTATACACTCAGACACATTACTGGGAGTATTATTGCTGTGGAGCTCTGTTATACACAGACATATTACTGGGAGTATTATTGCTGTGGGGCTCTGTTATACACTCAGACACATTACTGGGAGTATTATTGCTGTGGAGCTCTGTTATACACTCAGACACATTACTGTGAGTATTATTGCTGTGGGGCTCTGTTATACACTCAGACACATTACTGTGAGTATTATTGCTGTGGAGCTCTGTTATACACTCAGACCCATTACTGGGAGTATTATTGCTGTGGGGCTCTGTTATACACTCAGACACATTACTGTGAGTATTATTGCTGTGGAGCTCTGTTATACACAGACATATTACTGGGAGTATTATTGCTGTGGGGCTCTGTTATACACAGACATATTACTGGGAGTATTATTGCTGTGGGGCTCTGTTATACACTCACACACATTACTGGGAGTATTATTGGCTGTGGGGCTCTGTTATACACAGACATATTACTGGGAGTATTATTGCTGTGGGGCTCTGTTATACACTCAGACACATTACTGGGAGTATTATTGCTGTGGAGCTCTGTTATACACAGACATATTACTGGGAGTATTATTGCTGTGGGGCTCTGTTATACACTCAGACACATTACTGGGAGTATTATTGCTGTGGAGCTCTGTTATACACTCAGACACATTACTGGGAGTATTATTGTTGTGGAGCTCTGTTATACAATCAGACACATTACTGGGAGTATTATTGTTGTGGAGCTCTGTTATACAATCAGACACATTACTGGGAGTATTATTGCTGTGGAGCTCTGTTATACACTCAGACACATTACTGGGAGTATTATTGTTGTGGAGCTCTGTTATACAATCAGACACATTACTGGGAGTATTATTGCTGTGGAGCTCTGTTATACACTCAGACACATTACTGGGAGTATTATTGCTGTGGGGCTCTGTTATACACTCAGACACATTACTGGGAGTATTATTGCTGTGAAGCTCTGTCATACACAGACATATTACTGGGAGTATTATTGCTGTGGAGCTCTGTGATACACTCACACACATTACTGGGAGTATTATTGCTGTGAAGCTCTGTTATACACAGACATATTACTGGGAGTATTATTGCTGTGGAGCTATGTTATACACTCAGACACATTACTGGGAGTATTATTGGCTGTGGGGCTCTGTTATACACTCAGACACATTACTGGGAGTATTATTGCTGTGGAGCTCTGTTATACACTCAGACACATTACTGGGAGTATTATTGTTGTGGAGCTCTGTTATACAATCAGACACATTACTGGGAGTATTATTGCTGTGGAGCTCTGTTATACACTCAGACACATTACTGGGAGTATTATTGCTGTGGGGCTCTGTTATACACTCAGACACATTACTGGGAGTATTATTGCTGTGAAGCTCTGTTATACACAGACATATTACTGGGAGTATTATTGCTGTGGAGCTCTGTGATACACTCACACACATTACTGGGAGTATTATTGCTGTGAAGCTCTGTTATACACAGACATATTACTGGGAGTATTATTGCTGTGGAGCTATGTTATACACTCAGACACATTACTGGGAGTATTATTGCTGTGGAGCTCTGTTATACACTCAGACACATTACTGGGAGTATTATTGCTGTGGAGCTCTGTTATACACTCAGACACATTACTGTGAGTATTATTGTTGTGGAGCTCTGTTATACACTCAGACACATTACTGGGAGTATTATTGCTGTGGAGCTCTGTTATACACTCAGACACATTACTGGGAGTATTATCGCTGTGGAGCTATGTTATACACTCAGACACATTACTGGGAGTATTATTGCTGTGGAGCTCTGTTATACACTCAGACACATTACTGGGAGTATTATTGCTGTGGGTCTCTGTTATACACTCAGACACATTACTGTAAGTATTATTGCTGTGGAGCTCTGTTATACACTCAGACACATTACTGGGAGTATTATTGCTGTGAAGCTCTGTTATACACAGACATATTACTGGGAGTATTATTGCTGTGAGCTCTGTTATACACTCAGACACATTACTGGGAGTATTATTGCTGTGGGTCTCTGTTATACACTCAGACACATTACTGGGAGTATTATTGCTGTGAAGCTCTGTTATACACAGACATATTACTGGGAGTATTATTGCTGTGGAGCTCTGTGATACACTCACACACATTACTGGGAGTATTATTGCTGTGAAGCTCTGTTATACACAGACATATTACTGGGAGTATTATTGCTGTGGAGCTCTGTTATACACTCAGACACATTACTGGGAGTATTATTGCTGTGGAGCTCTGTTACACACTCAGACACATTACTGGGAGTATTATTGCTGTGAAGCTCTGTTATACAATCAGACACATTACTGGGAGTATTATTGCTGTGGAGTTCTGTTATACACTCAGACACATTACTGGGAGTATTATTGCTGTGGGGCTCTGTTATACACTCAGACACATTACTGGGAGTATTATTGCTGTGAAGCTCTGTTATACACAGACATATTACTGGGAGTATTATTGCTGTGGAGCTCTGTGATACACTCACACACATTACTGGGAGTATTATTGCTGTGAAGCTCTGTTATACACAGATATATTACTGGGAGTATTATTGCTGTGGAGCTCTGTTATACACTCAGACACATTACTGGGAGTATTATTGCTGTGGAGCTCTGTTATACACTCAGACACATTACTGTGAGTATTATTGCTGTGGAGCTCTGTTATACACTCAGATACATTACTGTGAGTATTATTGCTGTGGAGCTCTGTTATACACTCAGACACATTACTGGGAGTATTATTGCTGTGGAGCTCTGTTATACACTCAGACACATTACTGGGAGTATTATCGCTGTGGAGCTATGTTATACACTCAGACACATTACTGGGAGTATTATTGCTGTGGAGCTCTGTTATACACTCAGACACATTACTGGGAGTATTATTGCTGTGGGTCTCTGTTATACACTCAGACACATTACTGTGAGTATTATTGCTGTGGAGCTCTGTTATACACTCAGACACATTACTGGGAGTATTATTGCTGTGAAGCTCTGTTATACACAGACATATTACTGGGAATATTATTGCTGTGGAGCTCTGTGATACACTCACACACATTACTGGGAGTATTATTGCTGTGAAGCTCTGTTATACACAGACATATTACTGGGAGTATTATTGCTGTGGAGCTCTGTTATACACTCAGACACATTACTGGGAGTATTATTGCTGTGGAGCTCTGTTATACACTCAGACACATTACTGTGAGTATTATTGCTGTGGAACTCTGTTATACACTCAGACACATTACTGTGAGTATTATTGCTGTGGAGCTCTGTTATACACTCAGACACATTACTGGGAGTATTATTGCTGTGGAGCTCTGTTATACACTCAGACACATTACTGGGAGTATTATTGCTGTGGAGCTATACACTCAGACACATTACTGGGAGTATTATTGCTGTGGAGCTCTGTTATACACTCAGACACATTACTGGGAGTATTATTGCTGCGGAGCTCTGGTGTACACTCAGACACATTACTGGGAGTAATATTGCTGTGGAGCTCTATTACTGGGAGTATTATTGCTGTGGAGCTCTGTTATACACTCAGACACACCAACAATATGGAGCTCCTAGAAAAGAGGGGCATTAGGAGAGAAAGGAGGGACAGAGGGATAGAAAAGAGGGGCAGTGGGATATGGGACAAACTTAGCTACTGTCCCTCTTATATATGGGCACTTGGGGGGCTATGCACCTCCAGTAAATCCTTCTGTCCATTATACTCAGTAATGTATTAATGTACAGATATAGCACGGGATGTTCACTCAGCCTCATGTAGAGATGTCCCGAACAATTCGCTGGCGAATAGTTCCTGGCGAACATAGCCACGGCAGGCGAACATATGCGCTGTTCGATCCGCCCCCTATTCGTCATCATTGAGTAAACTTTGACCCTGTACCTCACAGTCAGCAGACACATTCCAGCCAATCAGCAGCAGACCCTCCCTCCCAGACCCTCCCACCTCCTGGACAGCATCCATTTTACATTCATTGTGAAGCTGCATGCTTAGTGAGAGTAGGGACAGTGTAGCTGCTGCTGATTTGATAGGGAAATTGATAGCTAGGCTAGTGTATTCAGTGTCCACTACAGTCCTGAAGGACTCATCTGATCTCTGCTGTAAGGACAGCACCCCAAAAATCCCTTTTTAGGAGTAGAACATCAGTCTGCTTTTTTTATTTTTATTTTTTCTGTGTAATGTAATTGCAGTTGCCAGCCTGTGTGTCAGGCTCACAGCATATACTGTGCCCACTTGCCCAGTGCCACCACTCACTCACTGGTGTCACAATAGCTTGCATTTAAAAAAAAAAAAAAAACTTGTTTGACTGTAATATAATAGCAGTCAGTTTACTTCACTAGTGTGCGTTTCAGGGCCTGCCCAGTGCCACCACTCACTCACTGGTGTCACAATAGCTTGCATTTAAAAAAAAACAAAACTTTTTGGACTGTAATATAATAGCAGTCAGTTTCCTTCACTAGTGTGCGTTTCAAGGCCTGCCAGGGCACAGTGTCACACCAGTGCAACTCATATCTGGTGTAACAGTAGTGTACATTTAAAAAAAAAAATTGACTGTAATAGATTGAATAGCAGTTAGTTGTCTGCCAGCGTGTGTGTCTGGCTCACAGCGTATACTGTGCCCACTTGCCCAGTGCCACCACTCATATCTGGTGTCACAATAGCTTGCATTTAACAAAAAAAACTTTTTGGACTGTAATATAATAGCAGTCAGTTTCCTTCACAAGTGTGCGTTTCAGGGCCTGCCCAGTGCCACCACTCACTCACTGGTGTCACAATAGCTTGCATTTAAAAAAAAAAAACTTTTTGGACTGTAATATAATAGCAGTCAGTTTCCTTCACTAGTGTGTGTTTCAGGGCCTGCCAGGGCACAGTGTCACACCAGTGCAACTCATATCTGGTGTAACAGTAGTGTACATTAAAAAAAAAAAAAAAAACTAGAAATTTGACTGTGAAATAATAGCAGTCAGTTTCCTTCACACGTGTGCGTTTCAGGGCCTGCCAGGGCACAGTGTCACACCAGTGCAACTCATAGCTGGTGTAACAGTAGTGTACATTTAAAAAAAAACAACACTTTTTTGACTGTGAAATAATAGCAGTCAGTTTCCTTCACGCTTGTGCGTTTCAGGGCCTGCCAGGGCACAGTGTCACACCAGTGCAACTCATATCTGGTGTAACAGTAGTGTACATAAAAAAAAATAAAAACTAGAAATTTGACTGTGAAATAATAGCAGTCAGTTTCCTTCACACGTGTGCGTTTCAGGGCCTGCCAGGGCACAGTGTCACACCAGTGCAACTCATATCTGGTGTAACAGTAGTGTACATTTAAAAAAAAAAATTTTTTGACTGTAATAGATTGAATAGCAGTTAGTTGTCTGCAAGCGTGTGTGTCAGGCCTACAGCGTCTACTCTGCCAACTTCTGCCAGTGCACAGTGCCACTCATATCTGTTGTCACAGTAGCTTGCACGCATAGTACCACTAATCGAAAAAAAAATTACAGGCAGAGGCAGGCCACCCCGCAGGGGCCGTCGTGGTCGTGGTGCTGTGATTCCCTTTGGCCCTAGAATAATGCCCAGTGTTCAGAGGCCACGTACCCTGAACTCAAAAAGTTCTGAGGACATAGTTGACTGGCTAACACAGGACACCCAATCTTGTACAGCTTCCGCTCGGAACCTTGACGCACCATCCTCCTCCAGCTTAGCTTCGGGCACCTCTCAAGTTACCACTCGCCCGCCTGCCGCCACCACCAACACTAGCACCACAGCCGCTTCACTTGATCTGTCAGAGGAGTTATTTACACATCAGTTGAAAGAAATGAGTGATGCGCAACGATTATTGCCAGAGGATGTAGATAACAGGGATATGTCTCAGTCAGGCAGCATTACACACATGGACGTATGGTGTGATGATGATGATGTTGTACCTGCTGCTGCTTCCTTTGCTGAGTTGTGAGATACAAGTGAAGCAGTTGATGATGACGATGCGTCCGTGGATGTCACGTGGGTGCCCGCTAGAAGAGAAGAAGAACAGGGGGAAAGTTCAGATGGGGAGACAAAGAGGAGGAGGAGACGAGTTGGAAGCAGGGGGAGGTCGTCGCAAGGAGCTAGTGGCACAGTCAGACAGCATGCATCGGCACCCAGGGTCAGCCAGACAGCGCGCCAATCAACGCATGCTGTTGCCACCACCAGAATGTCATCATTGTAGAGCTCAGCAGTGTGGCATTTTTTTGTGTGTCTGCCTCTGACAACAGCGATGCCATTTGCAACCTGTGCCAAAAGAAACTGAGTCGTGGGAAGTCCAACACCCACCTATGTACAACTGCTTTGTGTAGGCACATGATCGCACATCACAAACACCTATGGGATCAACACATGAGTACAAGCAGCACACAAACTCAAAGCCGCCATCCTCCTCCTGGTCCAGCATCTTCAGCCACGTCAACCACTGCTGTCCTCCTTGCCCCCTCTCAACCATCCGCCACTCCGTCTCTCGCCTTGAGCAGTTCCTGCTCATCTGCCCACAGTCAGGTGTCTGTCAAGGACATGTTTGAGCGTAAGAAGCCAATGTCACAAAGTCACCCCCTTGCCTGGCATATGACAGCTGGCTTGTCTGAACTCTTAGCCCGCCAGCTTTTACCATACAACTGGTGGAGTCTGAGGCGTTCCAAAAATTTGTAGCTATTGGGATACCTTAGTGGAAGGTACCCGGACGAAATTTCTTTGCACAAAAGGCAATCCCCAACATGTACTCGATTGTGCAAAAGGAAGTAATGGCATGTCTGGCACACCATGTTGGGGCAAGGGTCCATCTGACCACTGATACCTGGTCTGCAAAGCATGGTCAGGGCAGGTATAGCACCTACACTGCGCATCGGGTAAACCTGCTGACGGCTGCCAAGCATGGAATGCGTGGCTCTGCAGAGGAGTTGGTGACACCGCCACGACTTGCAGGCAGGCCTGCTGCTACCTCCTCTACTCCTCCTACTCCATCCTCTTCCATAACCTCCTCGGCTGAGTCCTCTTCTGCTGCTGCGTCTTGCTACACATCAACGGCACCCCCCAGCTCCCCAGGTACTATTCCACATCCCGGATATGGCAGTGTCACGCCGTCTTGGGGTTGACTTGCCTGAAAGCAGAGAGTCACACCAGACCAGCACTCCTGTCCGCCCTGAAAAAGGCCTGATGAGGGGGACGTAACAGGGATTCAACTGATAAGAATAGTACTACTTAACACACCACTCCTATCTGGTGGCACATTAGATTGCATGCGCAGTGCCCCTAATTTGAAGTAGGAGGACCGACCAAGCATCTTTTTCCATATCCCGGTTCCTAAAATCGATGCCATATACACGTCCCATGATAGGGAACGTAACAGGGATTAAACTGATAAGAATAGTACTACTTAACACACCACTCCTATCTGGTGGCACATTAGATTGCACGCGCAGTGCCCCAAATTTGAAGTAGGAGGACCGATCAAGCATCTTTTTCCATCTTCCGGTTCCTAAAATCGATGCCATATACACGTCCCCTGATAGGGGATGTAACAGGGATTAAACTGATAGGAATAGTACTACTTAACACACCTTATGATAATGCAGAGAGAGGCAACGCAGAGAGATTAGTCTGAAGAAGAGGAGTCAGAGGAGGAAGGTGGCTTTGAGGAGGTGAAAGACCAAACACAGCAGGCGTCCCAGGGGGCTTGTTGTCACCTTTCGGGGACCCTTGGTGTTGTACGTGGCTGGGTGGAGGAAGAGACCTTCAGTGACATCAGTGAGGACAAGGAACGGGACATGGCTAGCTTGGTATCCAACCTTGTGCAAATGGGTAGTTTGCGGTTTTGCAAATGGACTGTTTGCGGTTGTTTGCGGTGTGTTAAACGGGGAGTTTGGTCTGTCACTGTGAAGCGGGCGTAACCCTTACACTACCTGATCGATACAACATCATACCTGATGTTTTAAAGCACGTTATTCCAAACAATTTAGGAATGTTAGGTGATTTCTGCCCTTTATGGATTAAAACCAGACTCTGCATCAACTGTGTAATTTTCCATGGGAGTTTTGCCACAGTCCAGGTGTTAGTCCCCTTGAAACAACTTTTCCATCACTATTGTGGCCAGAAAGAGTCCCTGTGGGTTTTAAAATTCGTCTGCCTATTGAAGTCTATGGCGGTTCGCCCGGTTCGCGAACATTTGTGGAAATTCGCGTTCGCCATTCGCGAACGGAAAATGTTATGTACATCTCTAGCCTCATGCTATTTACTAATCTCTGGATTTCAGATCACAGCTAAAGTCAACTAAAATTCTCGAACTAAAATGTCTAACATTTTCTGCAGAAAATCCAATGATTTGCCGTACAGATTACATTCCTGTAACTCACCAATAATTATTTATCCAAATCAACTCTTTTTTTTTTTTTCTTAAAATTGCAATTCGAGTTTACATCCCCTCAATTTTTAGCTTAGTGAACAAACGCTGTGGTTTATTCACTATCCTTGCAATGCAGGAAATCTCCTGTGTCTGTTAACCCCTTAACGCCGTTACGGCGTTCTATGCCGTCGCGGCTTTAAAGGGCTTTAAAGCCGTTGCGGCGGCATAGAACGCCGTAACGGCTGAAGCCCCCAGGAGGTAAGATTTACTTACCTCCGCCGCGATCCTCTTCTGGGGGTCTGCCTGAGAGCCCAGGCAGCCCCCCTCCGGCAAATGAGGCCCCCGGGGGCCATGTGATCGCTCTCAAAGAGCGATCACATGGCCCCCTATAGCTGGCTATGGATCTGCCAGCAGGGGGACTGTCTAAAATATTAGAGAGTCCCCCTGCTGGTAGGTAGTGTAAAAAAAAAATTAAATACACATGTTAAAATAAAATACAAGTATTTATATATATATAATATATGTATATATATTATATATATAATATATATACATATTATATATATGTAACGTCATACGTAATGTATTTTAATATTAATATTAGTATATATATTAGTATTAAAATACACTTAGAATGACGTTACAAATATAATATGTATATATATATTATATATAATAGATCTACATATATATTATATATATACGTATAATTACAATAATAAATAAATACAATAATAAAATAAATAAATAAAATATTGAAAGAAAATTTAAAATAAATTATATATTCATATGTAATTTCATTCTAACTGTATTTTGTTATTAATATATATATATATTGGAAACAGAATACACTTAGAATGACATTCTATATATATCTATCTATATATAAAATACAAATAACCGCAAATATATATAGATAGATAAATACATATAATTACATGAAAGATTACATTAGTATACACGTAGAATTTAAATACCTATAAATGCATATATATTAAAATTCTACGTGTATATTTAAGTAATTTTTTAACATAATTATGTCATTTAATTAATTAAAATTTGATTGACATGCCTGACAACACAGGGAGAAAGTGCAGAGAATTTAATTCGCAAGCACTATATTTGACCCTGTAACTCTCCAAAACACCATAAAACCTGTATATAGGGGGTACTGTTTTACTCTGGAGACTTCGCTGAACTCAAATATTAGTGTTTCAAACTGGTAAATTGTATTACAACGATGATATTTTAAGTAAAAGTGACGTTTTTTGCATTTTTTACAAACAAACGGCACTTTTATGGACTATATTATTGTTGTAATATGTTTTACTGTTTTAAAACACTAATATTTGTGTTTAGTGAAGTCTCCCAAGAATAACAGTACCCCCCATGTACAGGTTTTATGGTGTTTTGGAAAGTTAGAGAGTCACATATAAGGCTCGCATTTCATTTTTTTGACATTGAAATTTGCCAGATTGGTTATGTTGCCTTTGAGACCGTATGGTAGCCCAGGAATAAGAATTACCCCCATGATGGCATACCATTTGCAAAAGTAGACAACCCAAGGTATTGCAAATGGGGTATGTCCAGTCATTTTTAGTAGCCACTTAGTCACAAACACTGGCCAAATATTAGTTTTTTGCTTTTTTCACACAGAAACAAATATGAACGCTAACTTTGGCCAGTGTTTGTGACTAAGTGGCTACTAAAAAAGACTAAACATACCCCACGTTCAATACCTTGGGTTGTCTACTTTTTCAAATGGTATGCCGTTATGGGGGTAATTCTCATTCCTGGGCTACCACACCGTCTCAAAGGTAACATTACTAATCTGGCAAATTTCAATTTGAAAATGGAACGTTCTATATTTGACCCTGTAACTTTCCAAAACACCATAAAACCTGTTAATGGGGGGTACTGTTGTACTCGTGAGACATCGCTGATTACAAATATGTGCATTTTGTTGCAGTAAAACCTAACAGTATTATGACATTTACAGCTAAAATGTGAGGCGGAACTACAAATTAAAAAAAAAATTCTAATTTCTTACAGTTTTTTTTTTATTTTATTCATAATAAATTGTTTCATATATAAATATTTTATATGAAATGAAAGCCCTGTTTCTCCTGAACAAAATGATATATAATAAGTGTGGGTGCATTTAATATGAAAGAGGTGAATTACGGTTGAACAGACATATATAGCGCAAATTCCAGTTTTTGTTTACGTTTTGTTTTGATCAGAACGTGCACTATTGACTCAGTCCTGAAGGGGTTAATGTCTACCCCCACATGCTGATTCACATTCCGCTATTTTACGAATAATAATATAAAAGATACTTGATTGAATTGCTGAGTTTCATGGGTTTATTTTAGTATGTGTACATTCCAGCAATTTTGAAATAAACGTTCTAAGTAACCTCCCTCTGCAGTTTGCGTCAGAACAAAGGGTGCCCGCTTTGAATTTTGGGTACAATTCTAAAGATTTTATTTTTCAACAGTTTCAATGACGGACAAAATAATACTTCGGGGGAACACGGACAACGACCATTGACATCTCTCCAATCTCACTGAGTTCTAAGTTACATGAAATTAGAATAATTTTTTTTTTGTATTGGAGATAAATAGATAATTCCATGTACATCTGCAATGCTGTACTGAATAATTAATAAAAATATTCAAATAGTGCTGAAGTAATCACATTTACAGTAAACTGAACAAATAGCTGAGCATTATAACCCACAAAAATGCAGGAAAAGAAGAATGGATCTGGCTTGAAGTGCACAACAAATCATTCCACTAAATGCACGCGGTGACCGCAGTCAGCGTACGCGTCTCTTTAATAACGCACACTGCAAATGGATACGCAACGTTAGAAAAAATATTTCTCCTGGGAATTATTATTATTTATTTTTTTTCGTGATCTTTTTTAAGATGGAATAATTCCAGGAGGCCGTTTTGGGATTGCGATCCTGTCGGTTTAATTGGGAGGCGATCCGGAACTCTGGCTAATTACTGCATTCACGAGATGGATGGAGCTTATTACACGTGTACATTTTTACGACATGCTTACTGACTGTATAAATCAAATTGATGCCATAGTAGAGGTAATAAAATTCCATCGATAGCAGCATTTGTCTGCGCTATGGCGTGTGTAAATTCTGCATATTTATTTATCTATTCATTCCCCTAATTAACCCATTTTATCCAGTATTAGGGAACGCTGAACCCCGTAATTGGAGAACAGTAAGGCTTTGCTGTGTAGATGGCTGTACTGAGGCGCAGTGACACAGGAGAGGTCATGGTGTCATCTTCACAAGATATGCGCTTTTTGTGCGACTGCAAATATGCAAATTCAAGGACAAGTGGCATCAAAATTTCACAGCTTGCTTTTTAACATTTATTACATTTAATGAAACTGAATGATTTTATTATAAATGATGTATATTGATTTTTTATTTTTTTTAAATATAACTTTTTCTGGCTGAGCGGCCATCCTTGGGTCCGATTACAGTTATCTGACCTACTGCTGCTCAGCCTAACAGGTTCACACACAGAGCGATCACAGCAGCAGCAAGTTAGGTTGAGCAGCAGTTGGGGAGATAGCTGTATAGTCTGACCCAACATGGCCACTCACTTAGCTTTTAAAAAAAAAAAAAAAAATCTGAAAAAAATTTAAATAAATATTTAAAATCAATATATATAATTTAACAACATTTAAACATTTTATGACAGTTGTCCTTTAAGTATGTCATCTCGCTGCACCATGTGTGTAAATTGTGGGTAAACGTCCTTACTGCACATTACGGATGTACTTACTATAGAGTAAATTATAGCAAATCGAAATCTGCTTTGCAAATTCCAGGTTGAAATATTCACGATGTAATACAGCTGCGTTTGGAGAATTTGTACAAACCAGCTATTTTTATGTAATTTTTTTTTCATTTAGTTTTTGAATTATGACAATGTAATGTATAGTGAATATTTTATGTACAAAGGTGTGGAGACGCCAGTGATGTATTCTCAATGTGCCACAAGTCTGCAGAAGGAGGCCCTGGGGAGTCAGCACAGCTAAAGGTACAAGGGCACATGTATGAGTGTGGGGATGGTGCTAGTGATTGGCTGTATGTGTTTAGGGGAGTGGCTGTGTGTGTTTGTAGGGGGCCAGGGATCATCTTACCTCAGTGCCTTTTGGGATTCTGGCCAGCAAACAACTTCCCTCCCACCCACCCACCCTAATTTTCTGTTTTGTTCTGTCACAGCTAGCGGGGAGCGTGTCCTTGCCAACAGGGTTGGGGACCAGATGGAATGTCAGGAGATGGGTGGATCTCAACCTCCCCTGCTCTGTAAGGTAAACTTTTAAGTTACTGAATTGGACGTGCCCACCAAGCTAAAAGCCGGCTGGTGGTAGAGCATTAAAGATGATGGAAATTTTGGTTTGGACGAGGGGGGAGGCGAGACACCAGTGGGTAAAGTTTTTAGGTGCATAGGCACCTGGTTAAGTTCGTTGGCAAGGACGGTTATTTAAGTTGGAGGCTGTAGGGCAATAAGTGTTAATTTATATGTCAATTATGGTATGTATATATATATATATATATATATATATATATATATATATATTTATTTATGTGTTTGTTTATATTTGAATTAAAGGAAAAAGAATAAAGTTCGGATGAGTCCTACAGTTGTAAGTTTAATAAATGCTGTGGCCTGTTTCATCCAATATTCGTTGTCTGTCGTTATAGGGGGGATAAGTGGGGTAGTCTCTTTACTCTTAGTCACACCACATTCCGCGCTACGTACATACATGTGGAAACACCATGATGTATCCTCAATGTGCCACAAGTCTGCAGAAGGTGTGGAAACACCATGATGTATTCTCAATGTGCCACAAGTCTGAGGAAGGTGTGGAAACGCCAGTGATGTATTCTCAATGTGCCACAAGTCTGCAGAAGGTGTGGAAACGCCAGTGATGTATTCTCAATGTGCCACAAGTCTGCAGAAGGTGTGGAAATGTCACTGATGTATTCTCAATGTGCCACAAGTCTGCAGAAGGTGTGGAAATGTCACTGATGTATTCTCAATGTGCCACACGTCTGCAGAAGGTGTGGAAATGCCACTGATGTATTCTCAATGTGCCACAAGTCTGCAGAAGGTGTGGAAATGTCACTGATGTATTCTCAATGTGCCACAAGTCTGCAGAAGGTGTGGAAATGCCACTGATGTATTCTCAATGTGCCACACGTCTGCAGAAGGTGTGGAAATGCCACTGATGTATTCTCAATGTGCCACAAGTCTGCAGAAGGTGTGGAAATGCCACTGATGTATTCTCAATGTGCCACAAGTCTGCAGAAGGTGTGAAACCTACGATCTGTTGGAATAATTAATATGATCTGGAACTGGAAGAGAATTGACGAAGGAAATACCTTATTAGTAACTGATCTGGGTATTTGCTGAATTGGAGAATTCTTCTGAAGCTTGTCTTTTCTCTCTATAAAAGTTTCCCAAGAATGTTGGGCTAGCGACCTGTTAGTGTGAGTCTTTTTGCTAAAACTCTGTCACATATTCACATGCTCTAAAAAGACACAATCTTCCTTAAAAGGCCACACTCAAACACAATGCAATCCAAGTTCTCTTAGAGGCCAGTACAATTTTAAGGCTTTTGATAGGATTAATATGCTGAGTTTTTGATTGCTTGAGTATTTAAAGGATATTTATTACAATATATATCTAAATGGTAAATGGTGAGGCTTCACTCTCTGTCTTTAAAAAAAAAAAAACAAGTTCTATAGTGCAGCCTTACCATTTACAATATATATATGCCGCAGAGACATACTAGGAATGGCAGATGGATTACTGTAGGATCTGGTAGACTTAGAGTTGTGGATAAAAGGCGTATTGCACAGTCTGTTGCTCTACATAATTCATAGTTAGCACTTTCAGAGTGTAATGGTGTTGTTGGGACAGGCTCAGGCACTGAGGGTAGTGGTGTTATTGAGACAGGTTCAGGCACTGAGTGTAGTGGTGTTATGGATACAGGCTCAGGCACTGAGTGTAGTGGTGTTGTTGAGACAGGCTCAGGCACTGAGGGTAGTGGTGTTGTGGAGACAGGCTCAGGCACTGAGGGTAATGGTGTTGTGGAGACAGGCTCAGGCACTGAGGGTAGTGGTGTTGTGGAGACAGGTTTCAGGCACTGAGTGTAGTGGTATTGTGGAGACATTCTCAGGCACTGAGGGTAGTGGTGTTATGGAGACAGGCTCAGGCACTGAGGGTAGTGGTGTTATGGATACAGGCTCAGGCACTGAGGGTAGTGGTGTTATGGATACAGGCTCAGGCACTGAGTGTAGTGGTATTGTGGAGACATTCTCAGGCACTGAGGGTAGTGGTGTTATGGAGACAGGCTCAGGCACTGAGGGTAGTGGTGTTATGGATACAGGCTCAGGTACTGAGGGTAGTGGTGTTATGGATACAGGCTCAGGTACTGAGGGTAGTGGTGTTATGGATACAGGCTCAGGCACTGAGTGTAATGGTGTTGTGGAGACAGGCTCAGGCACTGAGGGTAGTGGTGTTATGGAGACAGGCTCAGGCACTGAGGGTAGTGGTGTTATGGATACAGGCTCAGGTACTGAGGGTAGTGGTGTTATGGATACAGGCTCAGGCACTGAGTGTAGTGGTATTGTGGAGACAGGCTCAGGCACTGAGTGTAGTGGTGTTATGGAGACAGGCTCAGGCACTGAGTGTAGTGGTATTGTGGAGACAGGCTCAGGCACTGAGTGTAGTGGTGTTATGGAGACAGGCTTGGAGACTATGGTGAGGCCCAATAGAAAGCAGTTGTTGTTGGGGGATTCCATCATAAGAGGCAACATAAAATTCCATTAGGCTTGTCAGTAAAAGCAAAAAATTCAAGAAACCACTGTGGTACTCCGCAGGTGTGGCCAAAATAGTAAAAAAAACTAAAAGTTAGCATTTAGTAATTATAAAAAAACCCAGAGTGAGGAAGACAGAATGATCTATAAGATTAGGCAGAAAGAGGCTAAGCAAGTTATAAGAGCTTCCAAATCACACACAGAGAAAATAGCACAGTCAGTAAAAAGAGGGGACAACACATTTTTTAGATACATAAATGAGAAAAGAAAAGTAAAACAAGGATTAGTTAGATTGGAAACAAAAGAAGGAAGGTAAAAAACCTCCAACAGAATGAAGAGCAAGTTACCAATGGATATATTTCCATATCTGTATATCTGTATATTTCCATATTTTTGTTTTAAATAAATATATGTGGTGCCATCCAGAGTGTTTTTAATTGCTCCCCTATTCTTTTATCCACCCATACATTCTTGGAGTAATTGAAACTTTATGAAACGAACGATCATCATCCACTCCCGGGTTCTTGGAACGCAAGATGAAACGCATGTGGCGCACGTGATGACGTCATGTCGTTCAAACAGGAAGTGCCGCCCAGGCAGAAACAGAACACCGGCCGGGAATTATTCAATAATAGACGCTACAGGGGATATAAAAGAACTGTGGGAGGGAAATGTTTTTTTATAAATTTGCTGTTACTGATCCACCAAGTCCCTGAGGAAGGACGAAACGCATAGGACGCCCAGTGGTGATATGAGATTTGTTTTAAACTTATATGCAAGTTATTAAATTTATTTTTTACTACATTCTGAAAGTGCACTACATTTCTTGTATATTTATTTTTCTGAGCTACATATTCCAACCCTATGATGGCAATGTGAAGATGAGAAAGTACAGTGACCATTGAAGAAAGGATTTCACTTAAGGCTGTTTTCCATCTGAAAATGTGTGAGTGGCCAATTATAATCAACATAGTGTCACTCACTCTAACACAGTTAAACGCTATGTTTTTCTATTTTATCTGTATTTAGCAGATTATCCCCTATTCTATTTGTATCTTATTGGGGGAATTGCTATATCACTACAAGGGATTGTTATGCTCTGCATGCTCCCTTGGATAATCACTTCTAAGCTCTTTTAAGAGCTTGTTCCTGCTTAACTCTCTTGGAGGAGAGGTTCACCCACTGGAACCTGGAGCCTTGTCGTAGGTCCAGGGTGGGTAGGAGACGGCGAGACCCCAACCAAGATGTGGTGGTTAGTGGGGTCTGCGGTGGTTGTGGTGTCTGCAGAGCGCTTGGAGCCCTCTGTAAGCGCTAGGAGCATCCTTCAACGGAGGTACCCAGTCGGGGTGCCAGGTGATCCGTTACATTGGGGTATTGTGTTATGTGGGGGTGGGTCATTGTCAAGGGGTTTAAATTATAAATTGCAGAATGGTAATTGTGCAGGCCAATGTTGGCCTGCTGTTGACAATGACCTTTATATTTTATGTTAAGAATCAATAAAGTTGTGATGTAAATTTTGCCAAAAACCATGGAGTCAGTGTTTTATTGGAAATGGGTATTGGTGGGGGTTTATGCATATGCCGACAAGGCGACCGTGCACATGTCAAGAGGGAAGTGCTCATGCCATTGTACAGAACACTGGTGAGACCTCACTTGGAGTATTGTACGCAGTACTGAAGACCGTATCTCCAGAAGGATATTGATTCTTTAGAGAGAGTTCAGAGAAGGGCTATGTAACGGACCGTTTCACTTACAAGAGGATAAAACCCAGTTTAGGCGATAATCCCCTTTCCAGATGCACAGGCAGCTACTGCAAACACCATTCTCCCGACTGGAACCACACGAACACTGGAACAGCTGAACAAGAAAAGCAGACATCGGCTTACACTCTTGGCAGTCAGCATACCATCCCATTCCCCCAAAGACCGAGACGACACATCGCTTTGAGGGTTAAGCAAGACTCAAGACTGGGACACCCAGTCTGGCTTTTATTACAAACAAGTACATACAGGACACTCCCAGGGGGAGGATGAATTTAACCAATCACATGGATGTACCTCCCACACATTTCCTCCCCTTAGATTAGCACTTAACATAATTATACCGTACACCCTTTTCCCCAATTCCTGGATGTACCCCAAAAACAGGGGGTACACCTTTAAATCCAGCATCGCTGGATAGCCCTTATTCAGGGGGACAACATATCCAAAGTTCAAGTAATTCGGATGAATGGTTCGTGAGATATGGGGTTCCAAAGATTTGACCGACCGCATGGGTAAAGTATCCGAAAACAGTTCCATGCATTTTGGCCCTGCGGTCGGTCACAAACAAGGGAATGAAAACAGGCGAATTGCCTGTGTTATAGAGCCTGGAGAGGGTTTGAATGAATTCCCTTGTTTGTGGGGTTCTTTCTACCGAACGGCGGGTCATTCGGTAGTTTCCATACGAATTTCTGGAAGTATGGAGGTCTCAGCGGTGTTTGCCTAGTCAAGTGTCCGATTTTAGTTCCAGACACTCGACGGCAAAACACCGCTGTTCGGTAGTTTAAGATGGCCGCCGCCACGTGTTTGTTTCCCGAATGGCGGCCACCCAGAGGACAAAGGATACATTACACTGATTGCCAATTACCCGTTTGCAACATTGTTGCAAACTGTAATTGGAGGCACACTTATTCCTGGGTGGTCTGGTTGTTCGGTAGTTTCACTCAATACAATGAATGGAGTGATTCTACCGAACAATCAGATGAATGCTGTACATATATATAACCCAGGTAACTGCATACCACAATACATACATGACATTAAAGTATTAAAGGCAGGATTACTGTACTACGCTCCACAGTCTTAAAGGTACAGTAGTCCCAAAAGTTCCAATATGTCCATCGCTGCTTTTAAAGGGCCAGCAGCAGCAATACAAATTATTACCTGCCCAAATATAGTTTCTAAAGTGCAACACGTCCAGGGGCCATAGTCAGCGGGCAGGAGGCCAGCAGCCAGGCCTCTCCAGTTCACAGTGGCGAAGCTGGTTTCGCCACATTTCTCCCCTTTGCCAATTAGACTAACAGGGTACCTGACTTTCTGCCGGTCAGTGCCCTGGTTAGTCCAGCAACCCACCCACAAAACAGAAATAACAGAGCAGCCCACCCACACTAACCGGTTACTACATCTGGGTGAGGAAGGATTTTGTCCAAGTTCTGGTGTTTCACCACTGCTGGGTGGGAGACGGGTAGGCTGCCTTGGTGGGTTGCTGAGGGGGCAGAGACCAGCGGTACTCTGTCCTGTTGCCAGCACTACCACGGGAGTAGTCTGGTGGGCGTCTGGTTGCTGGAGACTGGCTGTCTCCCCTTTAGGTGCACAGCTCGACTGCTGGAGGGGGAGACCGACTGTCTCCCCTTTGGATCCATCACACTGAGGCTGGGGAACAGGACCGACCGTCCCTATCCCTTGTGCGGTAAGTGCAGAGACTACGGTCCCATCTGCACAGTTGTGGGGCTTAACATCTCCCCTTGGTGGGTTAGGTTGCCGTGGGAGAGAGGGTGTAACAAGTTCCTCTCTCTGGATGGCAAACTGCCGCTGGGGAGAAAGGATGGCACCTTCTGCTCCCTGGGGTACACACTGCCGCTGGGGAGGAAGGACGACACCATCAGCTCCCTGGGGTACACACTGCCGCTGGGGAGGAAGGATTGCACCTTCTGCTCCCTGAGACACACCCTGCCGCTGGGGAGGGAGGACACGGCTCTCCTCTCCCTTTACTTCACACTGCCTTCCAGGCACATCACTTTGCTGCTGGGGGGCAGGAACAACAACCTCTGCCCCCTGTAACTCAGCCTGCCGCTGGGGAGGAAGGACGACACCTTCATCTCCCTGGGGTGTACGCTGCCACTGGGGAGGAAGGACGACACCTTCATCTCCCTGGGGTGTACGCTGCCACTGGGGAGGAAGGACGACACCTTCATCTCCCTGGGGTACACACTGCCGCTGGGGAGGGAGGACGCTGCTCTCCTCTCCCTTCACTTCACACTGCCCTCCCGGCACATCACTTTGCTGCTTGGGGGCAGGAACAACAACCTCTGCCCCCTGTAACTCAGCCTGCCGCTGGGGAGGATGGACGACACCATCAGCTCCCGGAGACACACACTGCCGCTGGGGAGGGAGGACGCTGCTCTCCTCTCCCTTTACTTCACACTGCCTTCCTGGCACATCACTTTTCTGCTGGGGGGCAGGAACAACAACCTCTGCCCCCTGTAACTCAGCCTGCCGCTGGGGAGGAAGGACGGCACCTTCAGCTCCCTGAGATACAATCTGCCGCTGGGGAGGAAGGACGACACCTTTAGCTCCCTGGGACTTACTCTGCCGCTGGGGAGGATGGACGACACCATCAGCTCCCTGGGTTACACACTGCCGCTGGGGATCTGGGCCGACTGCCCAGCATCCCTGTAGGGCCGGTAGAGAGACCTCGGTCCCATCTCCACCTGCCTGTTGTGGTTCCTCACAGGACCAATCTATGAGGACCCCTACTTCGGGTTCTTCCTGCCGCCTCGGGGGGGGCGGCTAACCTCCTCGGATGCAGCCTCTACTCTGCTGCTGTACCACTCTTCCTGCTCATCATACTCTTCGTCCATCTTTGAGTTTTGCTCAGCCATGACCTGGTTCCAGATCCCCTGGAATGTGTCCATGGATATATAACCCCCATACTGGGCCACTTGCTGCCTCACCTTGGCCATAAAATCATCTTCAGCGTCAGAGCCTTCCATACTTGTCTGCTCCAAGTCGCTGGATACCTCTGCTGCCAGGGGCGCTGCACGAATGCTAACGTTGCCCTCAATTTGTAACTCCAAGGAATTGGTGTTCTGTAGCTGTCCTTCTGGTTGTAGGAACGATCCCGCCGCTTGCCACCAATTGTAACGGACCGTTTCACTTACAAGAGGATAAAACCCAGTTTAGGCGATAATCCCCTTTCCAGATGCACAGGCAGCTACTGCAAACACCATTCTCCCGACTGGAACCACACGAACACTGGAACAGCTGAACAAGAAAAGCAGACATCGGCTTACACTCTTGGCAGTCAGCATACCATCCCATTCCCCCAAAGACCGAGACGACACATCGCTTTGAGGGTTAAGCAAGACTCAAGACTGGGACACCCAGTCTGGCTTTTATTACAAACAAGTACATACAGGACACTCCCAGGGGGAGGATGAATTTAACCAATCACATGGATGTACCTCCCACACATTTCCTCCCCTTAGATTAGCACTTAACATAATTATACCGTACACCCTTTTCCCCAATTCCTGGATGTACCCCAAAAACAGGGGGTACACCTTTAAATCCAGCATCGCTGGATAGCCCTTATTCAGGGGGACAACATATCCAAAGTTCAAGTAATTCGGATGAATGGTTCGTGAGATATGGGGTTCCAAAGATTTGACCGACCGCATGGGTAAAGTATCCGAAAACAGTTCCATGCATTTTGGCCCTGCGGTCGGTCACAAACAAGGGAATGAAAACAGGCGAATTGCCTGTGTTATAGAGCCTGGAGAGGGTTTGAATGAATTCCCTTGTTTGTGGGGTTCTTTCTACCGAACGGCGGGTCATTCGGTAGTTTCCATACGAATTTCTGGAAGTATGGAGGTCTCAGCGGTGTTTGCCTAGTCAAGTGTCCGATTTTAGTTCCAGACACTCGACGGCAAAACACCGCTGTTCGGTAGTTTAAGATGGCCGCCGCCACGTGTTTGTTTCCCGAATGGCGGCCACCCAGAGGACAAAGGATACATTACACTGATTGCCAATTACCCGTTTGCAACATTGTTGCAAACTGTAATTGGAGGCACACTTATTCCTGGGTGGTCTGGTTGTTCGGTAGTTTCACTCAATACAATGAATGGAGTGATTCTACCGAACAATCAGATGAATGCTGTACATATATATAACCCAGGTAACTGCATACCACAATACATACATGACATTAAAGTATTAAAGGCAGGATTACTGTACTACGCTCCACAGTCTTAAAGGTACAGTAGTCCCAAAAGTTCCAATATGTCCATCGCTGCTTTTAAAGGGCCAGCAGCAGCAATACAAATTATTACCTGCCCAAATATAGTTTCTAAAGTGCAACACGTCCAGGGGCCATAGTCAGCGGGCAGGAGGCCAGCAGCCAGGCCTCTCCAGTTCACAGTGGCGAAGCTGGTTTCGCCACATTTCTCCCCTTTGCCAATTAGACTAACAGGGTACCTGACTTTCTGCCGGTCAGTGCCCTGGTTAGTCCAGCAACCCACCCACAAAACAGAAATAACAGAGCAGCCCACCCACACTAACCGGTTACTACATCTGGGTGAGGAAGGATTTTGTCCAAGTTCTGGTGTTTCACCACTGCTGGGTGGGAGACGGGTAGGCTGCCTTGGTGGGTTGCTGAGGGGGCAGAGACCAGCGGTACTCTGTCCTGTTGCCAGCACTACCACGGGAGTAGTCTGGTGGGCGTCTGGTTGCTGGAGACTGGCTGTCTCCCCTTTAGGTGCACAGCTCGACTGCTGGAGGGGGAGACCGACTGTCTCCCCTTTGGATCCATCACACTGAGGCTGGGGAACAGGACCGACCGTCCCTATCCCTTGTGCGGTAAGTGCAGAGACTACGGTCCCATCTGCACAGTTGTGGGGCTTAACATCTCCCCTTGGTGGGTTAGGTTGCCGTGGGAGAGAGGGTGTAACAAGTTCCTCTCTCTGGATGGCAAACTGCCGCTGGGGAGAAAGGATGGCACCTTCTGCTCCCTGGGGTACACACTGCCGCTGGGGAGGAAGGACGACACCATCAGCTCCCTGGGGTACACACTGCCGCTGGGGAGGAAGGATTGCACCTTCTGCTCCCTGAGACACACCCTGCCGCTGGGGAGGGAGGACACGGCTCTCCTCTCCCTTTACTTCACACTGCCTTCCAGGCACATCACTTTGCTGCTGGGGGGCAGGAACAACAACCTCTGCCCCCTGTAACTCAGCCTGCCGCTGGGGAGGAAGGACGACACCTTCATCTCCCTGGGGTGTACGCTGCCACTGGGGAGGAAGGACGACACCTTCATCTCCCTGGGGTGTACGCTGCCACTGGGGAGGAAGGACGACACCTTCATCTCCCTGGGGTACACACTGCCGCTGGGGAGGGAGGACGCTGCTCTCCTCTCCCTTCACTTCACACTGCCCTCCCGGCACATCACTTTGCTGCTTGGGGGCAGGAACAACAACCTCTGCCCCCTGTAACTCAGCCTGCCGCTGGGGAGGATGGACGACACCATCAGCTCCCGGAGACACACACTGCCGCTGGGGAGGGAGGACGCTGCTCTCCTCTCCCTTTACTTCACACTGCCTTCCTGGCACATCACTTTTCTGCTGGGGGGCAGGAACAACAACCTCTGCCCCCTGTAACTCAGCCTGCCGCTGGGGAGGAAGGACGGCACCTTCAGCTCCCTGAGATACAATCTGCCGCTGGGGAGGAAGGACGACACCTTTAGCTCCCTGGGACTTACTCTGCCGCTGGGGAGGATGGACGACACCATCAGCTCCCTGGGTTACACACTGCCGCTGGGGATCTGGGCCGACTGCCCAGCATCCCTGTAGGGCCGGTAGAGAGACCTCGGTCCCATCTCCACCTGCCTGTTGTGGTTCCTCACAGGACCAATCTATGAGGACCCCTACTTCGGGTTCTTCCTGCCGCCTCGGGGGGGGCGGCTAACCTCCTCGGATGCAGCCTCTACTCTGCTGCTGTACCACTCTTCCTGCTCATCATACTCTTCGTCCATCTTTGAGTTTTGCTCAGCCATGACCTGGTTCCAGATCCCCTGGAATGTGTCCATGGATATATAACCCCCATACTGGGCCACTTGCTGCCTCACCTTGGCCATAAAATCATCTTCAGCGTCAGAGCCTTCCATACTTGTCTGCTCCAAGTCGCTGGATACCTCTGCTGCCAGGGGCGCTGCACGAATGCTAACGTTGCCCTCAATTTGTAACTCCAAGGAATTGGTGTTCTGTAGCTGTCCTTCTGGTTGTAGGAACGATCCCGCCGCTTGCCACCAATTGTAACGGACCGTTTCACTTACAAGAGGATAAAACCCAGTTTAGGCGATAATCCCCTTTCCAGATGCACAGGCAGCTACTGCAAACACCATTCTCCCGACTGGAACCACACGAACACTGGAACAGCTGAACAAGAAAAGCAGACATCGGCTTACACTCTTGGCAGTCAGCATACCATCCCATTCCCCCAAAGACCGAGACGACACATCGCTTTGAGGGTTAAGCAAGACTCAAGACTGGGACACCCAGTCTGGCTTTTATTACAAACAAGTACATACAGGACACTCCCAGGGGGAGGATGAATTTAACCAATCACATGGATGTACCTCCCACACATTTCCTCCCCTTAGATTAGCACTTAACATAATTATACCGTACACCCTTTTCCCCAATTCCTGGATGTACCCCAAAAACAGGGGGTACACCTTTAAATCCAGCATCGCTGGATAGCCCTTATTCAGGGGGACAACATATCCAAAGTTCAAGTAATTCGGATGAATGGTTCGTGAGATATGGGGTTCCAAAGATTTGACCGACCGCATGGGTAAAGTATCCGAAAACAGTTCCATGCATTTTGGCCCTGCGGTCGGTCACAAACAAGGGAATGAAAACAGGCGAATTGCCTGTGTTATAGAGCCTGGAGAGGGTTTGAATGAATTCCCTTGTTTGTGGGGTTCTTTCTACCGAACGGCGGGTCATTCGGTAGTTTCCATACGAATTTCTGGAAGTATGGAGGTCTCAGCGGTGTTTGCCTAGTCAAGTGTCCGATTTTAGTTCCAGACACTCGACGGCAAAACACCGCTGTTCGGTAGTTTAAGATGGCCGCCGCCACGTGTTTGTTTCCCGAATGGCGGCCACCCAGAGGACAAAGGATACATTACACTGATTGCCAATTACCCGTTTGCAACATTGTTGCAAACTGTAATTGGAGGCACACTTATTCCTGGGTGGTCTGGTTGTTCGGTAGTTTCACTCAATACAATGAATGGAGTGATTCTACCGAACAATCAGATGAATGCTGTACATATATATAACCCAGGTAACTGCATACCACAATACATACATGACATTAAAGTATTAAAGGCAGGATTACTGTACTACGCTCCACAGTCTTAAAGGTACAGTAGTCCCAAAAGTTCCAATATGTCCATCGCTGCTTTTAAAGGGCCAGCAGCAGCAATACAAATTATTACCTGCCCAAATATAGTTTCTAAAGTGCAACACGTCCAGGGGCCATAGTCAGCGGGCAGGAGGCCAGCAGCCAGGCCTCTCCAGTTCACAGTGGCGAAGCTGGTTTCGCCACAGGCTACTAAACTGGTTTATGGATTGTAGGATAAAACTTACCAGGAAAGGTTAAAGGATCTTAACATGTATAGCTTGGAGGAAAGGCAAGACAGGGGGGATATGATAGAAACATTTAAATATATAAAGGGAATCAACACAGTAAAGGAGGAGACTATATTTAAAAGAAGAAAAACTACCACAACAAGAGAAAATAGTCTTAAATTAGAGGGACAAAGGTTTAAAAATAATATCAGGAAGTATTACTTTACTGAGAGGGTAGTGGATGCATGGAATAGCCTTTCACCTGAAGTGGTAGAGGTTAACACAGTGAGGGACTTTAAGCATGCGTGGGATAGGCATAAGGCTATTCTAACTATAAGATAAGGCCAGGGACTAATGAGAGTATTTAGAAAATTGGTCAAACTAGATGGGCCGAATGGTTCTTATCTGCCGTCACATTCTATGTTTATCATTTTATCTATTGGAGTCTTGCCTTTACCACTCGGTAATACAGAGGATTTTCCGCTTGCGTGCAAGGAATTTCCTTGAATTATATATATATATATATATATATATATATATATTAAAATAATATGTTTTACAGAATGTTGCAGGTAAGCCGGCCTCTTTAGCCACGCCCCCTCACTCAAGAAAAATACTTCCTTATTAAATGTATGTACATAGACTCAGTTACATCAGCACCAAATGAGCTGCAGACAGTCAAAAAAACTACAAACAGGTAGTCATATCTTTACGATACGTCTCCCTGAGTGTCCTCTGCTTCTAATACAGGCTGTTTTGTATCTCAGTTATTTCTGTGCTGTCACCGGCTTAGCTGTGTACGTACATCGATAAGGAATTATTTTTCTGCAGGGGCTAAAGTCGGTAATTTATTTATTTTTTATGCAAAAACTTTAAAGATTTGATCATGTAAAAAATACAGTATATTAATGAGGTTAAAACCACAATCAAATGAGTTAAATGTGTATTGGAGTCCAGAGTGCCCCTTTAAGTAAAGGAGGAATTCAATGAGTTTCTCTTAGCAATGCAAATCAAAGCATTCCCTTTCACTCTCCCGATTTCCAAGTCAACTTCCCACTCTCACTTTCTCCCCTGTCCCACCATTCCCCCTCTCCCTTTCTCTCTCTCTCTCTCTCTCTCTCTCTCTCTCTCTCTCTCTCTCTCTCTCTCTCTCTCTCTCTCTCTCTCTCTCTCTTTCTCTCTCCTCTGACCCCCATAACCTCTATCCCTCCCTCCCTCTCTCTCTCTCTCTCTCCTTTCCCCATACCATCTCTCTATCTCTCCTCTTTACCCCATAGCCCCTCTCACTTTTTCTCTCCCTCTCTCCTCTGACCCCCATAACCCTCTCCCTCTCTCTCTCTCTCCTTTGTCCCCTGTTCCATCCTCTCTCTCTATCTCGCTCTCCCTTGTCCCCTGTTCCCTCCCCTCTCTCTCTCTCTCTCTCTCTCTCTCTCTCTCCCATTTGTCCCCTGTTCCCTCCTCTTCCTTTCTCTCTCTCTTTCTATTACTTATATTAGAGCCATGTTTACAATCAGTGCGACTCGATTGAAGCAGAAAGCCATTAGCTATTAGTTACTAATGTGGGGATATTTTGTGATGTACTCAGTGACTCAGTGAATATATAGGACTGTTGGGAAGGTTCTCATAACTGGATCTTGGACAGTTGGTAGCTATCGGCCTCCCCCTATCTCTGTTCTCCTTCGTTCGCCCTCCTTCTTGCCATATATATATATAATTAGAATAGACAGTAATAAACCTTGCTGTATTAAGGTATAGTTTTCCTGTGAGATTAAAAGAACCATTGGAAACATATTTCCTACAGGGAATAAGATGGCATCCATAACCCAGCAACTGGAAGCATTCACTAATGAATGGTGCCTTCCCGCTGTCCTGGGGCATCAGGGGGCAACTCGATTTATTCCTTGGATACAAACCTACGCAACGACAACTCGAGATAATAACCACCTGGGGAAATGGGGAATCCCTGACATTCCCAGCTCGTCATCGGAAACACTCCGTGTAAAGACGTAGGGGGAGGGGAGAGGTGGCTCATTATCTGTACATTATTCATACAAGTATCTTCAATATGTAAACAGCCTGGTTATGCTGCACACAAAGCATAAGGACCAAGATTGGACAAAAAAGGATAACTGTGTCGCGGCAGATAGTAGCATTTGAAAAAATCTCATTATATACATCATCTCAAAAATCTCATAACGCTACTTCCTACTATATTTATAGCTGTGTGAAAAAATCTATAAAAATACTCCACACCCAGCAAGTCGCACTCAGATGATTTGTAGTTAAGTATTGCAAAGGAGAGAAAGCACACGAGGAAGACAAATAAAATAAGAGCATATGGTGATAAAGGTATAACAATATAGAAGGATAGAGATGGAAACAGACAGACACAGACACAGAGACACACAGTTACAGGAACACACAGATACAGAGACACAAAGAAATGGAAAGAGACATGGAGATACACAGATACAGAGACACACAGATAAAGAAACACACAGAGAAATGGGAAGAGACACAGATACAAAAACACGGAGAGACACAGATGCAAAAACACAGAGATACAGAGACACAGATATAGAAACACAGACACAGAGAATGGAGAGACAGATGCAAAGACACAGAGAGACACAGATACAGAGATATGGAGAGACACAGATACAGAGATACACAGTTACAGAGACACGCAGTTACAGAGACATTGAAATGGAAAGAAACACAGATACAGCAACATGGAGAGACACAGATGCATAGACACAAAGAGATACACATATAGAAACATGGATAGACACAGATACCCAACTATAGAGACACACAGATACAGAGACACAGAGAAATGGAAAGAAACGCAGATACAGAGGCATGGAGAGACACAGATACAGAGACGCACAGATACAGAAACAAACACAGATACACTGAAAGAGACAAGGATAAAGAGACATGAAGAGATACAGAGACATCAAGAGAGAAATGGACTCTGATACACAGATAAACAGAAAGAGAGAGAGGGGGGGGACTCATAGAAAGACCTACAGACAGAGGGAGACACAGAGAGACAAGTGGAGACATGGAGAGACACTGCTAAAGACACACAGATACAGAGATACATATACACTGAGAAATACAGAGAGAGAAACATTAAGTCACAGAGAGATACAGAGAGATACAGAGGCAGTCAGAGAGAAAGAGAAACACAGTTGATACTCTGAGAGACATGAAGAGTCACCTGGTGAGAGACAGAGGCAGCCATAGAGAGACAGAGAGTTAAAAAATATACAAAGAGACATTGAGACACAGAGGCAGTCAAAGAGAGACATGGAGATACAAAGACACACAGAGACACAGAGACAGAATTAGTCAGAGAGACAGTGTCACAGAGAGATGGAGAGGCACAGAGAGTCGTAAAAATACTGACAAAAGGATACAGAATGACAGAGAGACATAGAAAAATGGAGATACACATAACGATATAGAGAGCCACAAAGAGGCAGAGAAACTTAAGGAGACACAGATGAGCAGATATGGAGACAGAGAAATGAAGATAGACAGAATACAGGGAGGTAGACAGAAATAGACCCATAGAGAGAGCGACGGAGAGTTACATAGGCGAGATAAAGGGCTTTCATTATAAGCAGTCTACATTTAGCCATCTAATACCACCAAGAGCTTCCATTAGAGCCGTGTCCCCCAATCTGACTAATGAACCAATGCCGGCGTTTCACACAAATTATGAGCTGAACACAACAGGTGACACTCGGTGACTGCTCCCTTTTACAGTTTTTAAAACGTAACACTTTGATAAATCGCCCCTCATGTTTCTTCTTTAATACAATGTGACAATGTGTGCCCTGGTAATTCCAGGACTGAACTGGATTGTGATGTCAATAGCTAATTGGGGTTAATTCCAAGTAACGGTTCCCCTTAAACAAACTGTAAACCAGAAATAGTGTATTCATAACATATATAGACCCACAGAGGTCCCGCTGCTGATCCAAGGCTACATCTGTCACATGTACCTCGTCTTCTACATATCCAGATATCTGGTTTTTATCTTTTTATCACAGAGCCGGACTAGAGGCCAATATGCCAAAAGGCTTTATTACGCACCCCTGAAAATCCACGCTTCCTGCTGTCTCACCTCATTGATTAAATAATGCCCCGCCTCGGGCCTGTGATTGCGAGTGACATATGGGCAGTCCCAGCGATGATATATGGCTGCGTAGAACGCTCCCAGAAAAACTGTCTGAATAATACTGTGTTACTCAATCAATTCAGGAAATGCCATTTAAACCCTGAGTACATAAAATCTGCATGCAGCAACTGTACCAAAATCTAGGCAATACAATGATGGCACTGAAATCTGGAACATACGTTACATACGAACATACGGAACATAAAGGAACACTCCAGGCTCCCACACACGTTAGGTGCACTGTGTCGGTTAGGTTACAGTTATACTGGGTGGTTTATATTATTAAAGGGACACTCCAGGCTCCCACACACGTTAGATGCACTGTGTAGGTCAGGTTACAGTTAGTTATACTGGGTGGGTTTATATTATTAAAGGGACACTCCAGGCTCCCACACACGTTAGGTGCACTGTGTAGGTTAGGTTACAGTTAGTTATAATGGGTGGGTTTATATTAATAAAGGGGCACTCCAGGCTCCCACACACGTTAGATGCACTGTGTAGGTTTGGTTACAGTTAGTTATACTGGGTGGGTTTATATTATTAAAGGGACACTCCAGGCTCCCACACACGTTAGATGCACTGTGTAGGTTAGGTTACAGTTAGTTATACTGGGTGGGTTTATATTATTAAAGGGACACTCCAGGCTCCCACACACGTTAGATGCACTGTGTAGGTTAGGTTACAGTTAGTTATACTGGGTGGGTTTATATTATTAAAGGGACACTCCAGGCTCCCACACACGTTCGATGCACTGTGTAGGTTAGGTTACAGTTAGTTATACTGGGTGGGTTTATATTATTAAAGGGACACTCCAGGCTCCCACACACGTTAGATGCACTGTGTAGGTTAGATTACAGTTAGTTATACTGGGTGGGTTTATATTATTAAAGGGACACTCCAGGCTCCCACACACGTTCGATGCACTGTGTAGGTTAGGTTACAGTTAGTTATACTGGGTGGGTTTATATTATTAAAGGGACACTCCAGGCTCCCACACACGTTAGATGCACTGTGTAGGTTAGGTTACAGTTAGTTATACTGGGTGGGTTTATATTATTAAAGGGACACTCCAGGCTCCCACACACGTTAGATGCACTGTGTAGGTTAGGTTACAGTTAGTTATACTGGGTGGGTTTATATTATTAAAGGGACACTCCAGGCTCCCACACACGTTCGATGCACTGTGTAGGTTAGGTTACAGTTAGTTATACTGGGTGGGTTTATATTATTAAAGGGACACTCCAGGCTCCCACACACGTTAGATGCACTGTGTAGGTTAGATTACAGTTAGTTATACTGTGTGGGTTTATATTATTAAAGGGACACTCCAGGCTCCCACACACGTTAGATGCACTGTGTAGGTTAGGTTACAGTTAGTTATACTGGGTGGGTTTATATTATTAAAGGGACACTCCAGGCTCCCACACACGTTAGATGCACTGTGTAGGTTAGGTTACAGTTAGTTATACTGGGTGGGTTTATATTATTAAAGGGACACTCCAGGCTCCCACACACGTTAGGTGCACTGTGTAGGTTAGGTTACAGTTAGTTATACTGGGTGGGTTTATATTATTAAAGGGACACTCCAGGCTCCCACACACGTTAGATGCACTGTGTAGGTTAGGTTACAGTTAGTTATACTGGGTGGGTTTATATTATTAAAGGGACACTCCAGGCTCCCACACACGTTAGATGCACTGTGAAGGTTAGGTTACAGTTAGTTATACTGGGTGGGTTTATATTATTAAAGGGACACTCCAGGCTCCCACACACGTTAGGTGCACTGTGTAGGTTAGGTTACAGTTAGTTATACTGGGTGGGTTTATATTATTAAAGTGACACTCCAGGCTCCCACACACGTTAGGTGCACTGTGTAGGTTAGGTTACAGTTAGTTATACTGGGTGGGCTTATATTATTAAAGGGACACTCCAGGCTCCCACACACGTTAGATGCACTGTGTAGGTTAGGTTACAGTAAGTTATACTGGGTGGGTTTATATTATTAAAGGGACACTCCAGGCTCCCACACACGTTAGGTGCACTGTGTAGGTTAGGTTACAGTTAGTTATACTGGGTGGGTTTATATTATTAAAGGGATACTCCAGGCTCCCACACACGTTAGATGCACTGTGTAGGTTAGGTTACAGTAAGTTATACTGGGTGGGTTTATATTATTAAAGGGACACTCCAGGCTCCCACACACGTTAGGTGCACTGTGTAGGTTAGGTTACAGTTAGTTATACTGGGTGGGTTTATATTATTAAAGGGACACTCCAGGCTCCCACACACGTTAGGTGCACTGTGTAGGTTAGGTTACAGTTAGTTATACTGGGTGGGTTTATATTATTAAAGGGACACTCCAGGCTCCCACACACGTTAGATGCACTGTGTAGGTTAGGTTACAGTTACACTGGGTGTGTTGATATTATTAAAGGGACACTCCAGGCTCCCACACACGTTAGATGCACTGTGTAGGTTAGGTTACAGTTAGTTATACTGGGTGGTTTTATATTATTAAAGGGACACTCCAGGCTCCCACACACGTTGGATGCACTGTGTAGGTTAGGTTACAGTTAGTTATACTGGGTGGGTTTATATTATTAAAGGGACACTCCAGGCTCCCATACAAGTTAGATGCACTGTGTATGTTAGGTTACAGTTAGTTATACTGGGTGGATTTATATTATTAAAGGGACACTGCAGGCTCCCACACGTTAGGTGCACTATGTAGATTACGTAACAGTTAGTTATACTGGGTGGGTTTATATTATTAAAGGGACACTCCAGGCTCCCATACACGTTAGGTGCACTGTGTAGGTTAGGTTACAGTTAGTTATACTGGGTGGGTTTATATTATTAAAGGGACACTCCAGGCTCCCACACACGTTAGGTGCACTGTGTAGTGGACCGATCACCCAGAACAGTCGTGTGCTGCTTATTGCCCTTATTGACCGTTCTAAGTGGTTAGCTGGGTGGCCGTTGTTCGTATGTGTGAACACGTGGCGACGGCCATCTTTAGCCGCGAACACATACAGCGGTGTTTGGTCGTCGAGTGCATGGAATTATAATCGGACACTCAATGGCGCAAACACCGCTGGGACTTCCACCTCTTCGTTAGATTGACTGGATTCACTTGAGAAGAGTGGCGTTCGGTGGAAACACACTCCCGAACAAGAGACACAGACTAAGTATACATATGAACTGGTTTCATTCGTATTTCTGTCATATTGTGAACTACCAAACTAGACCGACTGCAAGCCCTGATTCTCTGGAACTGTTTTGGGCATGGGACCATGCTTGCAGTTGGTCAAACTAAGACTTCCATGGAAAACCTGAACCCCTGGGTGATTTTTAGACATGTTGGTCCCCCAGATTTGGGGCTATCAGGAGATATGACTATATTGGGGTTTCCATGTGTTTTGGGGGTATTTTTAATATGTTATAAAAAATGTGTGTTTTTGTGTCTGAAGATAATTTAGTTAATACAGTGCTTGACTCAATTATCTCCCAGGTGCAGAAGAGAGATTAACCTATTATATACGGGAGTGTCCTGGTTCTGAGAGCCAATGTGATTGTGTATTTGTTTCTACTGTGGTTTACTCTCAGGTCCAGGGGGGAGTGCCCCTTTCATGGGGACCTGCATATAAGGCCATTTGTGGCTACCAATAAATGAGTTCCTCTTCACCCTCAACATAGATCTTATCTCATGTGTGGAGGGAACAGCTATATTCATTCTGGGGATTGCTATATCACTATACTCCCCTGGGATTATAATCACTTCCTCCAGCATATTGCTACACTCTCTTGGATCCTGGGTCCTTGTCTTGGGTCCAGGGTGGGTGGAGGACAGCGAGAACCCAACCAAGCTGTAATGCTGGAAGTGGGGACTACAATGCTGATGGTGTCTGGTGGAATGCTTGGAGTACTCTGTGAGCACTAGGAGTATCAATTGCAGAGGCTCCCGGTCGGGGTGCCAGACGGTCCTTCTTTATATATTCTTCTTCTTTATATATTTTTAGTTTAAAATGAATTAATTAGTTCACTACAAGATTACATTTTCTGTCAGTCTTGGATAATCTCCATTAATTCTTATCTGTTGTACAGGATGTGATTGGTTACGCTTTGAGAATTTTGTGGAATTTTGAAGTCCATGAGATAAGCCTGATGTTCAGTTAGTTTGCAAAACATAAAGAGTTAGGAGAAAACACAGAGAGGAAGAGAACATCAAAAAATAACTTCCTTTTTCTGTTTGTAAAGGAGAGAGAGCTACTGGTCCAGTAAATAAGTTAGAAAGATTAGTAAGCTCTCTCATTGATCCTGCTAAGACAAGTGACCTGAATTTAGAGCGCTGTGTTTAGTGTGGGACTTGGGGAGGTGTATTTACTTAACTGGAGATTCAGGGAATTGTGAACTTAATTAAAAAACGATTCTACCATTTTAACAGGATGGGTATATTGGTCAGAAAAAAAATCCAATCGCTTTCTTAGTGCTATATCCATATTGTGTGAATCCCACCACTAGACACCTCACACTATATCCATACTGTGTGAATCCCACCACTAGACACCTCGCAGAGCATCCATACTGTGTGAATCCCACCACTAGACACCTCATACCATATCCATACTGTGTGAATCCCACCACTAGACACCTCGCAGAGCATCCATACTGTGTGAATCCCACCACTAGACACCTCATACCATATCCATACTGTGTGAATCCCACCACTAGACACCTCACAGAGCATCCATGCTGTGTGAATCCCACCACTAGACACTTTGTACTGTGTGAATCCCACCACTACACACCTCGTACTGTGTGAATCCCACCACTAGACACCTCATACCATATCCATACTGTGTGAATCCCACCATTAGACACCTCATACCATATCCATAATGTGTGAATCCCACCACTAGACACCTCGTACCATATCCATACTGTGTGAATCCCACCACTAGACACCTCATACCATATCCATACTGTGTGAATCCCACCACTAGACACCTTGTACCATATCCATACTGTGTGAATCCCACCACTAGACACCTCATACCATATCCATACTGTGTGAATCCCACCACTAGACACCTCCCACCATATCCATAATGTGTGAATCCTACCTCTAGACACCTCGTACTGTGTGAATCCCACCACTAGACACCTTGTACCATATCCATACTGTGTGAATCTCACCACTAGACACCTCACACCATGTCCATACTGTGTGAATCCCACCACTAGACACCTCCCACCATGTCCATACTGTGTGAATTCCACCACTAGACACCTCGCACTGTGTGAATCCCACCACTAGACACCTTGTACCATATCCATACTGTGTGAATCCCACCACTAGACACCTCACACTATAAACAGTCTGTGTGAATCCCACCACTAGACACCTCATACCATTTCCATACTGTGTGAATCCCACCACTAGACACCTCGTACTGTGTGAATCCCACCACTAGACACCTTGTACCATATCCATACTATGTGAATCCCACCACTAGACACCTCACACAATAAACATCCTGTGTGAATCCCACCACTAGACACCTCATACCATATCCATACTGTGTGAATTCCACCACTAGACACCTTGCACCATATCTATACTGTGTGAATCCCACCACTAGACACTTCGCACTGTGTGAATCCCACCACTAGACACATTGTACCATATCCATACTGTGTGAATCCCACCACTAGACACCTTGCACCATATCTATACTATGTGAATCCCACCACTAGACACCTCACACAATAAACATCCTGCGTGAATCCCACCACTAGACACCTCATACCATATCCATACTGTGTGAATTCCACCACTAGACACCTTGCACCATATCCATACTGTGTGAATCCCACCACTAGACACCTCGTACCATATCCATACTGTGTGAATCCCACCACTAGACACCTCGTACCATATCCATACTGTGTGAATCCCACCACTAGACACCTCATACCATATCCATACTGTGTGAATCCCACCACTAGACACCTTGTACCATATCCATACTATGTGAATCCCACCACTAGACACCTCACACAATAAACATCCTGTGTGAATCCCACCACTAGACACCTCATACCATATCCATACTGTGTGAATTCCACCACTAGACACCTTGCACCATATCCATACTGTGTGAATCCCACCACTAGACACCTCGTACCATATCCATACTGTGTGAATCCCACCACTAGACACCTCGTACCATATCCATACTGTGTGAATCCCACCACTAGACACCTCATACCATATCCATACTGTGTGAATCCCACCACTAGACACCTTGCACCATATCTATACTGTGTGAATCCCACCCCTAGACACCTCATACCATATCCATACTGTGTGAATCCCACCACTAGACACCTCACACCATGTCCATACTGTGTGAATCCCACCACTAGACACCTTGCACCATATCCATACTGTGTGAATCCCACCACTAGACACCTCATACCATATCCATACTGTGTGAATCCCACCACTAGACACCTTGCACCATATCTATACTGTGTGAATCCCACCACTAGACACCTCGTACCATATCCATACTGTGTGAATCCCACCACTAGACACCTCGTACCATATCCATAATGTGTGAATCCCACCACTAGACACCTCATACCATATCCATACGGTGTGAATCCCACCACTAGACACCTTGCACCATATCTATACTGTGTGAATCCCACCACTAGACACCTCATACCATATCCATACTGTGTGAATCCAACCACTAGACACCTCACACCATGTCCATACTGTGTGAATCCCACCACTAGACACCTCACACCATATATATACTGTGTGAATCCCACCACTAGACACCTCATACCATATTCATACTGTGTGAATCCCACCACTAGACACCTCACACCATGTCCATACTGTGTGAATCCCACCACTAGAATCCATGCACCATATCCATACTGTGTGAATCCCACCACAAGACACCTCATACCATATCCATACTGTGTGAATCCAACCACTAGACACCTTGCACCATATCTATACTGTGTGAATCCCACCACTAGACACCTCGTACCATATCCATACTGTGTGAATCCCACCACTAGACACTTCGTACCATATCCATACAGTGTGAATCCCACCACTAGACACCTTGTACTGTGTGAATCCCACCACTAGACACCTCACACCATATCCATACTGTGTGAATCCCACCACTAGACGCCTCGTACCATATCCATACTGTGTGAATCCCACCACTAGACACCTCGTACCATATCCATACTGTGTGAATCCCACCACTAGACACCTCGTACTGTGTGAATCCCACCACTAGACACCTCACACCATATCCATACTGTGTGAATCCCACCACTAGACACCTCGTACCATATCCATACTGTGTGAATCCCACCACTAGACACCTCGTACCATATCCATACTGTGTGAATCCCACCACTAGACACCTCACACCATATCCATACTGTGTGAATCCCACCACTAGACACCTTGCACCATATCCATACTGTGTGAATCCCACCACTAGACACCTCACACCATATCCATACTGTGTGAATCCCACCACTAGACACCTCGTACTATATCCATACTGTGTGAATCCCACCACTAGACACCTCCCACCATATCCATAATGTGTGAATCCTACCACTAGACACCTCGTACTGTGTGAATCCCACCACTAGACACCTTGTACCATATCCATACTGTGTGAATCCCACCACTAGACACCTCGTACCATATCCATACTGTGTGAATCCCACCACTAGACACCTCACACCATATCCATACTGTGTGAATCCCACCACTAGACACCTCATACCATATCCATACTGTGTGAATCCCACCACTAGACACCTTGCACCATATCCATACTGTGTGAATCCCACCACTAGACACCTCATACCATATCCATACAGTGTGAATCCCACCACTAGACACCTCACACCATATCCATACTGTGTGAATCCCACCACTAGACACCTCATACCATATCCATACTGTGTGAATCCCACCACTAGACACCTTGCACCATATCCATACTGTGTGAATCTCACCACTAGACACCTTGCACCATATCCATACTGTGTGAATCCCACCACTAGGCACCTCGTACCATATCCATACTGTGTGAATCCCACCACTAGACACCTTGCACCATATCCATACTGTGTGAATCCCACCACTAGACACCTCGTACCATATCATACTGTGTGAATCCCACCACTAGACACCTCGTACCATATCCAT
The DNA here is from genome assembly GCF_036172605.1 of Pelobates fuscus. Taxonomy (NCBI): domain Eukaryota; kingdom Metazoa; phylum Chordata; class Amphibia; order Anura; family Pelobatidae; genus Pelobates; species Pelobates fuscus. Next base: position 110,117,544 of record NC_086329.1, on the reverse strand, counting down.
ACTGTGTGAATCCCACCACTAGACACCTCGTACCATATCCATACTGTGTGAATCCCACCACTAGACACCTCGTACCATATCCATACTGTGTGAATCCCACCACTAGACACCTCGTACCATATCCATTCTGTGTGAATCCCACCACTAGACACCTCGTACCATATCCATACTGTGTGAATCCCACCACTAGACACCTTGCGCTGAACCCCAACATAGGTGCAAATAGTCCTGTGTTTGCCGGGACATTCACTCATTCTGGGGATTTGTATCTGCAGATACTGGTCCCGGGGAGCTTTCCTGTGTTTTTAAATCTTCTGGCAGAGGATTCTAGAACCATTCCCCCAAACCCTACACTCGACTGCAGGGGGGGCAGGCTGCCACGAAACCTAGTCAGCCGCTTTCCTGGGCGGCCCCATCCTTTTTGACAGACAAACCCACCCTGTGTCCATCGGCTCTCTCCATGCCCACCTCTGTCCCAGAATGGAATGTTTCCAGAAATGAATGTATTCTGTGTGTATCCCAACACTAGACACCCCACACACCATGCTTACTCTATGACAGCATGGGGGGGTGCACAGAAATGGAGTATAATAAAATGGCGAAATGTCTGACCCTTTATGACAGCACGATTCCCAGCTGCCTGCGTGAGCGGTGTAATATTGTCTTAAAGCGACACACTGAACATGATCATTTCTACCCCTTTCTCTTCTTAAAGTCGATCAGGCACTAAACAGGTCATTGTGGTGAATTTACAAACAGGCAGTAAAACATGGGCAGGAACGCTGCAATTTTCACTGAAATGTTGCAATTCGGTTTTCAATTTACTACAGTTAGTGAATAACCCCTTTATACACCCAGTACACCTGACTAGACACAGTTTATGGATCGGTTCAGAAATGCCACCAGTGAGAGAGAGAGAGAGAGAGAGAGAGAGAGTGTGTCTTTGCTGTTTAACTCTTTCCTGCCCTGCAGGACATTCTGAATTTGTCCTTTGCGTTCACCGTTAATATTGATATTTCTCAGCAATATGACGCCACGTCTGATTCTCACCATGGCATTAAACCAAGTACCGTAATATCTGTTAAATCACATTTTGTGCAGTGTACAGGGTTAATTCAGATATTTGTGTGTTTTATTATCCCCAAGAGCTGACAATCCAAACATTGGAAACTGTAATGGACAGGATCTACGCTGTAATTAATGTGGAATGAAACTCCCATCAAGCCCTCGGCAGCTGAAATAGCCTGGCTCCCAGTCTGAAGACAATCTTGTTCACCTACAGACTGCCGTCAGGTGAATTGATGATTGAATATCAGATTCTGTACATTTCTCCGCCTCCACTCTGAATCCACCTTAGCTTTTTTTTTTTTTTTTCAAAATCTTGCAATTAAGCAATTTCCCAGAATGCACTGCTTAGTGAATATCCCCTCTGGTACACCGCGCTGTCTCCTCTGCACATCCTATCTGTACACCTGATATAAAGTTGCCTTTTATTTCAATGTTTCCGAATCTATTAAAGAGACAGCACAATTCTAAGTCCCCTTACATTTAACCCTATAATTCTTACTCGTAGCCAGATCTACAACGCTAAATATTTAACCCCTTCCTGACAAGAGGTAAGTCAAAGTACATTATATCATATACAGAGCCCTTGTAATTCACCGGCTATGAAAAGCTCAACGATTATATCTTCATCTTCAAATCTTAATTAGTATTTTAATCCCCAAATATTTAGTTTGCAAACAAAGCTGGCATTTCCGCTGGCATCAGCGTTTGCATTTAACTCTCTGCGTGCCACAGTCTGACACCTAACACAATGGGTGATACAGCGATAGCAAGACTCGAATCCCAGAATATGTTAACGAAGGATGTCGTAGAGTCTCGGCGAAGGAATTCTGTGTTAGGAATACCATCCTGCACAAACACAAATGTACATTACAAGGGACTTGGCATGACTAATTATCATGGCAGCATCCCAGCAGCGAGCCTTGCAAATAGTTTGTTTTTGTGAGATTTTGTTTAGTTAGGTATTGTGCAATGTCCAGCCTCTGACCCCATGCCCTGCACATTCTGCTGGCATCTGTTAGCATTTAAATTGGTTCCCATTCAAAAGCAAATGGGAATAATATAACGAAAAATAATACATTTGGAAAATCCCTGCCAAATTCAAACAGCAAAAGAAGAGTTAAACGTGGTTACCGTAATTAGATAAACATATATATATATACAAGAGACAACAATAACATGGAATAGAACAGAGAATATAAAACAGAGGAGAATTTAAAAAAAATAAAGAAAAAGATGGCTTCAGACACATTGTGAAAATGTGAGGCTGAAGGGGTTAATATTCTGAGAAGCACGAAGATATGAGCACGCTATTTGTTTTTAACGGGCTGCAAGCTCCTGGGCCAAGGGATTTCTGTATACAGCTCTTAGATACTGATGATAATACTGATAATGTGGATGCAGCTTTGTACTGCGCCCCTACCTATGTTGGCGCTTTAACTCATTGAACACATTACGAGCATCGCTGCTGGTTCAGGGTGTATACAGGAGGCAGTGCCTCTCCAGTGGCAGAATCTCAATACATAGGGAGTAGTATGTGCTTTGAACCAGAAGAGGGTGTGTTTATATACATTAAAGTCCTCTACCTACCCCCTCCATCACCTCCTCCTTTTAATAGACAAAACCAAAACATGCCTCCCTAGCCAAATGAGATACACAGCTAGAAATCTCCGACACCATCTTATGTCACACGCCACCTGGCACATCACAGGTTAATTTATCAGGTGCAATGCCTTCTAACCCTCAATGCCCAAGACCCCAGGGAGACTAATTATGGGGGTTTCCTTATTTGTAGACTCTGGCAAAGACCTATTCAAACATCATCAGCTGCGAACTCTTTACACATAATGTACGCTGGACCATAAAGGGTTAATCGAACTCCTTTACGATCAGGGGACAGGCAGATCTCATTATGTCATGACAGAGACGGTATTGCTATTTAATGTATAACAGTGCAGTTAAACAATTAACATTAGATATGTCATGACATATCATCACAGTCATGAAGGGGTTAGCAAGCCCCCCTATCCTCTCTGGGAATGGATACAATGTTGGCAAGCTGCGTTGCCGTGATAATGATACGGAATAATAGCCGTTGTACTTACGGTCGTGGATGTGGATGTTGGCCACGGTGAAGGCAGCCAGGGACAGGAGCAGGGTCAGTACCAGATGCATGATGTTCAGGGCTCAATTCTCCCCAAATATTATCCTTCCTGAATAGATGTTCTTCTTCCAAACCAGGGAGGGAGATTGTAAGGAGGGTGGAGGGATGGAGAGACACACCAAGACCGTCCTGACTCTCCTAACGGGAGACACAGAATGAATTGAAAAAATAAAATAAAATGAAAACAAAGGCTGGAGATAATTCCAAGCAGGCTGGCGGATACTGGAAGCGGGGAAAAGGGGGTCCTCCCCTATTAGGACAGAAGCCGGACTAGAACCGAGCAAGCTATGATGCAGCAGTAGAGGGAATTAAATAGGGTACCAGGAATAGACCATGAACACTGGCTGAGCAGGGGACAGGATGCAGAGAATGCTCGCTCAGAAAATGCCTTGGATTCCTGCAGCTGGCCGGATATGTTCAGCGTACAGCCTGCCTCTCTCTCTCCCCTCTGTGTGGGGAATTGTGGTGCCTTCTGCACTGATCCCCTTGAGATGTAGAGGGGAGGGAAGGGGGGTGAGGTTTGGAGGGGGGGTTGTTTCTCTCTCTCTCTCTCTCTCTCTCTCGCAGGGTGGAAAGTGGATCAGATGTAATTCAGTGCTGGTAACAGCTGTGCAGACATAACACTTTACACATGTGTGTATCCCCTGAAGGTTAGAGGGAACGTAACGTGCGCAATGATAGGATCATACCTGCGATACATACTGGGCCATGTTACAGGGGTCCCCGGGGCTTAGCGGGGTCTATCTGAGGAAATCGCATTCTATCACATAATGACAAATAATCTGGAAAAATTATTCTTAGGGGGAACAAAAGCCTATTTTTAGCAGACTGTCAATGGTATTCATGTTTCTGCATTTCATTGAGTGATTTCACAGGGACGAGGACTCGTGTGTAGGATGTGTAAAGGCTGAGATCATATTACCGTAAACATACAAGCTACATATGTTGAAACTACAATGTTCTACACGTGCTTGTGTCGGGGGTCCACTTGGGTCACAGATCCCTCCTAGTAAATGTCTCCTAGGAAAGGTATCTATACGGGGACATTTAAACGGCTAGAAGGAGGGTAAAGCGCTTGGTCCTAAACTTGGCATTGAAATGGTTAATTAGATTCTAGCAGGCTGGACAGAGGCTGATAGAATGGAAAATAGAAGGTGGGTGAGTCTGCAAGTCCCCCATGCCAGTCAAACAGCTGTATACATGGATATCTCTCCAACATTCACAGAGCAATGTACAAAGCCGGTGTCTGTTAATGTACGTTTAATTCTCGTCCATATCTTCTGGTTAAGAAAGAATATCTTGCAATGGAGAGGGGCATTTACACTAGCTGTTTTTTAAATCTAAATCTATAGATCCCAGGAATCAGAGGGTGTAATATCTCTCACCTTAGTATATATAATCTATAAATCCCAGGTAACAGTGAGAGTAATATCTCTCTTGATTTAGTACATAGAATCTAATATGTGAAGGAATAACCCCACCACTTGTTTTCGGCACAGTTTGTTGGATTTACATTTTTTTTTTTGTTCGTACCCACTTTGTTCGGTTCCTGAACGAGGACCACCCCAGAACCTCATTAGAACATGGAACACTAAATATCCAGTATGAAAACCGCAAAGGAAACAATTCATAGAATACTCCACTGGGTGACCAACATTTAGTGCAACCAAACGCACGTGGTCGAGAGAATGGATGGCAGCCATCTTGTCTCCCGAACGCAGGCAGCGGGACTTGGTCGTCGAGTGCCTCAAACTGATTCCGGCCAGGAATTCCCGCGAAAGCCGGTGAAGATAGACTTGCTGCCTGTTCAAGTTCCTAACCACCTACACAAATGGCTTTCGAGAGTTATAAACTACCGAACAAGGGGCGCATTCTACAATAAAAAGATTTCTTATAACTTCTGTGGTTTTTGTACAAAATCCCATGAACGGAGACAGGCCTTTGTCACAATTTCCCTGGAACTATTTTGGGCTTCGACCTCGTCCAGGCCAGTCAAAACTTCCCCGCGATGGCGATCAAAAACTACCGATCTGAGTGAAACACAGCAGTGTTTGGTCGTCGAGTTCCTGGAACAAAAATCGGACACAGAAACTCCCAAACACCGCTGGATTTCCATCATCACCTACGTTTGGTTCTACACAACCTAGAAGGGTACTGTTCGGTGGAATAATTTGTCTGGATGAGGGGAACAAGCTCCATGGTAAGACTATTGACTATGTACGGCAGTTTGTTCGGTTTTTAAACTACCGAACTAAACCGACCGCAAGCCCTGATTCTCTGGAACTGTTTTGGGCAGGAGCCTTGTGTGAGGTCGGTCAAATTATGACTTCCATGGAAATCCCGAACCCTTGAACCGATCTGGGTGATTTTTGGATATGTTGGTCCCCCAGATAAGGGATATGACTTTTGTGGGGTTTCCATGTGTTTTGGGGGTATTTTCAGGTTATTGTAAAATATATGTTTTCTGTGAGATAATTGTGCAGTTCCTGACTCAATTATCTCTCAGGCACAGGGGAGGGATAATCCTGTTTTGTGTGGGAGTGTCCTGGACCTGAGAGCCAATGTTATTACAGTGTGTACCTTGACACAGTCCCCTCTCAGGTCCAGTGGGCAATGCCCCTGGAATATGTTATGGAAAACCCCTTACATGGGCACTTGCATATAAGGCCAGTTGTGGCTGCCATTAAACAGTTCTACTTCACCCTTGTGGCAGACCGCCTGGCACCCCGACCGAGTACCTCCGTCAATCGCTGCTTCCTAGTAAGCCTTGATTACCATAAGTCTCCTGGACCATAACCACCTTAAACCCCACAAACCGCCACGCTGTCTTCCACCCACCCTGGACCCAAGACTGGGAGCCAGCTTCCAGTGGGTAGACCTCTCCTAGTCCAGAGAGCAAAGCAGGCTGCTCTTACAAGAGCAAGTGTTGTATTCCAAGGGAGTATAGTGATTATATCAATCCTAAGAGTGAATATAGCTCTCCAATCCCCCAAACATAAGCCTAGACTTCATGAAGGGTAAAACAAATCTGTTTAATGGCAACTACATCTGGCCTTATATGCAGGTCCCCATGCAAGGCACTCCCCCCCGGACCTGACAGTAGACTGCAGTAAAAACATATACACGATTACATTGGCTCTCGGGTCCAGGACACTCGCATACAAAATAGGTCAAGCCCTCCCCTATGCCTGGGAGATAATTGAGTCAAGCACTGTATTAAACTCAATTATCTCCAGGAAAATGCACATTTTTACAAAAACCTCAAAATACCATAAAACTCACAAAATCCCCACAAAAGTTACATTCCCTAATAGCCCTGACCTGAGTGACCAGCATATCCAAAACTCACCCAGATCAGTTCAGGGGTTCAGGAATTTCCTGGAAGTCATAATTTGACCGACCGCACACATGGTCCCATGCCCAAAACAGTTCCAGAGAATCAGGGCTTGCGGTCGGTCTAGTTCGGTAGTTTAAAAACGAACAAACTACCGAACATAGTCAATGTTCTTACCCTGATGCTTTTTCACCTTGTTCGTGGGAATGTTTCCACCGAACAGTGTCTTCCTAATTGCTATAAAAACGAACCCAGGTGATCATGGAAGTCCAGCGATGTTCAGAAGTTTCAGTGTCCGATGATAGTTCCATGAACTCGACGACCAAACACCACTGCCTGCGTTCATGTGAACAAGATGGCCGCCACCTCGTGGTTGTAATGCGTCCACCCAGACGAACACTTAGAACACTGCAATTTCCAGCAATTAGGCTTAACAAGCCCAGGGTTGTCTTCGGTTCGTGCGGCTGTTCAGTTCCTGAACCAAATATAAAATCCCTCGAACTAAGTCTGTTCACATAGATTTTTAAAGGGCCCATAGTCTTTTGGTAAGAGACTGGCCAGCAGGCCCCTCCAAGAACACGTGGCAAGGTTCAGTTCGTCACAACCCTCAACACAGAACCTCATCTCATGCTTGTAGGGAACAGCTATAACAGCTATATCACTAGGTCTTGTAAGAGCTATCCTGCGATAATCTCTGGAGTAGGAGAGGTCTACCCACTGGAAGCTGGATCCCTGACTTGGGTCCAGGGTAGGTGGAGGGCAGCGAGTTCCCAGCCAAGCTGTGTCAGCTAAATGTCTACAGTGCTGATAGTGTCTGGTGAGGTGCTTGGAGTACTCGTGAGCACTAGGAAGCAGTGATTGGTGGACGTACCCAGTCTGGGTGCCTGGTGGTCCGTCACAATTACTCCTCAGCCCCATAATAATAGCTCATAATCCCTTCAGCCCCACATTATAATCTCTTATCCCCAGTTATTTTCCCCCAGCTCCCCATTATAATATCATATCTCTCATTATAATAGCCCAGCCCCTATTATACTCTTTTATCCCCAGTTATAATCCCCCAGCACTAGAATTATAATCTCTTATCTCCCGTTATAACCCCCAGCACCACATTATCTTTTCTTTTGTGTCAATCGTATTTTATTGAAAATTTTCACAGGTATCAATAATAATACATAGCTCATAAGTCAAACATAGATTTGTGCATGACATTTGCTAACAATGAAACGTCTAACCTGGTCTTGAGTCATCATTAAGGTACATTTCCCATGGTGCCAGAGTTAGCTAGGTTTTCTTTTACTTAGTCACGTGACTGCCTCCACCCGGGCTTGCCTGGTCGCGTCAGCGTGCCTCTGTAATTGGTGGTACACGTTCACCTCCCCCCTACTACTGGCAACGTAATTCCTGTATCCCTACATCGGGGGCATCCCCATAGTACCCTGATGCCTTTGTCATATTGGGTCAGTAATGCTCAGTACCTGCGTGGGTACCGCGTGAGGTACTAGTTTCAGTGGTCTGTGGTGTAGGATTTAGTCATATACGTCTTTACAGGGAGGGGAAGAGGGTGTTCGTCGCCTCTTGTTATTCCTTCCTTGGTGGGGTGCCTTGTCAGGGCTACCAACTGTGTCAAAGGGTCAGGATTTGTCCGTGGGTTTGTGTCTAGGCGACTTTTGGCTCTTGTGTCTACGTGTGTGCTTACTTCTGTATCAGTTGTGTAGGTCTGCCTGTTTGGCGTTATTCGGTCTCGTATCTTGTGGTCAGGTTTCGGCTCTAGTCCATACTAGTACTTGGCGTTACCTGTCTGTCTGAGTAATGTCTTGTCAGTTTAGGGCCAGTTTCCCCAGGTGCCCTGTGATGTAGAGAGGTCGTCGGGTAAAGGCTGGGTACGAGGAAAGTGGGGGGGGGCAGGGTGGGAGCAAGTAAGGTCGGGGGGTCAAGAGCCCGGGTGAGGTCTCCTCACTCTTTGCAGTTCCCTTGTCCCGTCTGTACGGGGGGTGTTTCGACTAGTCTTACGCAGCTCCAGCGGCTACTCTAAGCATTATGCCTGTCCCGGAAATTTTACGCGATCCCCCTGGAGACAAAAAGCCTCCAGGGGTACCACTGTAGTGCGCACTTGTCCGAGCGTCCCTGCAGGGAGGCTGTCAGTATCTCCATATCAAAAATGCTCTCCACCTTGTCTACCCATTGTCTGAAGGAGGGTGTGGACGTGAGTTTCCAATGCAGGGGAATCAACGCCTTTGCAGCGTTTAACAGATGAATGGTGAGGGAGTGTTTATATTTCTGCGTGGGTGTGGGTGTGTGGTGTAAAAGCATCGTCATAGGTTGTAAGGGGATGGCGTCTCCAGTAATTTCTCTAATTTTTGTGTTTATCAGTTGCCAGTACGTCACTATGCGTGGGCAAGACCACCATATGTGTAGGCTCGTTCCCAGGGCCGTGCCACACCTCCAGCAGTCACCCGCACCGGCTCCGCCGAAGTGTATGAGGGTGTTCGATACCATAGTGATAGCAATTTATATCCGGTCTCTTGAATCTTCAAGCTGATCGAGCATTTGTGGGTTAGGCGGACTATCTTGTCCCATTCTTGGTCCGAGAGTTGTGTGCCTGTTTCCCTTTCCCATTTGCTCTTGTATCCCAGCGGATAGGTGTCTAGGACCCTTCTCAGAGATTCGTACAGTCGCGATACCCCGTGGTCCATGTGTCTCCTCTTCGTGCATATCCTTTCAAAGTCCGTTAGTTGCCTATGAAGGTGGTCTCTGCCGGCTAGGCTAGTGACATACGATTGCACCTGGTGGTAACGGAATTTGTCTAACTGAGTAGGTTGTGTATCTCCCATCAGGTCGGGTAATGGCCGGAGCTTTCCCCTCGAGCACCACTGATCCAGATACAGCCAATCCGTCTGTTGGAAGTTCTTCAGCGCCGCTGGATGGAGTCCCCCAGCCAGATTCGGGTTGCATGCAATTGGGGTCAGCGGGCTCGGCAATGTTGTTAACTGATGGGTGTAGCGGACTTTGCACCAGATATTGAGCGTCGCATCTATCATGGGGTTGTCTGTACGTAGCTCTGCAAACGCGGTGCCCCCCAGACATAGTCTCGAGGGGACCTTACCCCCCGTTTGCTGTAGTTCCATGGCAACCCAACGTTTCGGGCTCGCGTTTGCATGCCAGTCCGTGATCCTGTGTAGATGCGTGGCTCTGTAGTACGTGGATGCCGATGGCAACCCTAGGCCCCCGGCTAGTTTGGGTCTCTCCATTGTTAACCTGCGGACGCGTGATGGTCTATGGTTCCAAACGAACCCGCGTACAGCTTTGTCTAGTGATTTGAAGAATGATTGTGGGATTGAGATTGGTAGGGTGGCAAAGAGATACAGCAACCGTGGTAACACGTTCATCTTGATCGCATTAATACGTCCGAACCAGGTGATGTAGTAAGCCGTCCAGCGTTGGAGGTCCGATTGTATTTTCCTGAGGAGGGGTAGGAAGTTCAGTTGGTAAGTTTGTGATAGGTCATTCAGCAGCCAGGTACCGAGGTACCTTATCTTCCCCGTGCACCACGAAAAGGTGAATTGGGCACTGAGTCTCTGGGCCTCTTCCCCGTTCCTCATTATCGGCATTGCTTCCGACTTGTCGAGGTTCAGCTTCAGATTTGAAACTTGACGGAAGCCATCGAAGGCCTTTAGCAGGTTAGGCACTGAGACCCGGGGTTGTTCCAAGAAGAACAACATATCATCGGCGTAGGCCACTACCCTATGTTCCTCCGTACCTATGCGAACCCCCGTCCCGTCTGACCGCCTCCAAGAACACATTATCTTTTCTTATCCCCAGTTATAATCCCCTAGCCTCCATTATAATCTCATATGCCCAGTTATTACCCCTCAGCCCCATTACAATATCCCATTACCCTCGTAATAAACTCTTATCCATGATATTATTATCTAAAACCCTATTATAATCCCAGTTATAATCTTCCAGACCCACATTATAATCTATTATTCCCAGTTATTATTAATATTATTATTATTTTATTATTTATATAGCGCCAGCAAATTCCGTAGCCCTGTACAATGGGTGGACTAACTGACACGTAATTGTAACCAGAAAAATTGATGTACAATAAGAGAAGGGTTGAGGGCCCTGCTCAATGTGCTTACATGGGAGTGGGGTATAGTGACACAAAGGGTATAAGTAGGGGTAATGAAATAGGTTGCTAGAAAAGTATTCACTAACAACTTCTTTTTGACAGTCATGGGGGAGTGAAAACCCGCTAACAGTTTAATTGATATGCTTTCCTAAAGAAGTGAGTTTTCAAAGATTTTTTGAAGGAGTGGAGACTGGGTGAAAGACTTATGGAGAAGGGAAGGGAGTTCCACAGAAGAGGTGCAGCCCTGGAGAAGTCTTGGAGGAGAGTATCAGACTCCAGATGTGGGACAAATACACGGATACGTAGTTTACAGGTGGAGTGAGAAAACACGCCTTTTTGGAAGATTTAAACCAGACATCAATCTGGAGACATTGTGAAACACTTTGAGAAAGACTTTCATGTCGAAACGCGTTAGTGAGGTTGCTTATATTTTTTCTATATATAGAATAAAAGTTTTTTTCTGACTACGTTTTACCAACCGTTTCTTGCTTCCTAGCAATCTAATGGGGAGATTAAGTATCCAGTTGAATATTTCAGTACCTGATCTCAACAACTATATATATCCCAAGGCGCTGAAAGTCTGAGCCCACTTTAAACGGCTCAGCACCATGCGAGTGGGACCAATTTGCATTTATCTGGTTTTATATTATTGTATACAGATTTCAGTATGGTCTATTGTTCTTGTTTTGTAGGTTTCATCTAATTTATGGTAATTTGCGTGTGTGTGTAATTCCATGCATTTTTAGTGTGCTCTCACCAATATTTTATTAACTTTTATGCACTGTATGTTGTGTGGTTTGGGTGACCTTTTTATATCTATTATTGTTATATCAGAGGTGGGAGTACGGACAGAGGATAGATGTAGGTCTTCGGCAGAGCGCAGGGGCCTCGACGGGACATACTTGTGTATTAGGGAGGATAGGTAGGTTGCAGCAGCATTATGTAGGGACTTGTAAGCAAGCACCAGAATTTTAAATTGAGCCCTATATCTAACTGGAAGCCAATGCAGGGACTGACAGAGGCGTGGGAGGTGCGGGCGGACAGGAAAATGAGCGTTGTCGTCGAATTCATTATACACTGAACAAAATTATACACGCAACACTTTTTTTTTTGCCCCCATTTTTCATGAGCTGAACTCAAAGATCTAAGAATTTTTCTATGTACACAAAAGGCCTAATTCTCTCAAATATTGTTCACAAATCTGTCTAAATCTGTGTTAGTGAGCACTTCTGCTTTGCCGAGATAATCCATCCACCTCACAGGTGTGGCATATCAAGATGCTGATTAGACAGCGTGATTATTGCACAGGTGTGGCATATCAAGATGCTGATTAGACAGCATGATTATTGCACAGGTGTGGCATATCAAGATGCTGATTAGACAGCATGATTATTGCACAGGTGTGGCATATCAAGATGCTGATTAGACAGCATGATTATTGCACAGGTGTGGCATATCATGATGCTGATTAGACAGCATGATTATTGCACAGGTGTGGCATATCAAGATGCTGATTAGACAGCATGATTATTGCACACGTGTGCCTTTGGCTGGCCACAATAACAGGCCACTCTAAATAGTGTGAAATAGGCATTTGGGTTGGTGGGATAGTGTGCTTATGAGGGTATTGAAGTCATTTACTTTTGCAGAGGAAAGAGCCGGAGTGTAGAAGCGCAGCTTAAATTTATAGTGGAGGAAGTCGGGTGCAGAGTGAGACTTTCTCAAACAGCATTCAGCAGATTTGGAACATTTTTGAGATATTGGGTCAGCTTGGTGTGGGGACACTTGCTGCGTTTAAATGTAGGAGGTGCAGTGATGTCGAGTTGAGAGGAGAGAGTGGAGTTGTAGAGTGAGGTTGCAGAGTTAGGGCAAGTGAGATTTAACATCCAGCCCCCCATTATAAACTCTTTATTTATAATCCTGAAGCCCCCATTGTCATTCCTTTCCCCCAGCTATAATGCTGCAATAATCCATTAAAATCTCTTATCCTCCGTTATAATCCGTTATAATCCCTCACCACCCCATTAAAATCTCCAGTTATAATTCCTCAGCCACCTTTATAATCTCTATTCCATTATAATCGCCCAACCCCCTTTTAAGCTCTTATTCCAAATTAAAACCCCTAGCTCCCCATTACAATCTCCTATTCCCAGTTCACCCCATTATAATCTATTATCTCAACATAATCCCCATCCCCCATATTAATCTCTTAGCCCTGATTTTATTCCCTAAACCCCATTACAATCTCGTATTCCATTATAATCCTCCTGACCCCCCCCCCCTCCCACCCACCCCCAATTATTATCTACAGTCAGGTCCATAAATATTGGGACATCAACACAATTCTAATCGTTTTGGCTCTATACACCAACACAATGGGTTTGAAATGAAACAAACAAGATGTGCTTTAACTGCAGACTTTCAGCTTTAATTTGAGGTTATTTGCATCCAAATCAGGTGAACGGTGTAGGAATTACAACAGTTTGTATATGTGCCTCCCACTTTTTAAAGGACCAAAAGTAATGGGACAGTCATAAATCAAACTTTCACTTTTTAATACATGGTTGCAAATCCTTTGCAGTCAATTGCAGCCTGAAGTCTGGAACGCATAGACATCACCAGACGCTGGGTTTCATCCCTGGTGATGCTCTGCCAGGCCTCTACTGCAACTGTCTTCAGTTCCTGCTTGTTCTTGGGGCATTTTCCCTTCAGTTTTGTCTTCATCAAGTGAAATGCATGCTCAATCGGATTCAGGTCAGGTGATTGAGTTGGCCATTGCATAACATTCCACTTCTTTCCCTTAAAAAACTCTTTGGTTGCTTTTGCAGTATGCTTCGGGTCATTGTCCATCTGCACTGTGAAGCGCCGTCCAATGAGTTCTGAAGCATTTGGCTGAATATGAGCAGATAATATTGCCCGAAACACTTCAGAATTCATCCTGCTGCTTTTGTCAGCAGTCACATCATCAATAAATACAAGAGAACCAGTTCCATTGGCAGCCATACATGCCCACGCCATGACACTACCACCATCATGCTTCACTGATGAGGTGGTATGCTTTGGATCATGAGCAGTGTCGGTTTCGGTGATACTTCAATTTTGATAGTTATGGCTCGCTTCAGGTATGATGTGGACCTTTACCGACAAAAGGTCACTCCGGGTCATTCTAAGCTTAGCGTGTCTTTATGCAATCTATAGCTATATACGGAGTAGACCTTTCCGTTTCCAAATTACTTATAAATACTGTTTTCTTTAACCATTCTAGATGATATTTTTGATTTATCACTAAAATTAGTTCAGTGTCTGAAGACCCGAAAAGGCACTGTAAAAATATTGTAATAAATGAAACAATGACTCAAATAAATATAAGATAAAAGTGTATTGGATGAATGTAACAGAATGCAAAAATAGTCAGTAAATAATTAATCTTACCAAAGTATTACAGCATATGTCCTTGTGTATGATGCTCTGCGTGCAAGTGAGAATGGAATAATGTTTGAATGACTGAATGTTAAAGAATGAATGAATGTTAAAGAATGACAACGTCCTATCCTTTCTCCTTCAGTTAAATAGGCATTTTGTCCTCTATAAAGCAGCCCCCACCTGTGTGATTTTCCCAAAAAGGTTTTCTAACTTGTTACATGATGTAATGTATTGCATATCTAAGTTTGGGATATTCCCTAAATGGCTCGAGCTTGTAATTAGCTTACGAAGTGTTTTTGTATACATTTAACTGACAGCACATGTGTTTTGGAATATTCTCTAGAAGGCTCTTGCCTGTAATTAGCTTACGACGAGTTTTGTATACATTTGACTGACAGTACATGTGTTTGTTCTAATTTAATTTTAACCTTGTGGAAATGTCATTGAAAGTGTAACGTTTTTCAAATCTAAGCTAAGTTAAGAAGCCTATTTCAGTCAATAGTCATTCAGTCAGTATTTCATACAACCAAATGTACATTAGTATTAAATATATATATATATACATATATATATATATATATATGTATGCGCCACACCATATAATACACATATATATTGCAAACTACACATTAAATAATGATCCATACTCCACAAGCAGTTCCTTTCCTTCTCCATACTCTTCTCTTCCCATCCCTCTGATACAAGTTGATCTTGGTCTCATCTGTCCATAGGATGTTGTTCCAGAACTGTGAGGGCTTTTTTAGATGTTGTTTGGCAAACTCTAATCTGGCCTTCCTGTTTTTGAGGCTCACCAATGGTTTACATCTTGTGGTGAACCCTCTGTATTAACTCTGGTGAAGTCTTCTCTTGATTGTGAACTCTGACACACATACACCTACCTCCTGGAGAGTGTTCTTGATCTGTCCAACCGTTGTGAAGGGTGTTTTCTTCACTAGGGAAATAATTCTTCGGTCATCCACAACAGTTGTTTTCCGTGGTCTTCAGGGTCTTTTTGGTGTTGCTGAACTCACCGGTGCGTTCTTTTTAAGGATGTTCCAAACAGTTGATTTGGCCACACCTAATGTTTTTGCTATCTCTCTGATGGGTTTGTTTTGTTTTTTCAGCCTAATGATGGCTTGCTTCACTGATAGTGACAGCTCTTTGGATCTCATAGTGAGAGTTGACAGCAACAGATTCCAAATGCAAATAGCACACTTGGAATGAACTCTGGACACTTTATCTGCTCCTTGTAAATGGGATAATGAGGGAATAACACACACCTGGCCATGAAACAGCTGAGCAGCCAATTGTCCCATTACTTTTGGTCCCTTGAAAAGTGGGAGGCACATACACAAACTGTTGTAATTCCGTTCACCGTTCACCTGATTTGGATGTAAATACCCTCAAATTAAAGCTGAAAGTCTGCAGTTAAAGCACATCTTGTTCTGGTGTATAGAGCCAAAAAGATTAGAATTGTATCGATGTCCCAATATTTATGGACCTGACTGTATTATCCCCAGTTTTAATCCTTAAACCCCCATTATAATCTCTTATCCCAAGTTCCAATATAATCTCTAATTCCCAGTTTACCCGTTATAATCCCCCAGCCTGTTATGTCTTGTGATTATGTGTAAACACTATCTTTTTTGCATTATAAGGATAAAATATAATAAAGAATATTAAACAAAAATAATAATAATAATAATAATCTCTTGTCCCCAGCTCTAATCCTGCAGTAACCCATTCAAATTTCTTATCCTCAATTATAATCCCCCAGCCCCCCTTTTAATCTATTATCCACAGATATAATCTCCCAGTTCCAATATAATCTCTTATTCCCAGTTTACCAGTTATAATCCCTAGCCTCCCATTACCATCTCTTATCTCCAGTTAAAACCCCCAGACCCTATAATAATCTATTATTCCTGATGTTATTCCCCAGCCCCTCTTATTCCATTAAAATCGCCCATGCCATCTTTTAATCTATAAGACCCAGTTAATACACCCAGCTCCCCATTATAACCTCCTATCCCAATTATAACTCCCTAGCCCCCATTATAATATCCTATCCCCAATTTTAATCCACCTTTCTCCAATTATAGACTCTTTTCTTCAGTTATAATCCCCTAGCCCCCATAATGATATATTATCCCAAGTTATAACCCCCAGCCCCCATTTTAAACTCTTATATTCAGTTATCATCCTGAAGCCCCCATTATAATCTCTTATCCCCAGTTAAAAACCCCAGCTCCCCATTATAATCTCTTATCTCCAGTTATAATCCCCAGCCCCTATAATATCATTTTATCCACGATATTATTCCCTATGCCCCATTATAATTTATTATTCCATTATAAACACCCACACCCCCTTTTAACCTCTTATCCCCAGTAAAAAACCCTAACTTCCCATTATAATCTCCTATCCCAGTTATAATCCCCCTGCCTCCCATTATAAAATCTTATCTCCAGTTATCCCTAGGCCCCCACTATAATCTGCTATCCCCAATATAATCATCCAGCCCCCATTATAATCTCTTCTCCAGATTAATCCACTCCAGAGTGTTGCTGTCTAGTATTTGAGAACTGGCTGGGCTGATACACTCCATTTGGCAGTCACAGTTCAATAAGGTGGGAATCGGTTTTATGGTGGTCCTCAGGCTTTCTATTTTATACTCCTCAGTTTTAATATAAATCAATTAATCAATCGATAAATTAATAAATATATTCCTAATCTTGAAATCTTCCAGCCCCCAATATAAACTTGATATGGTCCTCATTAATAAACCACCAACTGTCCTAGTGTACCCCCTTTTATAGACCATTACAGACCACGTATAATGTCCACGTGTTCCGTAATAATATGCTGAAATACACACTATATATAAATAGCTGACACGGCACTATTGTCTCTTAATATTAGTATCTGATGACCACACGACTCCCTAACAAGCTGGTTTGAGTGTTTACCGCATATTCCTCGATGTTCATCCACTCTCTGCATTCATTATTACAGGTAAACTTAGTGTGACCACTAATGGGGGCTTTCAAACACATTATTCTGCTCTGTATGTACCGAACCATCTCTCTGTAAATACAGCAAGTGTGAGTTCTATAATATCAATCGATAGCCAGCAATTATTACCCTAGCAAACCAACCAGAATATGTAATGTCTGGAGAGTTTCTTCTGTTAATTATTCCTGACAAAGCAAGAAAAACGTGCATTTATCCTGTTACATTTATTAGAGATCCGACATTTATGGGATGGGTGTTTGATTTTTTTAACTTCAAAAAATATAAATAGCTATTGCTATTTTTTTAACTACCATTATTTATATTGGTAGTTAATTACCAATAACTTATAGTTAACTTTTAGTTAAGCTAACGGCCGCAGTCTCCCAAACATGCACAGTTTAGAATGACGCTGCTGAGACCCAGCTGATACAATATGTAAAATAGATCATGCTTTAGAAACGATAATCCAATAGAATCCACTATATAGAATATCCCTCCTATGGGGTTCTTGGCAAATTGGTGGGTCCCAACGCCCTCATAATGTTCAAGCGAGTGCCACTGTTCTCTTCTGTACATTTTGTCCAGCATCAGGTTGTGGTGCCCCCCCTTGCACACGTGTGTTGTTACAGGGGCCCTATTGAAACCTTGGATTACAGAGATCCAAGTAGTACACTCATTTTTTTTATTGAGTCCAGCCAATGAAACAGGAGGTGTGATAAACCAATGGCAGGCTTACACGATTTATTCAATGCTCGTAGTCTGTACACGGCTCCCTGTTCTTTTATCTGGATTAGGTGTTTTAATGAACAAAACCAGTTTAGAACGTCGAGTGGCGTATTTTGTACATTTTATCACTTGTATTTGGATGAAGGACCAGCAAGCGACACTGTGGGAAATCACTGCGAGGACTTTTAGGTTTGTTCATGACATACTGACAGCGATTAGAGGAACACTCCAAACACTGTATGCACTTTAGCGCGCTTTGTGTTTATAATATATTTATATTTGGGCAGGAGGGTCTCTTTAAAGAGTAGGTTTATGTTAAAAATGCAGTTGAAATAAAAAACACGCATAGATATTTTTTTAAAATTATATTTCTAAATCCCTAAAACTTTTGATCTTCTGTAAGGACCCCAATAATGTCCGTGTTTTTTGTACACCGTGTTCAATGCGATTCGTCTCCTAGAGAAGCACTGTAGACGCAGTGAACACATCTTTAAGCTGTAATAAAAATAAACGTGCGTTAAAGTAGGTCTAATATTGTGTGGTTAAAATGAAAGTGTTGCAGTTTGGCTAGCACAATACGTAGATGGAATCTACGCGGCTATGCCAGCTTTGCAGGATAGACTCACTTTAAGGAGATCTAAGAGAAAATTGTGGGGTCTCTCGTCTCACAATGTCAATGGATTTAATTATGGATTAAAATGTGTTGTGTGTAACTAAAGCACCGTGAATGTTCAAATCTTAGCAATTATAGTAATTGATACTAATGCAGTGTTGATCTCAATGGAATAGCAGTCGACGAGAAGAGAACGAGAGAGGAAAGTAACAAACTAGTCCATAAATAATAATATTAGATCATATTTGTTGTCAAAAAAGATTTACTCACAAGAGCAAATATTAGCTCAAATTTCATTTATTCTGAAAGTTCTCACCCGTGATGGTTAAACTATACAAAGAGAAGATTGCAAAAACATTAGAAAGTTCTAAGGAGCAGACAAATATTTAAAGGGGAAATAATGGAACGCATAATGGAGCATGTAAACTCGCTCATCTCTCTCAGGGACACTCCGGTGGCACGTGGCCTACCACAATTCTTCCCCCCCAAACCTGAAACTTGCAGGGATTGAGAGAGTAATCCTTGGGCAAAGAGGAGGGGATTTGGATTTGGCTCTTAGGAAGAGAGAGTGTTACTGGATGCATAGATTGAATACCCTGGCTCCAAATGGGTTACATTTACTCCATTTGTGGTTGGGGATGGTGGCGGACCGCCTGGTACCCCGCCTGGGTACCTCCACTTCCTAGTTATCTCTGAGCTACCATAAGCACTTTGCCGGGACACCATAAGCACTTACAGCCCCCTAGCTAACATGGCTTGGCTGGGGTCTCACGGTCTCTTTCCACCCTGGACCCAAGTCCTGGATCCAGCTCTCAGTGGATAGACCTTTCCTCCAGAGAGTATAGCAGGTATAGCAAGTATAGCTGTTCCCCCCCACACATGAGCTGAGGCTTAATGCTGGGAGTAGACTGTTTAATTAAAGCACAGTCAGAGAATTTATACATGCATGACATTCCTCCTCTGAGCCTGAAAGATAATTGAGTCAGGGACTGTACAAACTCAATTATCTCCAGGTACAGAAAAGTATAAAAAGTTTTAAACACCCCAAAACTACCCCCAACATCCATGGAAACCCCCACAAAAGTCACATCCCCTGATAGCCCTGATCTGAGTGACCATCATATCATAAAATCACTCAGATCAGTTTGGTAGTTTTTGATCGCCATCGGGGAAGTTTTCACCGGTCTGCCACAAGGTCGAAGACCAAAATAGTTCCAGGGAAATTGGGACAAGGACCTGTCTCCATTCACCAGATTTTGCACGAAAACCACAAAAGGTATAAGGAATCATTTTATTGTAGAATGCTCCCCTTGTTCAATAGTGTATAACTCCCAAATGCCGTTCATATAGGTGGTTAGGAATTTGAACGGGCAGCAAGTCTATCTTCACTGGCGTTCGTGGGAATGCCTGGCCGAAATCAGTTCCAGCTGCTTGATGACCAAGTCCCACTGACTGCGTTCAGGAGACAAGATGGCCGCCATCCATTCTGTTGACCATGTGCGTTCGGTTGCACCCAGTGGAGTATTCTATTAATTATTTCCTTTGCGGTTTTTGCACTGGATACTTAGTGTTCCATGTTCTAATGAGGTTCTGGGGTGGTCCTCGTTTGGTAAACGAACAAAGTGGGTATGAACACAATAAACAAATGTAAATCCAATTAACTGTGCCGAAAAAAAGTGATGGGGTTATTCCTTCACAGGGACAAAAAGCCAAATAGATGAATAAGTCGGTTAAGGTGTGCCGAAACCGACGGGCGGTTACGTCTGAAATAAAGAGGGTCCACTGTGTTAATTAAGTTATAAAGGGAGCGGAGGGTGGGCCAAGTGATTGGCGGCGGCCCAGGTAGGAAGGTTACCAGTCGTTTTACAGGCCAGGTAAACCCTCCCACAACTGAAGGCCACAGCCTTACATTTATAGACGTTTAATCCAAAGACATTATTTATTACAAATTTTCTGTTCAAACTTGCAATATATTCAGTGTCATTATTGTTTTTTTTTTTTATAAATTCTTTATTTTTGTTGCGCAGAGAATATACACAATAAGCTTGCATCACCACCATAGCGGAGCAAACTATGCCGTTTCAAACATGTTATGACAATGGTATGGCGTTTATATGACATGCACAACATTTTTTGTTTTTGTTGAGTACATCATGCTAGTCAGGTACGTCTAAAATAACTTAAATTACATTTGGTCACTCTGGAAGCATCACGAGACAAAGGAATTAAACAAAGAAAAGTATCAAATAGTAATTAATGAATGGTTACGTTAGTTATCGGGTTATATCTATTGTGAGCACATTTAAACGCTACTTAACACGCTGAACAGGAGTTATGAACAGTAAGTGCTCTGTGGGCCATGCACGGTAGTATAGTAAGACATATAAAATAAATGTGGTCAACGAGTAGGTAAACTTTGCTTGGTGCATTGGTTCGCTCACGCTAAGACTATTATGATAAAATAAAATAAGAAAGAAATGTAAATAGAAAGCAATTTTATGTTGTTAACATATGAGCATCTGTCTTGTAGTAAACGGTTAGCTATGTTGCCCTCTGTGAGTATGGGGGTACCAGAGGTAGCCACCAGAGGTTTCAAGTTCCATAGAGTCCCGCAATGCCTGTGCTTCAGCCTCTGCCTTGTATAGTCATCTCCCAGGCTTGCAATATGCCGATCAGCTTGTGCAGTCTCCCAGATGCGGGGGAGCATGGAGCCCCTGAGTCACGTGGAGGTATATTTGTCAGTGAGTTTGATGACCCACAAGCTGTGTGCTGAGCTGGGTTCACCTGTCATGGGCTGGGACAGCTCCATGTCCGCCGACCTGATGCGGTCGTCCCTCTGGATCTTGCGCCTCTTCGCGTCACCTGCCGGGTCAGGTTTATCTTGCCCTCTGAGGCTTAAGTCTTTTGGTTGCCGTGATGGTGACATGGGGTCTCCTCCTGGGTATCCCCAGGGCCCCAGGCCCCGGTTTGTTGCTGCTCACCCTGGGGCTCGAGTTTAGTCCCGAAAGGGCCCCTTGCCGGAGCTGGACATTCACGGGTGCAATATTAGGGGGAGCTTCTGCTTCTCTCCACTGGACACCTCACAATGAATTGCGTGGCCAATCTGTAGTCAGTGGTGTGTGCACCGTAGGCCGCATGTGAGCCCTCAACTGCTTCCAAAAGGAGGTGAAGATTTCATTTAGCCGGTGCTCTGTATCCAGCCATACATTTTGTGGGTAGGCTGTGTGGACTGAATCCGCCATTTTGGAGACCTTTGTGACCATAGGTTCGGGACTCTGTATTATGGTTGCTTTGCCACTGCTTTGCAGGAGTAGCTTGTGAGGGCGGTTCTGGGGGGGTGGGGGGGCGAGGGCCCAAGTCTTGGCGTCAGGAGAATGGCCGACCCTCCCCCGCCCGCCATGCTTATACGCCTCACCATCTTTTCGGGTGATTGGGGTTTGGTATGTCGCTTGATTTGGTCAATGAATGTGTGTCTGCATGGGTCAATGTGTGTGTGTCTGTATGGGTCAATGCGTGTGTGTCTGCATGGCTCAATGTGTGTGTGTCTGCATTGGTCAATAAGTCTGTGTCTGCATGGGTCAATGAGTGTGTGTCTGAATGGGTCAATAAGTCTGTGTCTGCATAGGTCAATAAGTGTGTGCCTGCATTGCTCAATAAGTGTGTGTCTGCATGAGTCAATGAGTGTGTGTCTGAATGGGTCAATTACGTCTGTGTCTGCATGGGTCAATAAGTGTGTGTCTGCATTGGTCAATGTGTGTGTGTCTGAATGGGTCAATGAGTGTGTCTCTGCATGGGTCAGTGAGTGTGTGTTTGCATGGGTCAATGTGTGTGTGTCTGCATGGGTCAATAAGTCTGTGTCTGCATGGGTCAATGAGTGTGTGTCTGAATGGGTCAATAATAAGTGTGTGTCTGCACGGGTCAATACGTGTGTGTCTGCATTGGTCAATAAGTGTGTGTCTGCATGGGTCAATGAGTGTGTGTCTGAATGGGTCAATAAGTCTGTGTCTGCATGGATCAATAAGTATGTGTCTGCATTGGTCAATGTTTGTGTGTCTGAATGGGTCAATCAGTGTGTGCCTGCATTGGTCAATGTGTGTGTGTGTGTGTCTGAATGGGTAAATGTGTGTGTCTGCATTGGTCAATGTGTTTGTCTGCATTGGTCAATGAGTGTGTGTCTGTATGGGTCAATGAGTGCATGTCTTCATTAGTCAATGTCTGTGTGTGTCTGCATCAGTCAATGTGTTTGTGCGTCTGCATGGGTCAATGAGTGTGTCTGCATTAGTCAATGAGTGTGTGTCGGTATAGGTCAATGAGTGTGTGTCTGCATTGGTCAGTGTGTGTGTCTAAATGGGTCAATGAGTGTGTGTCTGCATTAGTCAATGTGTGTGTGTGTCAATGGATAAGTTTGTGTTTTACATGGATCATTGAGTGTTTGTGTTTTTGTGAGTATGCATGGGTCTGCAAAAAGGAAAAAAAAATCAATAATGTAAATTGTGGTAAAGGGGTGGGATATACTGTGTAAGGCAGAAAGGGAACAGTCAGTTCTTGAATTGCATGTGTTGGAAGCAGAAAAATTTGACAAATGAAAAGATCTGAGTGACTTTGACAAGGACTAAATAGTGATGGCTAGACGACTGGGTCAGAGCATTTCCAAAATGGCAAGTCTTGTGGGGTGTTCCTTGCATACAGTGGTTAGTACATGCCAAAAGTGGGGCAAGGAAGGATAACTGTTGAACCAGCATTGGGATCATGGAACCACAAGTCCCATTGATGCACATGGGGAGCGAAGGGTAGCCGTCTGGTCCAGTCACACAGAAGGGCTACTGTAGCTCAAATTGATAAAATAGCAATGCATAATGCTAGCCATGATAGAAAGGTGTTAGAACACACAGTGTCTCACAATTGTTGCATATCGGGCTCCTTTGCTGCAGACCAGTCAGAGCGCCCAAGATGACCTCTGTCTACTGCAAAAAGCACCTTCAATGGCAACGTGGGTATCAGAATTGAACCATGGAGCAATGGAAGAAGGTTACCTGGTCTGACAAATCAAATTTTATTTTAGATCAGGTGGATGGCTGGGTGCAACTGCATCATTCACTTGGAGTAGAGATGGAAGCAGGATGCACTGTGAAGAAGGAGGCAGCATTATGATCTGGGCAATGTTCTGCTGACAAACCCATGAGTCCTGGCATTAATATGGATGTTACTTTGACATGCACCAACTAGAGATTGTTGCAGACCATGTACATCCCTTCATGGCAATGGTGTTATATGATGGCAATGGCCTCTTCCAGCAGTATAATGCAGCCTGCCAAACTGCAAACACTGTTCAGAAATGGTTTGAGGAACATGACAAAGCGCTCAAGGTGTTGCCTTGGCCTAAAAATTCCCAGATCTTAATCCAACTGAGCATCTGTGGGCTGTTCTGGAACAACAAATCTGATTTGTGGAGGCCCCACCTCGCAACTTGCAGGACTTCTGCTGCTAATGTCTTGGTGCCCGATCTTGTGTAGTCCATGCCTCGATGCATCAGAGCTGTTTTACAGCACAAGGGGGACCTACATGATATTAGGCAGGTGGGGTTTACATATCATTTGCAACAAAAATTATTATAACACACATACATTAATATACATACATGCTTTGAAGAAACTGGCCCAGTCTGAAGCGCTTCCAATTTTCCCACAAGCTAGGAAAAAAATCCTTCTTGACCCCAAAATAGCCGTCAGATGTCTCCTTGGATCAAGCAGCTATTACCCCACTAATTAGAAATGATATCCCTGTATAACAATATCTCTGTTACAAAATATGGAGATTTAATCACACTATATCACCATATTGCATTTATACAGGCCTCGTTTTACTGGAAACCCCAATATTTCTTATGGAAGTCGAAATTTGCGTGAGGTTGATGGGAGTTGTAGTCTGACATAGCTTCACGAGGAATTGTAGTCTGGGTGAGGTCGATGTGAGTTGTAGTTTGTAGTCTGTGGAGGCAGACAGGTGTAGTAATGTGGATGTAGGTAGGTGTAGAAGTGTGGTGGATGCAGGTAGATGCAGTGATGTTGATGCACGTAAGTGTAGTAGTGTGGTGAATGCAGGTAGGTCAGGTGTAGTAGTGTGGTGGATGCAGGTTTCTGTAGTAATGTTGTGGATGCAAGTAGGTGTATTATTGTGTTGGATGCAGGTTTTTGTAGTAGTGTAGTGGATGTAGGTAGGTGTAGTAGTGTGGTGGATGCAGGTAGGTGTAGTAGTGTGGTGGATGCAGGTAGGTTTAGTAGTGTGGTGGATGTAGGTAGGTGTAGTAGTGTGGTGGATGTAGGTAGGTGTAGTGATGTTGTGGATGTAGGTAGGTGTAGTAGTGTGGTGGATGCAGGTAGGTGTATTATTGTGGTGGATGCAGGTAGGTTTAGTAGTGTGGTGGATGCAGGTAGGTGTATTATTGTGGTGGATGCAGGTAGGTTTAGTAGTGTGGTGGATGTAGGTAGGTGTAGTAGTGTGGTGGATGTAGGTAGGTGTAGTGATGTTGTGGATGTAGGTAGGTGTAGTAGTGTGGTGGATTCAGGTAGGTGTAGTAGTGTGGTGGATGCAGGTAGGTGTAGTAGTGTGGTGGATGCAGGTAGGTTTAGTAGTGTGGTGGATGTAGGTAGGTGTAGTAGTGTGGTGGATGTAGGTAGGTGTAGTGATGTTGTGGATGTAGGTAGGTGTAGTAGTGTGGTGGATTCAGGTAGGTGTAGTAGTGTGGTGGATGCAGGTAGGTGTAGTAGTGTGGTGGATGCAGGTAGGTTTAGTAGTGTGGTGGATGTAGGTAGGTGTAGTAGTGTGGTGGATGCAGGTAGGTGTATTATTGTGGTGGATGCAGGTAGGTTTAGTAGTGTGGTGGATGCAGGTAGGTGTATTATTGTGGTGGATGTAGGTAGGTGTAGTAGTGTGGTGGATGCAGGTAGGTGTATTATTGTGGTGGATGTAGGTAGGTGTAGTAGTGTGGTGGATGTAGGTAGGTGTAGTAGTGTGGTGGATGTAGGTAGGTGTAGTGATGTTGTGGATGTAGGTAGGTGTAGTAGTGTGATGGATTCAGGTTGGGACAGTAAGTAGTGTGATGGATTCAGGTAGGGACAGTAATGTGGAGGCAGACACACAGAAAGTGCATGCAGGGACACACTCTGTGGCCCCTGCACTGTGTGAGTCTGTCTATAAATATTGCTGCAGCTCCTTATGTTTGCAGAGATACACAGTGTCAGTGTCAGATCATGCGGGTGGATTTAGCCAAGTGGGCGATGCAGTCACACTGTCACAGAGAGGAGTTTGTGCTGGTAAAAGGCCGGACGGCCAGAGACAGATGAATGACTTGCAATGCGCACAACCTGAGCCCTGAGGGTGCAATGCAGGCTGACTCTGCCCTGTCAGAGTACCCAGCACACCGAGCCAGGGCCACTCCCTGATCACTCTCCCTTGCCAAGTCTTAACACAATCTATTTAAAATCAGCTGCAAAGCATTCTGGGAGTCTGGTCCTATTATAGCAGTCCCTGCAGAGTATGCACTTACTTTGCGGTATGAGGCGTGGGGGGTGTACCCCTCTCTATCTCTGTATCCGGAGGACATTCCCATGGCTACTGTGTGGCAGTTCCAATATACTTTATCCCCAGTGTTTTTCTGCAGACAAAGCCTTCCTTGAGAGACACAGTTTGCAGCTTGGAAATAGTCCTGCAATTCTCCGGAGCGCTGCCAAGTCTGGGCACTTATTGCTGATATACTGTGATTAGTGATTTTCTTTCTACCTCTCTTTAGATCTGTACAAATATCAAACTTCAGAAATTTGCGTCTGTCTTTACAGGAAAGAAACGCTGTGCAGTTATGATGGCAATACATAAAGTCATCACTCTGATGGCAAGACTAGGACGGTTGTGTGGTGGTGGTGGACTGCAATCTCTGGGACTCGTATCAACAGCAGTGTTTGGAATTTATAACCTCATCAATCATTATTTTCCTGCTAAAGAATTTAATTTCCTCATGAGTCTGAGTAACAGAGTAAACTGGACACATAGAAACATGGTGATTGGGCTTACGTGTCTCTTGGCATTCCACCACCATGGTCCCTGCTTTCAACACAAAGAGCTGGTTTCTATGTTTGTCAGAATCATGTAGCAATAAACAGTAATTTCTAAAACGGCTACATATAGTTAGCAATTAGTGGTTGTGATCGCGATAAGAAATGTATTTCATAGCAAAGTGAAAGTAGAAAACTGACAAATATTTTATTGTTCTTTAGAGGTTAATAGGAGTCACTAACGCTAAGTAACACCTGGATTCCATGCTAGATGGTAAAATTTACCACTTGCCGCATTCTGCCCTGAACATTACTCCTGTGTCATGTAAGAATAGAAAAAGGCACCGACCAGAGACCCATTCTTAGGTCATATATACTAAACTAAAGTAACTCCATTGTCAGGATCCCTTGCCTCTGACCTGATTCCCTCAACATTCTATGGGATGTTGAATGCTCGAGCCGCTGGGTATTCTGCGATGTCAAATTCGGGGACAAATGGCAGTTTCACTAGATCAAATTTGGCACATAATGATGATAAATCCACTTACATTAATAAGGAATTCTACCATCCACGAATCATAAGGAATTCAGTTATGACGTGGACCAACAGAAGTTAAGATATGCCTCTTTCCCACTTCATGTTGCCCTTTTGTAGGCTTAGTAGCCCAAGAGTACTTTCCTTGTATTTCCTGTTCCTGGTTTCTGATTTTGCCCAATGACTCAATTCTCCTGAACTCTGGTATCCTTTGACCTTGGCTTGTTATAACTTTTATCCTTATCTCTTTTGTCCTTGACCTCTGCATTTTCTCTGACTCCTTTACCGTTAGCCTCGCCACTCTTAGGACCGGTATACGGCTTGTCTATTTGTGGTGTTTTAATCTGCACGTTTAGGTTCCTCGCCAAACCTGACATCTATGCAGCTTTTCCTAGTGCCAGGAGTTTCCCTTCCACTGACGAAGACAGTGATAGAAGCATCTCAGTAACCATTGATTGCCTAGGACCTAATGAATATGCAGTGCCTGTTTCGACTAATAGAAATCCAATGGAAGTAGCGTTGCAATGTAGTTTTGGGTCCTGACTCAGGTGTTAAGAACCACAGCACTGGAAAAACTGGCTTGAATTTCAATGCCTACCTCTAATTTTCTTTTTGTTTCTGTAGAACTTTCCCAGATATGAAATTCAGACTTAGACTAATATTCTTCATGTTTCACCTTCAATGGCAGGAATCCACATTTTAATTTAAAGAAAGCCATATTGTAGTTATGCATGTGCTACAAACTACATCCCCCATTATGCTCAGCTAACCTTAGATTTTACTCTTTCAACCATTGCTAGGATGCATGTCCAGGATAACTCAAGCTATTAAAATGATTCCAATTTCTGGACGCAGAGCTTGTTTCGTGTGTTTGCAATTTGTTTTATTGAAAACAGGTGTCCATTGTATTAGACTCTGGAACTTTGCTGGAAAAAATGTCACAATGACTAAAAACAAGTACAACTATAAATAACACTTTAACAGTTATGCAACATCCATCAGCTCTCTGTGTTTCGCTGTCCTTGGCGTCTAGAGCGTGTTCTGACATTACTCAATATTAGAGCTCTGTCTGGGAGGGTGGATTGGGATGGGAGAGAGGGAACTGTCCTCGACAATTAGCACTGGCTGTATAAGGTCACCCAGAAAAGCATCTTGTAATATATAGATATATTGTGTCCCATCTGTAGTATAATGATGGGTAAGGGGGACACTGGGAAGATCTCACTTCCAAAATATTTCAGAATCCAACACAAACGACCTACTGTTTAAAAAACCATTGAAAATCACCTATAACTTGTATTAACCCTTTTATGTTCTGCTCAATATTCCTTTACATTACGTTAAAGAATTAACCCCTTCAGGACCGGCCTGTTTTTGCGATGTTTGTACGTTAAGGACCAGAGCAGTTTTAACACTTTTGTGGTGTTTGTGTTTAGCTGTAATTTTTCGCTCTCTCATTTACGGTTCCCATACAAGTTATATACTGTTTTTTTCACGACAAGAAGGGCTTTCTTTACATACCAGTATATATATTATGTCATATATTGTATTTAAAAAAAATAATAAAATATGGTGAAAAATAAAAAAAAAAACATGTTTTTGGACTTTTACTTGAAAAATCTTTTACTTATCTACAAAAGCTAATGAAAAAAACTGCTAAATAGATTCAAAATTTTGTCCCAAGTTTAAAAACACCCAGTGTTTACATGCTTTATTGCTTTTTTTTGCAAGTTATAGGCCTATAAATACAAGTAGGAAATTGCTGTTTCAATATATATATATTTTAAATGTATCAATAGTGACATTGTTACACCGTTATCTGTCATAAATCCCCGAAACACACCCCACATGTACATATTTTTTAAAGTAGACAACCCAGGGTATTCAAAATGGGGTATGTCCAGTTTTTTTTAGTAGCCACCTAGTCACAAACACTGGCCAAAGTTAGCATTTATATTTGTTTGTGTGTTAAAAATGCAAAAAACGCTAACTTTGGCCGGTGTTTGTGACTA
This sequence comes from Pelobates fuscus, assembly GCF_036172605.1. Taxonomy (NCBI): domain Eukaryota; kingdom Metazoa; phylum Chordata; class Amphibia; order Anura; family Pelobatidae; genus Pelobates; species Pelobates fuscus. Next base: position 110,088,471 of record NC_086329.1, on the reverse strand, counting down.
AGTGGCTACTAAAAAAAGCTGAACATACCCCATTTGCAATACCTTGGGTTGTCTTCTTTCGCAAATGGTATGCCATCATGGGGCTAATTCTCATTCCTTGGCTACCATACGCTCTCAAAGGCAACCTAACCAATCTGACAAATTTCAATAAAAAAAAAAGTAAAATCAAGCCTTATATTTGACCCTGTAACTTTCACAAACACTATAAAACCTCTACATGTGGGGTACTGTTATACTCAGGAGACTTCGCTGAACACAAATATTAGTGTATCAGAACAGTAAAATATATCACAGCAATAATATCCTCAGTGAAAGAGCTGTTTGTGTGTGAAAAATGCAAAAAACTTCACTTTCACTGACAATATCATCGCTGTGATATGTTTTACTGTTTTGAAACACTAATATTTGTGTTCAGCGAAGTCTCCCGAGTAAAACAGTACCCCCATGTACAGGATTTAGGGTGTCATAGAAAGTTACAGGGTTAAACACAGTGCTAGCAAATTAAATTATCTGTACTTTTGGCCTGGGTTGGCAGGCAGGTCCCTCAAATTGCAATCATTAAAATTACTTAATTAGGTAAAAATATTACATAAATATGCACGTAGAATTTTAATATATATACATATTTATATATTTGACGTCTACGTGTATATTTATGAAATTATTTATGTAATTATGTATGTGGACATATGTATATTTCGTATTATTTTTATTTATTTATTTATACATAGATATATATATCATTACATTCTAAGTATATTTTGATATAAATATATATATATCAATATCAAAATACTGTTAGAATAAAACTGAATATATATATATATTTTTTTTTTAATTATTAAAAATTATTTTTATTTTTTGTTATTTATTTTTATTAACATATTATTTGTATTTTATAATAATATATATATACCATATATATAGTTATTATATATATTGTATATATTTGTGTGTAATTTAAATATAAGTGTATTTTTATATTAATATACGTATATATAAATATAAAAATACACTTAGTGTGACATTATATATATGATACATATACATATATTATATATAGGTATATATAGATATAATACATGTATATATATCATATATATATACACATATTATAATTTTTTTTACACTGATTGTTTTTTTTTTTAACTTTATTTTATGATTTTACACTTGCAGGGAGACTGCCTGTCAGCACAGACAGTCCCCCTGCAGGCAGATACAAAGACCCCTATTGCGGTCATGTGATCGAGTGATCACATGGCCGTGGGGTCCTGATCTGCCAAGGGGGGACTGCCCGGGCAGACAGGCAGTCCCCCTGGACCGGGAGGAGAGCTGATCGCCGCCGTGGGACCGACGGCGATCAGGTAAGTAGCCCAAAACCGTTATGACGGTTCAGGACCGTCAGCGGTCCAAACGCACGTTTTACCGCTGACGGTCCTGAACCGTCAGCGGTCGTTAAGGGGTTAACAAATGATATCATAATCCAATTTGGACAAGGCACAGCCAAGGCACACATTGCAAATGTTTCATGTCTCCTCCTCTCTGTCTGCTGATAGATACAGATATATAACTAGGAGGGGGGGGGGGGGGGGGGGGGGGGGGTTATCAGGTAGATGCTCTGCCAGTCTTGCTGTTTGGCAACCAGGATATAGTGTGTTACCCACTCTGTGAGGGATTCTGGAACATATCAGAGAGGATTCTGGGAGTTATAGACACATGCCGATTTTCTTGCAGGCAGTCTCAAACAAAACGTGGTGTATTTTCTTTTTATAATATTGATAAATCAATATATTTGCCATCTATTTGGCAAGTGCAATTCACACATGCTCACTCATTCGCAGATTAAAACGGGGTCACCTGACTGTCCCTGTGGGACCTTTAAGCATCATACTGAGTTATGATAACTGACAAAACAAACTTATCATCCAGTCATCTTCTCTGCATTTCTTCCTAATGTTTTCTTGTGCAGAGTGCAGGAGACGCCCTTGGATCGGATCAGACAGTGACTCATTAGAGCAATCACTGACTGCAAATAGAAAAGGTTTGTGCGGCAAACATTGCATTTTACTGATGTCCTTTGGAAGGTCCTCTATCAGAGTGATGGGGAACGTCCCAGAGCCAGGTTAAGGTCCCTTGGACCTGGAGCTGCAAGTTCTCACTGGCTTAGTTGCACGAGTCTATTAAGTGGATGTAGGAGACATATCTCAGACTATGTTGATGTCACCTCAGAAATGAGTAATTGTGTATAGTATTCCATACCGGCACATTGGAATACATTAACACATTTCTAATCTAAAGGTCTGAGTGATAACTACTAGAGGTCGCCTGAGGGACAAATGTCAACACTGCCTCTTCTCAGAAATTGTCAGCATGCAGATACAGTCTCTTTGCACCAAAACCACCATTTTAATCTGTGTCTTAATGGGTTACTCGATGCATCATAACCATTACTGCCCACTGTACAGCCCACAGTAGCGGTTATAATGCAAGGAGAACCCTGGTGCTATTTGTAGGGGGGCGCTAGTCCCTGTACCCCTGGCTGGGTACCGCCACCAAGGACCGCTTCCTAGCTGGAACAGAGGACAAACCGCAGCACTTTTGCCGTGGCTTGACTGGGGTCCTGGAACCACTCCCTACTGTAGCCGAATGGGGAACTCGCTCTATCCACTCCCAGGCACTGGACAACACTCAGTCCTGGGAGCTCTAGTCCTTACAAGGACTTTCCTTGTTGAATCCTCCACGCTGGAACTAGCTGGAACAGTGAAACACCCCAAAAACATGGCCCAAAATGGCCCAAAATAGTTTCAGAGAAAATGGGGCAATGGCCTGTCCACTTTCGGGAGTTCATGTGCGAACACCAACCATTGCTCCCCCTGACTTTTAGGGAGCAAATGTTCCCCCCAGTCGTTAGTTCCTATCTCCCAAGCATTGTTCGGCCAGCTGCGCGGGAAGTGGGACGGGCAGCGGTAGAATCTTTACCAGAGTTTGCGGGATTACGCAGCCGGAAAAAGAGTTCCAGACATTCGACCACCAGGTACAGTGAGACAAAATGACTGCCATTCACAGGAGCATATGTGTTCGGTTATACGAATGGCAGCCACCCAGGGAAAGCACTCTAGTTAATTACTTGTTTGTGGTTAACAGTCAGGGGTGGTCGGTGTTTGGGGAGGTATAAAAGGGGACCACACATCATTCATTCGGGAAATAAACAAGGGGGGTATGGAAAACCGAACAAAAAGGTAATGAGTCTGCTACACTGTTCCCTGGCAATGGAACAGTTTTGCAACTGTTTAACCTCTTACCAAGGTGCCCATGGGATGCTAATGCTCCACAACAGCCCGGTTAATGACATCCATCCTCCGCAGAGCTAAAGAACCAGAGCTGATTCCACCATCCATTCATTAACTTATAGCATCATAGAGTCACAAAGTAGTTATGACAATGACATGTTTAAGGGTCAGTTGCTCCCAGGGTCAAAGTGTATTAATGACAGTGACATGTTTGAGAATCAGTCCCTTACCTGGGTCAAAGTGTACCAATGACAGTGACATTTTTAAGGGTCAGTCTCTCCCAAGTTCACAGCGTACTAATGACAGTGACATCTTTAATGGTCAGTCTCTCCCAGGGTCACAGTGTACCAATGACAGTGACATGTTTAAGGGTCAGTCCCTCCCAGGGTCACAGTGTACTAGTGACAGTGACATGTTTAAGGGTCGGTCCCTCCCAGGGTCACAGTGTACTAATGACAGTGACATGTTTAAGGGTCAGTCCCTCCCAGGGTCACAGTGTACTAATGACAGTGACATGTTTAATGGTCGGTCCCTCCCAGGGTCACAGTGTACTAATGACAGTGACATGTTTAATGGTCAGTCCCTCCCAAGGTCACAGTGTACTAATGGCAGTGACATGTTTAATGGTCAGTCCCTCCCAGGATCACAGTGTACTAATGACAGTGACATGTTTAAGGGTCGGTCCCTCCCAGGGTCACAGTGTACTAATGGCAGTGACATGTTTAATGGTCAGTCCCTCCCAGGGTCACAGTGTACGAATGAAAGTAACATGTTTAAGGGTCAATCCCTCCCAGGGTCACAGTGTACTAATGGCAGTGACATGTTTAATGGTCAGTCCCTCCCAAGGTCACAGTGTACTAATGGCAGTGACATGTTTAATGGTCAGTCCCTCCCAAGGTCACAGTGTACTAATGGCAGTGACATGTTTAATGGTCAGTCCCTCCCAAGGTCACAGTGTACTAATGGCAGTGACATGTTTAATGGTCAGTCCCTCCCAAGGTCACAGTGTACTAATGGCAGTGACATGTTTAATGGTTAGTCCCTCCCAGGGTCACAGTGTACTAATGGCAGTGACATGTTTAATGGTCAGTCCCTCCCAAGGTCACAGTGTACTAATGACAGTGACATGTTTAAGGGTCGGTCCCTCCCAGGGTCACAGTGTACTAATGACAGTGACATGTTTAAGGGTCGGTCCCTGCCAGGGTCACAGCGTACTAATGACAGTGACATGTTTAAGTGTCGGTCCCTGCCAGGGTCACAGTGTACTAATGACAGTGACATGTTTAAGGGTCGGTCCCTGCCAGGGTCACAGCGTACTAATGGTAGAGAGGTGTTTACTGGAAATTTTTATTAAATGGAGAAATAAAGTAAACAGAGTGCAGGTCAGGAGTCCGGATACAAGTCAAGGGCTCGTGAGTTGCACCACTGTAACCACCTAATAGGGAGCTCCAATGAGGGGGTAACCCTCCAAAATATGTAGGTAATAGGAGTAGGCGATGTGTAGAGTCCCACAAGGGGAACCAACATCAGGAGAGCTCCACTGTATAAAAAATGAGGAAGGGAGGCCCTACCTTTAATCAATCTAAGGATAAAAAGGGATATGCAAACAAAAAGTATAACTTGAAAAAAGGGAGATCTACTAAACGGTGCCCAGGGGATCAATTGTTTGGAGTACTAGCTAGCATCTAAGTTCCAGTTCCCCTAGTGCCCGACTGACAGGAAGGTAGTGTAAATGAGGTTAGGGAGAGAGAAGAGGCACAGGGTCCCCAGAGAACAAGGGACCGGGTAATCAGGTCTAAACGCAGATGAAAAGCCTCACACAAAATAAAATTAAAATAAAAAAATAATAAAAACTAATAAAATAAAATAAAAAAAATAAATCTCTCAATTCACCCTAAAAGTTACCTCGACACCGTGGTCTAACCACTAGTGTCTACCTGAACCAACTCTCCCTACTAAAATTATAAATAAATAAATAAACACCTAAAAATCAATAACCATAGTGGTAACAAAAATAAAAAAGTGCTACCAAGTGCAGAGATTAAAGAAAAAGAAAACGCTCGACGCACGTTTCGGCGTGTTCAAAACGCCATCGTCAGGAGCCTGTGAGAAATTTTTATTAATATCAAAATTTGTTTGTTTTAAAGAATAAAGCTTTAAAATAAATGAATATTTAAAATGGAGGATTTACGTTACCAGATATAATTTATTTTATACAGTGATAGATTGCTTGTGATATTGAGTCTCCTATATTCTTGTGGGATTTTCACATTAGATGTCTAAATGAATCTATTTCTGAAATATATTGTACACAGCATTGTTATAAGTCCACCAGGAAAACCAACCATCACTGACCGCCAACGAGCTGTTATAAGGAGCCCACCGACTGTACAGAATGTACCGAGAGAATTCTAGGACGGAATTCTATTGTAAAAGTGTAAATGCTGTACTTCAACCCCAGAATGGTTCTATTCATCACCACAGCATCTGTGCTATATATTTAAAAACAATATTTAGGTGATGATTCGTGGATCGTCCTTTGGTTAAAAGTCTAACTTTCAATGCATTGTATCACATGTTGCTGAGACATTCCCCTCTACGCCTTAGTGAGTGTATCTGGCTGGCGATCTCCTAAAAGTATGTACTACCTCAAATTATTATACTGAAAAACAAAAACAGTTGTTTGTAAATTATAATTCCCCCAGCGAATACACAGACTTCCATCCGAACCATCACAGGTCTCAATACACAGGACAAGCTACGGTGGCTAATGTTTGACAAACTGACAGGAATACTCGAACGTGCGGGAGTATCGATACGCTCCAAACAAGCCATCCATAGAAAATCATGAATTACAAATTATGCAGATCTACTGGAAATCTTTGGATTTACAATTTCTGTGAAATTAAACATATTGTAATATTGACTTTATTTAATTTGTAGTTAAAGGGACACTATAGTCACCAAAACAACTTTAGCTTAATGAAGTAGTGTTGGTGTATAGATCATGCCCCTGCCATCTCACTGCTCAATTCTCTGCCATTTAGGAGTTAAATCCCTTTGTTTATGAACCCTAGTCACACCTCCCTGCATGTGACATGCACAGCCTTCCTAAACACTTCCTGTAAAGAGTCATCTAATGTTTATGCTTCCTTTATGCCAAATTCTGTTTAATTCAGAATTTCGTATCTCCTGCTCTGTTAATGGCTTGCTAAATCCTGCAGGAGCCTCCTGTGTGTGATTAAAGTTAGATTTACAGAGCAGGAGATAAAAACTTTTAAAGTGAATCACATCTGATTGAAAGTGAAACCATTTGTTTTTTCATGCAGGCCGTGTCAGTCACAGCCAGGGGAGGTGTGGCTAGGGCTGCATAAACAGAAAGAAAAGTGATTTAATTCCTGAATGGCAGAGAATTGAGCAGTGAAACTTTCGAGGCATGATCTATACACCCAAACTGTTATGTTAAGCTAACGTTGTTTCAGTGAATCTAGTGTCCCTTTTAGATGAATAATAATCTGCAGTACCACACGTGGTACAGTATAATACACTGCTCTCATACACTTTCTACAGACCGCCTATCAGCCATTTCAGTGCCAGGACAATCCCCTTGTTGCAGTGACAGTGCTATACTGCTTTTGGCCTTGAAGGGTTCCCTGTAATTATAGAGATGGCAGACCAGACTGGGAGAGTTTGTTCACTAAATGGAAACACATGACAGCCACCTTAAACAATTCAGGCAGAAGGAGCCGAATTAGAATTAAAAATCCTCAGCGTTATTGCCAACTCGCGGCGTCTTTCTGTTTAGTGAATAGGTCCCTGTGTTGGCTAGCAGCTTGTTCAATAAGGGGATCCCATCCAGTCTCTGCCTTACAGCCTTACAGCCACCTTGCCAGAAAACCATGCATTGCAAAGGATTCTGGGTAGTGTGCACACTGCGTGGGGTCGGACAGTTCCTCGGAATGCTTTTCCTGCCTTTTCCCACGCTCCCTGATGTCCCTAAAATGAACTTGTCGTGTGGTGTTCCCATTCAGTGTGAGTACAATGAATAAAACGCGTGATAATGGATCGCACTCAGCCTTTGAAGTGGTATTTAAAACCATACACAGTGCTTTTATCTTGTGTTCCAACAATTAGCAATATTTTGACATCGGCCTTTTTACAGTATGCATTATGATTAATGACGATACAATATGGCACGGATCACACACTGTATTGTACTGTCATGATAACCAAAGAAAATCTGATATTTATATATTCACCTAATAATTTATCCAGGTCATTAAGGTCATAGTGGACGGTAGTACCTCTCAGGTAACAGCCCAAATACTCTGTTACCCCTGGAGTATTTCAAGCTGCACCCAGCAATCACCACTCTCATCAGTATCACACTGCAGATTCGGTCATTGGAACACCTGTACAGACTGACCTCATGGATCTCACAGACAGACAGACACACACACACACACAGACAGACACACACACACACACACACAGATTGATCTCATGGATCTCACAGACAGACACACAGACAGACACACAGACTGATCTCTGGATCTCACAGACAGACACAGAGACAGACAGACAGACTGATCTCATGGATCTCACAGACAGACAGACACACAGACAGACACACAGACTGATCTCATGGATCTCACAGACAGACACACAGACTGATCTCATGGATCTAACAGACAGACACACAGACAGACAGACACACAGGCAGACACACAGACTGACCTCATGGATCTCACAGACAGACACACACACAGACAGACACACAGATTGATCTCATGGATCTCACAAACAGACACACAGACAGACACACAGACTGATCTCATGGATCTCACAGACAGACACACAGACAGACAGACACACAGACAGACACACAGACTGATCTCATGGATCTCACAAACAGACTGTCAGGGTACCTGTGGTCTCTACCTCCAAAAGAGGTAGAGACTTAGCTGTTCCACCATCCAGACGGTCTGATGACTCCCTTCCCCGCGGTCTATCCGGTCATGCAAGGCCGGCCGCGAGGGAGTGACTGCCTTTTACACCATCTAGGCAGGAAGTCATCATCAGGACACTCCCCCGGATCGACCTGTCAGTCAATTGCTGCAGGACCAATCAGGACGTCTCGGAGGTCTGGTTACTGCTCTGAACAGGGTATTTAACAGAGCTTCCTTCATTAGCTCATTGCCCTGTCGTGGTTCTAGCTTGTTCTAGTCACTCAGTGCTTGTGTATTCTATTATCCCTTTTGGTTTTGACCCGGCTTGTTTATCTTACTCTGCTTATCTCTGTTACCCTTGATTCGGCTTGTCTCTCGCTTACCTGTCTTCTGTTACCCTCGACCTCGGCTTGTCTTTGACCATTCTATACGGTACTACTTACGTTAGTCCGGCCATTCTAAGGTCCGGTATACGTATCTGGCTACTGTTTGTACTCTGCGTGTTGGATCCCTGTCCCGATCCTGACATTACGACAGGGCCAATGGATCCTGCAAGTACAAACAGTCAGCTGGCTTCTCCTGATCCTAGGTTTGAAGCCATGGATCACAGAATGGATCAGATGGCGCTTGCGCTACAGACTCTATTATCTCATGCCAATAACCCACCAGAGGAGATACGTAATACCCCTGTTTCTCCTGTCAGTTTAGGTCTAGAGGTAGCCACAGTGGGTGCTTCTTCTCGCATTACCCCCCCAGTACGCTATGGTGGGGCTCCTGAGAAGTGTCGTGGTTTTTTAAACCAAATTAGTATCCACTTTGAATTGCAACCCCGCTCTTATCCTACAGATAGGGCAAAGGTAGGATTTATTATCACCCTACTTATTGAGAAAGCTCTGAGATGGGCCAACCCACTATGGGAGAACGATAACCCATTAGTGTATAACTATAACGCATTTGTAGCTGCTTTTAGAAGAACATTTGATCCTCCAGGTAGAAAGGTTAATGCAGCCAGATTACTGTTGCGCCTGAGACAGGAGAACCGAACACTGGTGGATTATGCACTAGAGTTCAGGTCTCTGGCGTCAGAAGTCAAGTGGAATGAGCAGGCGTATATGGATGTATTTTTGAATGGCCTATCTGAAGTAATCCTTGATGAGGTTGCTACCAGAGAACTCCCTGAGAATTTAGAAGATTTAATTTCGTTCATCTCTCGTATAGATGAACGTTTAAGAGAGAGACAGAACACTCGAGAGAGGAACCGGAGACCTTCTTTTAGGTTAGCCCCCGCTTTTCCTGACTCCACGGTATCTTTGCTTCCTGAACCTATGCAGATAGGTTATACCCGCCTCTCTGAGGAGGAAAGACAGTACAGGAGAAGAGAGGGTTTGTGTATGTATTGTGGAGCCAAGGGTCATTTACTCTAGAACTGTCCTAACCGTCCGGGAAACGCTCGCACCTAAGTCTCTCTAGAGGACAAGCCTTGGGTGTTTCTATTTTGTCCTCTACTCCTAATTATAAAGATCACAGGCTTCTGCTACCAGTTTCCTTAACTTGGGAGAAGGAAGTAGTAAGGGCTATGGCATTGATAGATTCCGGTGCTGCTGAGAATTTTATCGACCAAGCCTTTGCTATTAAGAACAATTTCCCATCCCAGCTAAGGGAGACACCCTTGGCCGTTGAGGCCATAGATGGTAGACCACTACTAGACCCTGTTATCTTTCGTGAAACCATACCCATTAGTTTAAATGTTGGTATCCTACACGTGGAGAATTTATCTCTTTTGCTCATTTCATCCCCTTCCGTTCCCATAGTTCTGGGGTACCCATGGTTGAAGAATTATAACCCTATTATCGATTGGGAGTTAGGGGAGATACTCTCGTGGGGCCAGGGTTGCCAGGATAGGTGTTTATGCAAGGTTTCTCCATTAGCTAATGTTAACATACCTGAGACTCCTATTCAGTCCACAGAAAGACAGATACCAGACCTTTACCTAGACTTAAAGGCAGTATTTGACAAGAAGAATGCCGATTCTTTGCCGCCACACAGGCCATTTGATTGTAAAATTAAGCTTCTACCTGGGACTATGCCTCCGAGGGGCCATGTATATCCTTTGTCTGTTCAGGAAAACTTGGTTCTAGAGGAGTATATTCGGGAGAATTTAGAAAAGGGATTCATTAGGAGGTCTTCTTCCCCGGCCGGGGCTGGGTTCTTTTTCGTTAAGAAAAAGGATGGCACGCTGAGACCTTGTATCGATTACAGAGGCTTGAATAAAATAACTGTCAGAAATGCCTATCCTATTCCACTTATTACCGAGTTATTTGATCGTCTTAAGGGCTCCAAAATCTTCACCAAATTAGATCTCAGAGGGGCATATAATTTGGTGAGAGTTCAGCAGGGACACGAGTGGATGACGGCGTTCAATACTCGGTACGGTCACTATGAATACACAGTTATGCCGTTTGGACTTTGCAATGCTCCTGCAGTATTTCAGGATCTGATTAATGAGGTACTTAGGGAGTTTCAACATGATTGTGTCATTGTCTACCTAGACGACATACTGATACACTCTAGGGAGATTGAAACTCACCATAGACAGGTCAGAGCGGTATTACAGAAACTTCTGCAACATGGTCTATACTGTAAATTGGAAAAATGCAGCTTTGATCAGTCTCAGATAGATTTTCTTGGTTACGTGATTTCTGGGGAAGGTTTTAAGATGGACCCTGACAAACTCCAGTCTATTTTAGATTGGCCATTACCTAAGGGACTCAAGGCTATTCAGAGGTTTATTGGTTTCTCCAATTATTATAGGCGCTTCATTAAGGGTTACTCGTCTATTATTGCGCCCATTACCAATATGACCAAACAGGGGGCAGAAACTAAGACGTGGTCTCCTGAAGCTCTCGCTGCTTTCAAGAGGCTCAAAGAACTTTTTGCTTCTGCTCCAATATTAGTCCATCCTGATACGACTTTGCCGTTTCTACTCGAGGTCGATGCCTCTGAGACAGGAGTAGGTGCGGTTCTGTCACAAAGATTAGCGGTAGATAAACCATTACACCCGTGTGGTTTTTTTTCCAGGAAACTTTCTGGGGCTGAGAGCAGATATGACATCGGAGACAGGGAACTGTTAGCAGTCATTTAAGCCTTAAAGGAGTGGAGACATTTGTTGGAGGGGACCCTACACCCTATTACGATTTTGACAGACCACAAAAACTTGTCATATATTGGGGAGGCTAAGCGCTTATCCTCTAGACAAGCTCGTTGGTCCTTATTCCTGACTCACTTCAATTATGTACTGACTTACAGACCTGGTTCTAAAAACTCTAAAGCCGATGCATTATCTCGCCAATATGAACCTTCTACTGTACCTGAACCAGTTCTTTCTTCTATAGTTCCGAAGTGCAATATCATTGCTAATACGAATCTCAGGATTCATTCTCCATTACTGGCCGAGATCATTAAGTTGCAACATCTCGCACCTAAACAGACCCCTGCGGGTCGTCATTTCGTTCCTCCTGCTTTTCAACTGGAACTTTTACAGTGTTTACATAATAGCAAGATGGCGGGACATCCTGGTATTCGCAAAACTTACGCCTTGATCTCTAAGGACTTCTGGTGGTCTACTTTACGGAGGGATGTTGAGGAGTTCATCGCTGCATGTGAAGTTTGTACTAAAACCAAACAACCCCATACGCTTCCATGTGGACTCCTGCAACCCTTGGAGGTTCCAGAGAAACCATGGTCCTGTTTGGCCATGGACTTTATTGTCGATCTACCTATCTCTAAAAGACAGACTGTTATCCTCACCGTGGTTGACAGGTTTACTAGGATGGCACACTTCATTCCCCTGCCTAAACTTCCGTCTTCTCCCGAATTGGCAGAGATATTCGCCAAGGAGATTTTTCGCCTACATGGGATACCCTCTCAGATTGTATCGGACAGAGGCTCCCAATTTGTTTCCCGCTTTTGGAGGTCCTTCTGCTCTCAACTTGGTATTAAATTAAACTTTTCTTCTGCCTATCATCCTCAGTCTAACGGAGCTGCTGAACGTACCAACCAGAAAATTGAACAATATTTACGATGCTTTGTTTCTGAACACCAGGATGATTGGGTCGGTTTGATTCCTTGGGCGGAGTTTGCACACAACAATCTCGTTTGCGATTCTACTCATTCAAGCCCCTTCTTCATGAATTATGGTTTTCATCCGTCTATTCTTCCTTCGGATTCTCCTTCCCAGGGGGTGCCGTCGGTTGATGTTCATGTTGCCAATTTGAGGAAGTTGTGGGATCAAACTCGACAAATCCTTGTGCACAACTCTATGTTGGTCAAGAAACACGCTGATAAACGTAGAAGGGCGGCTCCGGTCTTTGTTCCAGGTGATAGGGTATGGCTGAGCACGAGGAACATCCGTTTAAAAGTGCCCTCCATGAAGTTCGCTCCTCGTTATATTGGACCCTACAGGGTGCTGACCCGTATCAATCCGGTTGCGTATCGTTTAGCTCTTCCTAATACCTTACGCATTCCAAACTCGTTTCACGTTTCATTGCTGAAACCACTCATATGTAACAGATTTTCCTCCACAATAGCCCCTCCTCGCTCCGTTCAGGTGGAGGGTCAGGAGGAGTATGAGGTCAACTCTATTATTGATTCTCGAATCTCCCGGGGGAGAGTACAATATCTGGTTGATTGGAAGGGATATGGTCCTGAGGAGAGGAGTTGGGTACCTCAGGAGGATGTTCATGCTCCCCGTCTCCGCAGGGCGTATCACTCTCGCTTCCCATCTCGTCCCGGTTCATTCCGCCCGGTGGGCGTATCTGAGAGGGGGGGTACTGTCAGGGTACCTGTGGTCTCTACCTCCAAAAGAGGTAGAGACTTAGCTGTTCCACCATCCAGACGGTCTGATGACTCCCTTCCCCGCGGTCTATCCGGTCATGCAAGGCCGGCCGCGAGGGAGTGACTGCCTTTTACACCATCTAGGCAGGAAGTCATCATCAGGACACTCCCCCGGATCGACCTGTCAGTCAATTGCTGCAGGACCAATCAGGACGTCTCGGAGGTGTGGTTACTGCTCTGAACAGGGTATTTAACAGAGCTTCCTTCATTAGCTCATTGCCCTGTCGTGGTTCTAGCTTGTTCTAGTCACTCAGTGCTTGTGTATTCTATTATCCCTTTTGGTTTTGACCCGGCTTGTTTATCTTACTCTGCTTATCTCTGTTACCCTTGATTCGGCTTGTCTCTCGCTTACCTGTCTTCTGTTACCCTCGACCTCGGCTTGTCTTTGACCATTCTATACGGTACTACTTACGTTAGTCCGGACATTCTAAGGTCCGGTATACGTATCTGGCTACTGTTTGTACTCTGCGTGTTGGATCCCTGTCCCGATCCTGACACAGACACACAGACAGACACACAGACTGACCTCATGGATCTCACAAACAGACACACACACACACACACAGACAGACACACAGACTGATCTCATGGATCTCACAGACAGACACACAGACTGATCTCATGGACACACAGACTGATCTCACAGACAGACACACAGACTGATTTCACAGACAGACACACAGACTGATCTCACGGACACACAGACTGATTTCACAGATAGACAGACTGATGTCGCTGACTGCCAAAGCAATCTATCTCTCAGGTAAAAATGTTAAACCGCACTGTGTGATTTTGTGTAACCATGAAATGTCGACAGATAATGTGAGATTATGTCAGTCTGCTGTACATGGAAAGCCTTACATTAAGCTGTTTCTGTGACTGAGTCACTTTCCAGAATTTAAAAATGAATAAACTCATCAGGATTGTGACAGTCATTGTGTAAGTCTATAGTGTGTGAATCTTCGATTACAGATAACTGAACACGATGAGATTAAATAAACACACACCCCTGCAATGCCGGGACCATTTTATTAATATTATTATTGGCATTTAATAGGCCCACCTTATTCTGCATCGCTTTACAATATTATAAAATGAGGACATTTACAGGTACAATGGGTTGATGAGAACCTTGCTCGAAAGAACTTACAATCTAAAGGGCAACATGAGGGATGGCGACACAGCTTCTTACCACACAATCTCTTACAAATGTAAACACTCTCGGCAAAGCATCATGGGGATTGTAGTCCTCAATAGCGCAAAGCTTTGGTGCTCTTTTCGTCTTACATCATCTCTGAGGGTCAAAGGGCCATCTTTTCACTTCCAATCTAATGTGACAGCAGTCAGACCACAGCATTGTGTGAATGTGTTTATACTAGGAGACGAATGGTTGCCATTTGTATAAAATGCTTGATTGGTCTTGAAAGCTTGCCATTTAAATCTACTTAATTAGCCAATAAAGGTGTCACCTCCGCTCTAGGCGTCTCAATAATGTGTTATTATGGCGGAGAGTGACTGCGACATTGCTCTCGATATGATGCTGTGCTGGGGGTACCGGAGGATGGCCTTGTATTATCACTATTATTATTATTATTATTATTTACTTGTATATAGTGCCATGTTATTCCGCAGTGTGTAGAATAATACACGGTGTGATGTGGAGCTGGCTTTGGGTATCGATAATCTGTTAATTTGTCACCAATGGATGTGATGTGAACTGACTCTCTAACCCTATCCCCTCACCAAGAAATGCACATTAAACCACTTGATTTTATCTGTCCCGAAAGGCCAGAAGGAGGACACTTCCATTTTGGAGGGTGATGTCGAAGGTGTAGTGACAGGAGTTTGCCATGAATATTTAGATTGACTGTATTATTTACAGAGATGGCAAGTATTTAATCTTATTTCTAAATGCAGTTATCTCACCTTAACTCATTGACTCCTTTTATACGCGGCCAGGTCTGTGCACAAGGACTGGATTTGATTTACAAAGCAAAGCTCCCGAACAGACACATAAAAAAAACAGTCATTCTGGGGACATCGCTACAATATATATAAATATGTAACCAACAGAAGGTGTTTTATAGAAGGTTATTACATTAGAACAGGAAACAGTGAGCCTTTGGACTATCATTTTAAAGGGTTCTCTAACTGCTATCAAATATAGACTTAGCACCAAAATTCAAGCCACACCGGGCATCTATTTTACAGGCACAATGTTAATCAAGCCAATGCCAGGTTTAAGACCATACCAGCCTCCTCTGGAGGGAGTAGGAAGCAGAGGGAGCTCTTTTGGGGGCCGCAGGGGAAGCTGGCTGTTCTGGGGGAGCTGGCTGTTCTGAAGGGAGCTGGCTGTTCTGGGGGAGCAGGCTGTTCTGGGGGATCTGTACGCCATGATACTTAGCGTATACTCACAATTTATACCACGCAGCAATCATATCATTATGTACCGTGTCATCTACTGTGTCCCTGTCATATCTGTACGCCATGATACTTAGCATATACTCACAATTTACACCACGCTGCTATCATATCATTATGTACCGTGTCATCTACTGTGTCCCTGTCATATCAGTACGCCATGATACTTAGCGTATACTCACAATTCACACCACGCATACGTTGCGGGCTGTGTCTTGACCCGAATTTTATGGAGTTGAAAAGGATAATGAGCAGTAAATGCATCTCAAGCCAATGATAATTACATATATAAACTAGGTATATCATAGAAAATGAGAATTAAATACATAAATTAGGTATATCATAGAAAATGAGAATTAAATGTGGAAAACTTGTATATCATGCCAAAAATCTATATGTGCCTCCAAAAAGGTTTCCTTCAACCTTTCTGTAAGATCTCTCTGCCCCCAGCAACTTGCTTTAGCACCCCGCACTTATTGTGGTGTACCTTCCGGGGCCACAGGGGTCGCAGCTGCCACCAGGTCCGTCACTCAAGGGCATACCTTCAAGGCTGGTGAACAGCCGCACCGGTCCAAGGCCCACAGTTGACAGCAGGAAGTGAGGGAATAAGCACATAGAGTGGCTGGGGGGAGGAAATGAGACACACGGAGGAGCTTGGGGGGAATGAAGCGCATGGAGAGGCTAAGAAGGGTAATGAGATACATGGAGAGGCTAAAGGGGGGAATGAGATACATGGAGAGGCTAAGGGGGGAAAGAAATACATGGAGGGGCTAAGGGGGGAATGAGATACATGGAGGGGCTAAGGTGGGAATGAAATACATGGAGGGGCTAAGGGGGGAATGAGATACATGGAGGGGCTAAGGGGGGAATGAGATACATGGAGGGGCTAAGGGGGGAATTAAATGCATGAAGAGGCTAAGGGGGGAATGAGATACATGGATGGGCTAAGGGGGAATGAGATACATGGATGGGCTAAGGGGGGAATGAAATACATGGAGGGGCTTGTGGGGATTAGACACATAAATGGAAGGAATGAGACACATGTTGGGGCTATTCAAATTTTCGCACCGGGTCCAGTGTTTTTTGTTCCTGGAGATAATTGGATTTAATACAGTGCTTGACTCAATTATCTCTCAGGCATAGGAGATGGATTGACCTATTTTGTATGGGAGTGTCCTGGGCCTGAGAGCCAATGTAACCGTGTATATGTTATTACTGTAGTCTACTCTCAGGTCCAGGGGGGGAGTGCCCCTTGTATATAAGGCCAGTTGTGGCTGACATTAAACAGATTCGTCTTACCCTTCATGAAGTCTAGGCTCCTGTTTTGGGGATTGGTATAATCACTATATTCCCTTGGATCACAACGATCACAACGATTGCTCTTGTAAGAGCAGCCTGCTTCGCTCTCTGGACTAGGAGAGGTCTACCCACTGCAAGCTGGATCCTGATCTTGGGTCCAGGGTGGGTGGAAGACAGCAAGACCCCAACGCAGCTGCAGCGGTTGCTGGGGTTTCGGTGGTCATGCTGTCCGGTGCAGTGCTTATGGTACTCAAGGATTACTAGGAAGCAGCGATTGACGAAGGTAACCAGTCGGGGTGCCAGAAGGTCCGTCACAATCAGGTACCCCCATAATTTATTTAATTAGGCTCCACACCCTTTAATTTATTATGGTCCCCACCCGACACTCATGGGTGGGGACCAGGGGGGACATTAGGTCCCCCGTTTATATTAATAGCCGCCACCTGCAATAGCTGCCCGGTCAATAGTAGTTTTAAATGACAGCGAGCAGGCAGTGGCTGCTCGCTGTTTAGGCAACATGGCCCTACTCGCGGCATGCTTTGAGTAGAGGCATGCAGGAGGATTTAACCTCCCTTTTATCAATATGGAGGTCATAGTGACCCCGATGCTGATTTATATTTAGTTTTATAACAGCGATCAGTCACTGGCTGCTGAGAGTATGTGTAAAAAATAGCAATTTATGTGTGAGAGTATGTGTAAAAAGTAGCTATTTAGATCTTAATAGCTACTTTTTCATATTGCAACATTGTTATACTTTTTACTATCATTTTTGGTTACACGTACTCTTACCGTAGCTCTCTTCTGTTATTATCACTTCTATATCAGATACTTCTACCCTTCTATATAAGATACTTCTACCGTAGCGCTCTTCTATTACTATCACTTCTATATAAGATACTTCTACCCTTCTATATAAGATACTTCTACCCTTCTATATAAGATACTTCTATTGTAGCGCTCTTCTATTACTATCACTTCTATATAAGACACTTCTACCCCTCTATATAAGATACTTCTACCCTTTTATATAAGATACTTCTACCCTTCTATATAAGATACTTCTACCCTTCTATATAAGATACTTCTACCGTAGCGTTCTTCTATTACTATCACTTCTATATAAGACACTTCTAACCCTCTATATAAGATACTTCTACCCTTTTATATAAGATACTTCTACCCCTCTATATAAGATACTTCTACCCTTTTATATAAGATACTTCTACCTTTCTATATAAGATACTTCTACCCAGGGGCGGGCTGGGCCGGGGGGCAGGGAGGCAATTGCCCCCCAGGCCGCCCGAAATTCTTTTTGGACCGGCCGCGGCGGGCCGGCCCTTTAAATGCTGCAGCCGCCTGAGCGCTCTGTAAAGAGTGCTCAGGCGGCTGCTGCACTGCCTCCCCTCCCCTCCCCTGTAGCGTGGCCGAGCAGCTCTCCGGTCCGCGGTGCCCGGCCGGAGTGATGGGAAGGTGCACACTGAGTGTGCACTTCCTGTCAGTCCGGACGGTTACAGGAAACAGAAACTCCTGTTCCGGAGTTTCTGTTTCCTGTAACCGGCCAGACTGACAGGAAGTGCACACTCAGTGTGCACCTTCCCATCACTCCGGCCGGGCACCGCGGACCGGAGAGCAGCTCGGCCATGCTACAGGGGAGGGGGAGAGAATAAGAGGAGGGAAGGGGTGGAGAGATTAAGAGGAGGGGAGGGGGGGAGAGAATAAGAGGAGGGGAGGGGGGGAGAGAAAAAGAGGAGGGGAGGGGGGTAGAGAATAAGAGATGGGGGGAGAATAAGGGGAGGGGGGAGAGTAAGAAGAGGGGAGGGGGGAGAGTAAGAAGAGGGGAGGTGGGAGAGTAAGGGGGGGAGAGTAAGAAGAGGGGAGGGGGAGAGTAAGGGGAGGGGGAAGAGTAAGAAGAGGGGAGGGGGAGAGTGAGGGGAGGGGGGGTGTAAGAGGAGGGGAGGGGGGAGAGTAAGAAGAGGGGAGGAGGGGAGAGTAAGAAGAGGGGAGGGGGGAGTGAGGGGAGGGGGGGAGTAAGAGGAGGGGAGGGGGAGTAAGAAGAGGGGGGGGAATAAGAAGGGGGAGTAAGAGGAGGGGAGGGGGTAGAGTAAGAAGAGGGGAGGGGGGAGAGTAAGAAGAGGGGAGGGGAGAGTAGGAAGAAGGGAGGGGGTAAGAAGAGGGGGGAGTAAGAAGGAGGGGGGAGTAAGAAGAGGGGAGGGGGGAGTAAGAGGGGAGGGGGGAGTAAGGGGAGGGGGAGTAAGAAGAGGGGGGAGAGTAAGAAGATGGGAGAGGGGAGGGGAATAAGAGGGGAGGGGGGAGTAAGAAGAGGGGAGTAAGAAGAGGGGAGGGGGGAGTAAGAAGAGGGGAGGGGGAGTAAGGGGGAGGGGGGAGTAAGAGGGGAGGGGGAGTAAGGGGGGAGGGGGGAGTAAGAAGAGGGGCGGAGTAAGAAGAGGGGCGGAGTAAGAAGGGGGAGGGAGTAAGAAGAGGGCAGGGGGGATAATAAGAGGGGGGAGTAAGAGGGGGGAGTACGAAGAGGGAGGGGGGAGTAAGAAGAGGGAGGGGGGAGAAAGAAGAGGGGGAGTAAGAAGAGGGGAGGGGGAGTGTAAGAAGGAGGGGAGAAAAGAAAAAAAGGGGGTAAGAAGAGGGAGGGGAGTAAGAAGAGGGGGAGGGGGGTTAAGAAGAGGGGGAGGGGGATTAAGAAGAGGGGGGGAGTAAGAAGGAGGGGAGATAAGAAAAAGAGGGGGGTAAGAAGAAGAAGGTGGAATAAGAAAAAGAGGGGGGAGTAAGAATAAGAAGAGTGGAGAGTAAGACGAAGAAGGGGTAAGAAGAAGAAGGGGGAAGTAAGAAGGAGGGGAGATAAGAAAAAGAGGGGGGTAAGAAGAAGAAGGGGGGAGTAAGAAGAACAAGAGTGGGGAGTAATTAGAAGAAGGGGGGTTAAGAAGAAGAGGCGGGTAAGAAGAAGAAGGGGGAGTAAGAAGAAGAGGGGGAAGTAAGAAGAAGAAGAAGGGGGAGTAAGAAGAAGAGGGGGAGTAAGAAGAAGAGGGGGGAGTAAGAAGAAGAGGGGGTAAGAAGAAGTAGGGGGTAAGAAGAAGTAGGGGGTGTAAGAAGAAGAATGGGGTAAGAAGAAGTGGGGGTAAGAAGAGGGGGTAAGAAGAAGAAGGGGGAGTAAGAAGAAGTAGGAGGGTTAAGAAGAAGAAGGGGGTAAGAAGAACAAGGGGGGCGTAAGAAGAACAAGGGGGAAGTAAGAAGAACAAGGGGGGAAGTAAGAAGAACACAGGGGGGTGAGGAGAACACACAGAGGGAGGAGTGAGAAGAACACAGGGAGGGTGGAGGGGGGATGAGAAGAGCACAGGGAGGGTGGGTGAGTGTAAGAGACCGCTAGGGGAGGGTGGGGGTGAGGAGAGACCACTAAGGGGCAGGGGAGAGCTCTAAGGGACAGAAGGGACAGCTCTATAGGACAGGGGGCAAGACAGGGAGCTCTTTCACACTACGCGCACACACACACACACACAATGCATCCCTATACATACACAGAAACACACAATGCATCCCTATACATACACAGAAACGCAACATGCTTCCCTTACACACAGAGAAACACACAATGCATCCATTACACACACACACAATGCAACCCTTACACACAAAGACAATGCATCATTTGCACACATACACAGAAACATACGATGCAAACCCTTACACACACATGCAAACACACACACTGTTTTTCTTACATACACACAGAAACACAATGCATCTCTTACACTCAATGCACACACATACAGACACACACCTTGCATCCCTTATGCATACAAACACAGATTCACACAATGCATCCCTTACACACAACCAGAAACACATAATACATCCCTTATACACAAATACACACTGCTTCCACTACACACAAACACACTGCATCACCTGCACAAACTGGTATCCCTATACACTACATACCATAAGCACACATATTAGATAACACATAACACATCCCCTACACACTCCACTCCCTGTGAGCGAACTCATGGGTGGGTGGAACATATAAGTGGACTTATGAGTGGGCCTTATGGGCATACCCACCGTCAGGCCCTGGGGCCCAGACCTTGAGCTGTG
Source organism: Pelobates fuscus (assembly GCF_036172605.1). Lineage (NCBI taxonomy): Eukaryota > Metazoa > Chordata > Amphibia > Anura > Pelobatidae > Pelobates > Pelobates fuscus. The sequence continues at coordinate 110,067,515 of NC_086329.1, read as the reverse complement.
TAAGAGGCCCCCCAAAAATGGAGCTGCTTCCAATTCTCCCAGAACATTGAATTTTGTGACCACAGTTGCAAACAGCCTCCAGAGATCCTGTTCTACACCAGACCAGTGGAGCCAAACTGCAGCCCATCATCATCCTCATCTAATTGTAAGTAGGCAATCTAGTATATTATTAGTGACACTAATCTATAATTTACCTCACATTAAAGGGACACTATAGCTTAATTAAGTGGTTCTGGTGTCTATAGCTGGTCCCTGCAGGCTTTTTAATGTAAACACACACTGTGTGCAGCACTGCCGTTAGTTCATATGGCAGATCATATGGGTGGGGCATTGTGATGTCACATGGGGGGGCGCAAAATTTATATTTTGTCTAGGGCGGCAAAAATCCTTGCACCGGCTCTGATCCTGGGCAGGTGCACCAGTCTACTGGTGACCCACAGGAGGGGAGTTCACTGATTGCACTGCACTCTCCTCCTGCCCAGACCCGTCTTGACCGCAGTGCAAGTGCCCTTTGCCCTCTGCCCCTAATTTACAGTGGCTCACACTCACAACAAGCAGTGCCTGGAGCCCTTTGCAGAGACGGAAACAAAGAGGTTCTGCGGCAGCTGGCCGTCCTGCAAGCATTACATTAAACAGCTGTTCCCCATGCAGCCACAGGTGGTGTTGTGCTGGGAGACTGTGATTACTCTTCACTTCCTCCCAGCCTACAGAGCAGCGCATGGGGGAGAGAGAGGAGGAGGCATGATTTAATCTTGCAATAAATCCTCTAAGCAAACCTTTTTGGGGGGGATCAGCTCTGTTTCCACAGTTTATTGGTGTTTACTCTGATGTCTGTATTAATATTGAGGGATGTCTAAGTAGTAACGTCAGTGTGTGTCAGCAGGGCCAGCTGTTGGGGTGGGCAAGCTGTGCGGTCACGCAGGGTGCCATGACAACAGAGGCACCCGGCGGCCAACACAGCTCACAAGTTGGGTACACCAGCATATTTAATTTAAACGATTCGCTGGTGGTCCACTGGTGCGCACCAGCAGTAGGTGCAGTCAGATCATATCCTCTCCCTCGTGGTTCCGGCGCTTAGTTAGTGAGTCAGAGCACAGGCTCAGAGATTCTCAGCCTGTGCTCTGACAACATTGAAAGTCAGAGCCGTGAAGGAGCGGGTATGGCAAAGAGCTACTGATTAGCATAACATCAATATCCGTTATAAAACCAGGAAAAGGTGGGCATGGATGGTGAACTGATTTGGTGGCGCAATGGGCCACTTGACTAGTTTTGCCCCCCAGGCCTAAGGCTGCCAGCCCTCCCCTGCTTCTACCCTTCTATATAAGATACTTCTACCCTTCTATATAAGATACTTCTACCGTAGTGCTCTTCTATTACTATCACTTCTATATAAGACACTTCTACCCTTCTATATAAGATACTTCTACCCTTCTATATAAGATACTTCTACCCTTCTATATAAGATAATTCTACCCTTCTATATAAGATACTTCTACCCTTCTATATAAAACACTTCTACCCTTCTATATAAGATACTTCTACTGTAGCGCTCTTCTATTACTATCACTTCTATATAAGATACTTCTACCCTTCTATATAAGATACTTCTATATAAGATAATTCTACCCTACTATATAAGATACTTCTATTGTAGCGCTCTTCTATTACTATCACTTCTATAAGATACTTCTACCCTTCTATATAAGATAATTCTACCCTTCTATATAAGATACTTCTACCCTTCTATATAAGATACTTCTACCCTTCTATATAAGATACTTCTACTGTAGCGCTCTTCTATTACTATCACTTCTATATAAGATACTTCTACCCTTCTATATAAGATACTTCTACCCTTCTATATAAGACACTTCTACCCTTCTATATAAGATACTTCTACCCTTCTATATAAGATACTTCTACTGTAGCGCTCTTCTATTACTATCACTTCTATATAAGACACTTCTACCCCTCTATATAAGAAACTTCTACCCTTCTATATAAGATACTTCTACCCTTCTATATAAGATACTTCTACCCTTCTATATAAGATACTTCTACCCTTCTATATAAGATACTTCTACCCTTCTATATAAGATAATTCTACCCTTCTATATAAGATACTTCTACCCTTCTATATAAGATACTTCTACCCTTCTATATAAGATACTTCTACCCTTCTATATAAGATACTTCTACTGTAGCGCTCTTCTATTACTATCACTTCTATATAAGATACTTCTACCCTTCTATATAAGATACTTCTACCCTTCTATATAAGATAATTCTACCCTTCTATATAAGATACTTCTACCCTTCTATAGAATATACTTCTACCCTTCTATATAAGATACTTCTACCCTTCTATATAAGATACTTCTACCCTTCTATATAAGATAATTCTACCCTTCTATATAAGATACTTCTACCCTTCTATATAAGATACTTCTACCCTTCTATATAAGATAATTCAACCCTTCTATATAAGATACTTCTACCCTTCTATATAAGATACTTCTACTGTAGCGCTCTTCTATTACTATCACTTCTATAAGATACTTCTACCCTTCTATATAAGATACTTCTACCCTTCTATATAAGATAATTCTACCCTTCTATATAAGATACTTCTACTGTAGCGCTCTTCTATTACTATCACTTCTATATAAGATACAGATTTTTATATCCAGTTTTAAATGACTGCGAGCAGCCACTGGCTGTTTGTTGTGTAGGCAACATGTCCCTACTACACGGGGGGACCTGGCAAAGGTAGGGGCATGTGGCAGGATTTAACCTGTGCCAGGTTCCCCCTTATTGCACTTGTGACTGGGCAGCAAGAGCTGCCCAGCCACTAGTACTTTTATATTTGGCATACCACGAGTATGGGCATTCAGGATGATTTAACCTCCCTTTTATCAATATGGGGGTCATAGGTTTTAATGCGGGGGGGATAGGGATAGTTATATATTTATTACAAGGAGGGAGCTGGTTGCGCTTTTTTTTCACATGCGCAGTGCTGTTTTCATTCTAATGAACGAAAACAATTTTTATTAAAAACTAATTTCGTTTGAATACAAATGGTTTGTGGACGAAATTTGGGATTGACGAATTACCTTTTTATTTAGTACAAAATCATTTGTACGGAACAAAAATTTCATTTTTTTTTATTACATATGGCATAAGTGATGTGACAAACTGCCCTTTTTAAGGGAGTTTGACATTAGTTTTTGGAGGGGCCTGTTTGCCAGCCTCCTACCCTGGGACTATGGTCCCTGTGATAACCCATGTTCAAAAGTACTGTTTCTGCCTCTTGGACTTTTAACTGGAACAGATTCAAACATGTGACGGCGGCCATCTTAAATTGTCCAGCAGTGTTTTGCCGTCGAGTGTATGGAACTTTTTTGAGCATGGGACCATGTGCAGGGTTTGGCAAAAATAAGACTTCCAGGAAATTCCTGAACCCCTTAACCAATCTGGGTGATTTTTGGATATGTTGTTCACCCAGATAGGGGATATCAGGGGATGTAACTTTGTAGGGATATGTTGTATTTTGGGATACTTTTGGGGGTTTGTAAAAATGTATGTTTTTTTTCTGCTTAGACTTAATTGAGTTAGTCCATTGTCTTCGTTAATTGTATCATAAGGATTGTGTACACTGTATGGGAGTGTCTGAATGTAAACCTTGGCTTGTATGTTTTGTATTCGGTGCACAACATGGTCCAACTGGGCGTCACCTTTTCTGTAAAACTTGTATAAAATACCAGTGTGTGCCATTAAACTTGCTGTTCCTGATTTACCCTCAATCTATAGTCTTGTCTCTTATTGGGGGAAACTGCTACAAGAGATTGCTATGCTCTTCATACTCCCTTGAATAATAACTAGCTCTTGTAAGAGCTGCTCCTGCTTCGCTCTCTGGGGAAAGAGAGGTTCACCCACTAAAACCTGGAGCCTTGCCGTAGGTCCACGGTGGGTAGGAGACGGCGAGACCCCAACCAAGCTGCAGCAGTTCGTGGGGTCTGCAGTGCTTATGGTGTCAAGTGGAGTGCTTGGAGCCCTCGGGAAGCACTAGGAGCATCCATCAACGGAGGTACCCAGTCAGGGTGCCAGGCGATCCGTTACAAGGGATGTACCTCTAAATATAATTGCCCACGCACTGCTCCAGTTTTTCCCCCCGCCCCTTACCATTCAAAGTACTGATATTACCATCCCATGAGTCACAGGCCTCTCTAACCTGCCTCCAGTCCACTGAACTCTATCCAACTCTCTGGTATTAGAGGCATCTAATGCACCCTGCCCCGCATGTATCTATAGAATATCTGTCCTGCGACCTTTAGGCAGGTCTGCATATTACTTACCTAATGGTTTTACTTTTTACTAGTAATAGTATTGCAAATTAATATACCTGCTCTCTCTGTCCCTGAAGAACTGCAACAAACACAAAGAACATGAGAACGGGCAAAAACATTGAGTAATTCTGTAGCTTTCCCTTCCTCTGCTCTCAAAAATGTTTTTCTCACAGGTGCACTTCCAACGAACATCATCTGCTATATATATATTTAAATATTACTGGGGACTTTCACTAGAAATATCCGGATATTTACTAACCAAACAGTGCATTGTGAAGAGCTGATATTCACGGAAACCAGCTGGAAAATTTATTCAAACTTGGTGTGACAAACTTGCTTGCCAACCTCCTGCCCACAGACTATGGACCCTGCAGGGAAACCTGTAAAAGACTACCAAATATGACCGACTGTTATCACTGATTTCCCTGGAACTGTTTTGGGCATGGGGCCATGCTTGTGGTCGGTCAAAACTATGACTTCCAGGAAATGTATGAACCGATCTGCGTGATTTTTAGATATATTGTTCATCCAGATTGGGGCTATGTTGGATTTTGGCGTACTTTCTGAACTTTGTGAAAATGTGATTTTTCTGCCTACTTTCTGATAATTGAGTTACTTACATGACTTTACTCAATTATCTCCTAAGCAGAGGGGAGGGATAGTGTGCTGTACATGGCCGTGTCACAGACTGTATGTTTGGTTTGATTGGTTTATGTCCTTTGTGTTCCTGTGCCCCATCAGGTCCAGAGGGTGTTCCTCTGGCCTGGAAAATTGTATAATAGGCCAGTGTGTCTCATTAAACTTGAGATTCCAGCTTACACTCCAAAACTGTGTGTCGTCCTGTTATTGGAGGGAAGAATATTTGCTCCTGTGTCTGCTGTTCCAGCTTGCAGGAGATTCAACGGGGAAAGTCCTTGTAAGGACTATAGCTAATTCCCCATTCGGTTTCAGAGTTCCCAGGACTGAGTGTCGTCCAGTGCCTGGAGGTGTCAGAGCTAATTTCCCCTTCGGGCTCCAGTCAAGCTACGGCGACTGAGGACAAGAAGTGCTGTGGTTTATCCCCTGTTCCAGCTAGGAAGCGGTTGAGGTACCTAGTCGGGGTGCCAGGTGATCCATTACACTTGGCTATTATGTATCCATGTAACTGCGGCTCACGATTTAGTTAATAAACCCGCATTGTATCCTGAAAGTTAAACTCAGGACTAAACGTCATGCAGTTATCTCTCCTGACCCCATATCACAGCCCGGGTTTCAATGTCATGACTTGATTTTCAGCAGAAATTCATTAAACTTGATAAAAGCTCTCCAGTATGTCACTGTTTAGTTATTCCTATATCACAGTGGACTAATTCTTCTAATAATCTACATTTTCTAACATATTCGGCCAAACGTCTTCATTAAACTCTTCCCACTATCACGGAAGACCATATGGCTACACTCGTGTAGTGGTTATGGTGCTTGAAGTCTACCGATGGTGAATATAGATGAAATGGAGGTTTACCTGGCTGCAGAGCAGCGATCAATACGTCCACTTTGATTTTGGTTCAGCTGGTAGAGTGCTCTTTGTTTATTCTGACAAGCCATTTCCATCCTGTAGCCAGCTGTAAGTACGAGAGAGCCCCTATAGTGCAGTTAGAGAAGGGCTTGCCTCAGATTGCCCAGTGCATACTAAAAGCTTTTACTAGATTCCCCTCCCGGCTGAGCCCCGGCAATATATAGACACTTATTGAGCATCCTAACACATTGAGAAACACTACATGCATGGAGACAACACAGAAAGGATATTTAAATATTTATAGTGAGGTTTATAAAGTGTCTAGTGTCTCCTCCATGTACACTTTCTTTGTTTATGCAAGCAGTTGCTATTGTCAGTTACATAAAATAAGAACGGTCATTTAATTGCTTGAGGTAACCAGAAAGCCATGTTTTTCATCGAGCTTGTTTGTGGAAAAAACACAAAAACAAAATGAAAGCAAAAAACCCACTTATTATTTTTGTCATTTGAATAACTGGAAACTTGGAAAAGTGCTGGTTTTAACATCACGAGACTCCAGATTTTAGAGGTTCTCACACAATACTTCCTGCCATATGAAATGGTTGGCACAGGAGGTGTCATGAAGCTACCTATGGTCAGCCATAAAGACGCACAAACACTGCTCAGCACATTGGGGCTTCGAGTTGTGGTGTTATTTTTCTACAAACTGCAATAATAAGGCTGATAATGAACTAGAAAAAATGCTTGAAAATATGATGTCAGAAATCTGAGCCGATGTCTCATCCACCAGAGCATTGTGTCATTCATATAAGGTTTGGCCTTCAATGTCCATCTTGTAGTGGTATGTAGCTTATAAAATGTTGTTAGGATTCATGACTTGAAATGTCATTGGTGGCTTCTAGGTCAAGCCATTATTCTTAAGACAGCCCATCCTCCCCGTCTTCATGCCCAATCAACACATCTTTAGTTACTTTTGGACCATCCCTGACAATTTGGGTTAACAGATTTATAATTTGTCCTATATATAAGAGACTAAACCACATATTATTTGCCCATTGGCATGCCAGTGTTGAGTAAGGACTTTTTCTAAACTCTACTGATAGCTGAATCACTAGACATACAAATCTCTGAGATGGACACTTTTGCTACTGAGGTTGGAGAATGGTAACACAAAAACAGAGATTCATGGACTTTGCATTGTCACCACAAGCAGAGGGTTGTAGAGTCTTTTAGGATTTAGAAATTCCATTGTAGAAGGACTCCAGTAATAGTCACAATAAAAAAGCCCAATGCAAAGACGTGTTGACCTGATCATGACCTTCTACTTAATCCTCTTCTCTATTCTCATAAAGCAGCCATCAACAGAGAATTAAAAAAAATCTAAAATATGTTGAGTATGAAAATTAACCATGCTTTATTACTAAATCTCTGTATTTAACTGAAAACAAACACATAAAATGCTATGCTCATTTTTAGTTTCAAAAGGCCTCTTTACAAGACAATTCTTAATCCCCGAGACAAAGACATTTTGATTTATTTGCAGAGTCCTCGTGTAATCATTCATCATACAAAATGCACTGAATTATGGATTTGCAGTAAAATTAAAGATAATTCACCAGGGGTTTTGTGAAGCAAATGATGTATTGGAAGCAATGTATAGTCTACATGCAGATGCCTTCAGTGCGTGATGCAATCATTTATTTTATCGTGATATAAAATTAATTAGAGGAGGAATAATCTTGAAAGAAGGTTCTAATTTCAAGATTAAATATTAACCTGTATAGAGTAGTGCAGCAATTAAACAAATGCTTTGTTTGTGTAAAGTAAGTTGGTAAATGCCCTTAATGGTGGATCACCTCAAGGTCACTGGTTCCAACCCATCAAGGTCAACTCATTTTTTACATTTCTTCTTGAGTTGAATAGTTGTGTATACCTATTAGCAAAGAACGAGGATTTGTATTACTATATAAAGACACTGATTTTATTATTTATGGATGAATTGGTTTGGCTGGTTGTGCCCAGGCCTTAATTAGGGCATTATCTCTGCAAGCCGATGGAAGGGGCATGTTTATGGTGAATGGATTATGGAAGAGGAAATGCATATCTCAAAACTGTCACCTCGGAGAACAAATATATTGTGCAGCCTGGTTAATTGACATGCAATGCACACGGCTAGTTTGTCATTGGCTGCAACTGTAAAATCTGCTTCTTAATTTAATTCCACAAATAAATCAAATTTGTTTAATTTATACTACATAAACAAACAGCATTTATCATATGGAATGCTACTGAATGTATCAGCACAGTGTATATAGTTGAATATCATAATGAGCCATGTTTACTAATCATATTCCAGCCTTGTGAAACTCCCGACTTGTTGACCCATACAATTATCTAGGTAACCAGCTGTAGAAGGTCGGTCAGTCAATCTTTCAGGTGTCCTCTGAACCACGACCTGAGATTAAATTGATATCATCCCCACCGCTGCCAAGTACTTATTGTCATGCAAATTCCCATAATCCTCCATGATATCAGACACTTGCCAAAGAAGATAAAATGTTTCTCCTGAAAAAGTAACTGTAAGACAAATGTTTTCTTTAAAGGATCGCTATAGGGTCAGGAACACAAACATGTAATCCTGACCTTACAGTGTTAAAACCACCATCTAGCCCCCCTGGGCCCCTCATGCCTCCATAAATATAGCAAACTCTTACTGTGTTCAAGCCTGAAGCTGTAGATCTGCATGCTGTTTGCCTCAGAAAAACAAGCAGTCTGCTGACATCATTAGAAGTGGTAGCCTGACCCAATCACAGTGCTTCCCCATAGGATTGGCTGAGACTGACAAAGAGGCAGATCAGGGGCACAGCCAGCATGATTCAAACCCAGACCTCAACCTCAGAGCCGGGATTTCAGGGCTCTGGTGAAGGTGAGCGCATCTATTTCCAACTTTTATATTAATATAGTATGTGCTATTCTACACAGCCAGTTTTTTGTCCTCTTTCTCGTTGTATATTCCTGGAGGGATACTGCCTGGGATAAAGGTGTGTGTTTGCTGCCCAAAGAGCATAAAAAAGACAGTGTTTACAGCAAAAAGCCTGAAGGGAACGATTCTACTCACCAGAACAAATTCAATAAGCTGTAGTTGGTCTGGGGACTAAAATGTCCCTTTAAGCATTAGTGTGAGAGGTCCAGTATTAAAAAATGTTAAAAAAACAATGTTTACAGGAACCATACCCTGCAGTAATCATAGAAAAAGGATATATAATAAACACACCAGGGAGCGGTTATAACAAACATCATTTTTGTAATAGTGCTTCACAACTTCGTCTGCTTAGAGGAATCACACAGTTTGGACCTTTATAGTACCTGCAGCCCAGAAGGTTAAATGTCTTTGAAAACATTTGTCTTTGAGGGAACTTGTGTCCTTGAAAGCTTTTATGTCACAGGAATAGACGGAATAATTTAGTCTGAATATGTTCCCATTTTTAGAAAGGATGGTTTCCATGTGAATACACTAAGAGGTGTCTGTAATATTATAAAATATCGAATAATTATGTTTAAACGGCCATCATATTTTTGGTAGCTATTTCCAGGGCCATATGCTTTCAACCACCCAGGCAGCTCACTGTACTAAGTGTGACCATTAACGATCTCTCCTTATGTAGGCCACACTGTACTTAACATTAATGTAAAGTGCTCAGCGATTTGGACCAAAACAATCAGCAAACCTACACACGTTAAATGGTGCTAAAAACAGAGATCTCCCCCACAAAGCTTGCAAACTATAGGTATGAACTATGGTAGGGTACATTCGCAAGCACCGAACTGGGAACTAGTCTTTTATCTCATCTTCTACAAATCTAGCCACTTATAGAACCGATCTGTATAGTTAACCGAACTGTATATTTATTTTGCAGTTAACCGTATTGTGTAATGTATGCGGCATTCGTGTGTTACAGCACACGAATATCGCTAGTGTTCAGTCTGATTATCCACGAACAGTGAATCACCGCATTGTTCGTGGAATAAGCAAAGTACCGAATGGGACACCACCCATAGCAGGTCGTGTGTCTCCAATTAGGTACTTTGCAACAATGTATCAGTGTTAATTGCGGTCTGTTGCGGGTGGCCGCCATTCGATGGCAGCGGCCATCTTTGTTCGCGGAAAGCCAGCGGGGTTTTGTCGTTGAGTGCCTGGAACTAAATTCGGCTACTCGGCAACACAAGCCCCGCTGGACTTCCGAGCCGTTCGGGAGTTATCCATTTTCAGGACTTTTATTCCCTCAGTTCATACAATCGTTTAAACTAAGTGCTCCTGATATGGGGAAATGAACTGCGTTTGGTTATTTGTGCTGGGATCTGGGCACAAGTTCCCTAAACTGTGCACCCAGGTCCCAGCTATGTAATAAAGGGTTAAATAGCTGTCTAGCATGAATATTATGTTGGTTATAGATTTTAATATAAAAACTATATTTCTCTGTACCAAGGGATAATCCCATTAGCAATGCATTCTGGGTTAATAATCTCCTTGGTACAGCAGTGTATGATGGGTATTCTGGCTGTAAAACTCAGTCCCCCATGTAGTCCCCTACTGGACAAACCCTGCATTGTGACTCGGGAAACCCCTTACAATTGTAACCACATAAATACTGTTCCTGTGATTAAAAACCTCAGTTGACCTCCAACCTATGTGTCGTCTAGCTCTTGGGAGAAAGGAATTGTAACTACGCTACCTGGATTTTGCCTGCTTTGTACCTGCTTTATTCTGTCTGCCAGCGGAGATACCGTGGATAATACTACTACTCAGCTACACCTAATATAAATATATATAATAAAATCTGGGAAATATGTCCTTCTTATAGAACGTCAAAGTCTTGTGAACGTCTAGCTGGAGCAAGGAGCACATAATAATAATAATAGTAACAAAGTATTTAACCGGAAAGGTTACAGTTGGCACAATGCAGTCAGGCAGGTAACGTTCACCTGGAATCAACAAAACCCAGACTTGCCCATCAGATTGTCAAACAGAGAAGCGTGATTCTTCACTCCACAGAACACATTTCCACTGCTTTAGAGTATTATGACGGCGTGCTTTTACACCACGTGGTCCAACGCTTGGCATTGAACTGGGTGATGTCGGCTTTGCTTGCAGTTGCTCGGCCATGGAAACCCATTCCATGAAGCTCATGTTGCACAGTTTTTGTGTTGACATTAATGCCAGTGGAAGTTTGGAACTCTTCATCTACGGAATCTGCACCATGTTGGAGACTTTTATGCACCAAGCGCCTCAGCACTCGGTGACCCACTCTGTGACTTTACGTGGTCCTCGGGTTCATGGCTGAGTTGCCGCTGTTCCTAAACTCTTCCACTTTCCAATTTGACCACTTACAGCTGACCGTGGAATTTTTAATGAACTGACATATTGCATCGCAAATTTAACAGACTGACAAGGTGGCAGCTTGAATTCACGGAGCTCTTCAGAACGACCCATTATTTTCACAAATGTTTATAAACACAAACTGCACGGCAACGGGATTGATTATTTACACCTGTGACAATGGGTCTGATTGAAACACCTGAATTCAATAATTAAGCGATGTGTCCCAATAATATTGTACTGAGATGACTTATCTATACATTCTCCCTCACTCAAAAACTGACCACTCGATTAGGATATACATGTATTTATGATCATAGCTGCAAACTGTTGCTCAATGTTTTAAAGCTGAGCCTGTCCATCATTACTGTAGCTTGTAATAATACTAGACCCCTATTACTGAGGCCTATCACTCCACCAGAGCTGGTACTGGCCATGGACTTCACTGGACCTTTAATCATTATATATGAGAATCCAGTGGTGACCGTGTCCCAGTGAGCGGCTGTGGAAAGATTAGAGAGGCTGCTTTAAAGGCGTTGTTGGTTTAAGACAGAGGAGTTCTCTGAGCACTGAATTGAGGTACGATGGGAGCAGTGTGGATGAGGAGTTGGAGAGGGCCATACATCTCTGATGGTGGAGAATTAAGAGGAGTGTGTTTACCGTTGGAGATACACAATGAGATGTCCCAGTGCAGGAGAGGAGGCAGCGCACAGGAAATTCTCACTCAATAATGTACTTAAATCTTTAAATGACATTGAGAGAATCACTTTAGCAGCAATGACAGACACAAGGGAAGTAAGTGCAGCATTTTAGAAAGGAAGTTCTCAGAGAATCAGAGGTTATTACCCAGCATGAAGCAGCCTGCAGCACAGAGAGAGAGAGATCAACATAAAGACAGACCAACATAGAGAGCAAAGAGGGAGAGACCAACATAAAGAGAGACAAACCAACAGAGAGAGACAGACCAACAGAGAGAGCAAAGAGGGAGAGACCAACATAAAGAGAGACAGACCAACAGAGAGAGACAGGCCAACATAGAGAGCACAGAGGGAGAGATCAACATGAAAAGAGACAGACCAACATAGAGAGAAAAGAGAGACCAACAGAAAGAGACAGACCAACATAGAGAGAAAAGAGAGACCAACAGAAAGAGACATACCAACAGAGAGACTCAGACCAACATAGTGAGCACAGAGGGAGAGATCAACATGAAGAGAGACAGACCAACATAGAGAGCAAAGAGAGACCAACGTAGAGAGAGACAGACCAACATAGAGAGGAAAGAGAGACCAACATAAAGAGAGACAGACCAACAGAGAGAGACAGACCAACATAAAGAGAGACAGACCAACAGAGAGAGACAGACCGACATAGAGAGCACAGAGAGAGACCAACATAAAGATAGACAGACCAACAGAGAGAGCACAGAGAGAGACCAACATAAAGAGAGACATACTAACATAGAGAGCACAAGAGGAAAGACAGACCAACATAGAGAGCATAGAGAGAGACCAACATAAAGAGAGACAGACCAACAAAGAGAGCCAGAGAGAGATAATAACATAATGAGAAAGACCAACATAGAGAGAAGAGGGAGAGCTAAAACATAACAAGAGAGAACCTGGTTGAACTAAAATAGAGAAGACTCTAGTGTAAGAAGTTTTTTGGGCTCCCCATATCACAAGGGTGGCCAAAGGGTAGATTGTTTCCCACAAAGCTTTGACAGCTGGGGTGTTTTGTCATCGAGTTCACAGAACTGTTTTCGGACACTGAAACTCCCGAACACCGCTGGACTTCCAGGATTGCCTGTATTCGGTTCTACACAACTTAGAAGGGCACTGTTCGGTGGAAACGTTCCCACGAACAAGATGAACACGCTCCAGGGTAAAACCGGTAGTTTGTTTGGTATTCAAACTACTGAACTAGACCGACCGCAAGCCCTGATTCTCTGGAACTGTTTTGGGCATGGGAACATACGTGCGGTCGGGCAAATTATGACTTCCTGGAAATTCCTGAACCCCCAACCGATCTGGGTGATTTTTGGAGATAATTGAGTTTAATACAGTGCTTGACTCAAATATCTCCCAGGCACAAAGGATGGATTATCTTGTTTTATGTGGGAGCGTCCTGGACCTGAGAGCCAATGTAATTGTGTATATTGTGTATATGTTTTTACTATAGTCTACTCTCAGGTCCAGGTTCGTTAGGGGGGGTGGGGGGGCGATGCCCCTTGCATGGGGACCTGCATATAAGGCCAGTTGTGGCTGCCAATAAACAAATTCCTGCTTACCCTCAACATAGTCTCATCTCATGTGTGGGGGAACGGCTGTATAACTCTGGGGACTGCTATATCACTATACTCCCCTTGGATTATAATCCCTTGCACTTTTAAGAGCATATTGCTACACTCTCTTGGAGGAAAGGTCTACTCACTGGAAGCTGGATACTGGTCTTGGGTCCTGGGTGGGTGGAGGACAGCGAGACCCCAGCTGTAACCTTTGCCATTATTCCTTTTGCTTCAGTCTGTTTATGCTAGCAGTGGTCTAATGTTCTCCTTTGCAGCTAAGTACCACATGAGTTTATTGTTGCATATTTATGTAGTTAGGATCCATCATAATTGGAGTACTTTGGCGCAGTGGTGGGCTGCATAGCTCTTGGCTGTTTATGTCTAAATCTCCAATTGTCACGTCCTGTTCCTGCTGCGGATCATTTCTGGCTACGGCTTCGAGACATGTGCATTCGTTTTAGAACGAAAGCGTTTTCGGACGAAATTCCTGTGGTTTTCGTATTCAACGGCAGAAACGTAAACGAGAGAGCAAGATACGATAATGGAAACGAAAGTAAAAAATATGTTCGTTTTCATCCATTAGGATGAAAACAGCACTGTGCATGCGCCCCCCCAAAAAAGCAAGGAGGGAGCCGGCATCTCTACCAGCTCCCTCCTTGTAAAATTATTACTATCCCCCCCTGCATTAAAATCCATGGGGGTCACTATGACCCCCATATTAATAAATGGGAGGTTAAGTCCTCCTGAATGCCCCTACTCGCGGCATTGCCACGAGTAGGGGCATATCAACTAAACAGTGAGCAGCCAGTGGCCTCTCACTGTCATTACACACTAATTATAAATCAATATGGGGGTCAATAGGACCCCCATATTGATAAAAAGGAGGTTAAACTCTCCCCAATGTCCCTACTCGCGGCATATCGCCTAAATTGAAATTTTAAAACACTAGTGACTGGGCGGCTATTGCTGCCCAGTCACTAGTTAAATAGGGGGGCACTATGTCCCCCCCATTTTAACTTGTGTGTTCCCCACCATGCCGCGAGTAGGGACATTGGGGAGAGTTTAACCTCCTTTTTATCAATATGGGGGTCCTATTGACCCCCATATTGATTTATATTTAGTTTTATGGCAGCGAGCAGACACTGGCTGCTTGCTATCATTTAAACTTACATAGAAGTAAGAGAGCTGGTAAGAGTACCGTGGGAAAAGTAGCTGTTTAGATCTAAATAGCTACTTCTTCCTATTGCAACATTGCTATAGTTTTACTATAACATTTTGTTACATTTACTCTCTCTTACCATAGCTCTCACTCACTTCTATGTAAATACTGATTTAAATGATTAGGTGACATGGCAGCATGATTTTACCTGTGCCAGCCCCCCCCCCCCCCCCCCCCCCCCTATTTATTGCACTAGTGACTGGGCAGTCACTTGTAATTTTACATTTGTTCAGGTGATATGCCGCTAGCAGGGACAATAGGGAGGATGTAATCACTCTGTTATCAATATGGGGGTCAGAGTGACCCCCATATTGATTTATAATTAGTGTGTAATGACAGTGAGAGGCCACTGGCTGCTCGCTGTTTAGTTGATATGCCCCTACTCGTGGCAATGCTGCGAGTAGGGGCATTCAGGAGGATTTAACCTCCCTTTTATTAATATGGGGGTCATAGTGACCCCCATGGATTTTAATGCAGGGGGGATAGTAATAATTTTTTTACAAGGAGGGAGCTGGTAGAGATGCCGGCTCCCTCCTTGCTTCTTTTTGGTTTTTATTTTTTTTGCGCACGCGCAGTGCTGTTTTCGTCCTAATGGATGAAAACGAACACATTTTTAACGATTTTCATCCGAAAACGAATGGTTTGAATACGAAATTCGGGATTGACAAATGAATTTTTTATTTAAAACGAAATCTTTCGTAGAAAACGAAAATTTCATTGGTGCACATGTCTAATGGCTTCTGGTATCAAAGATTCTTTTTACAATTCTTGTTTAGTTTTTCAGTTTTTTCTATACCATGTCTGGTTTTCTTTATGCTGGGTTTTCTGGGTTCATTCCTTTATTCCGTTCCTGGAATTCCCAGTCTCTTGGATTCCTTTATGTTTGTTTTATGTTGCCACACCCTTTTCTATGATTCCTTTTGTTTCAGTTGGTTCCTGCAAGCAGTTGCTCAAGTTCTCTGCCTTTTCTTGCAGTTAAGTACTGTATGTGCTTTATTATGGTTCATTTAGCAGACATTAGGCAGTGAGAGTAGGATCTGCCAAAGATGGGGTACATTGGCGTTGTGGCAGGCTTATGCAATGTATGATCATATAATGTAACCAAATCCCCATTCTTTTCATATATAGTGCTTAGTTATTTCTCCTCTTGTTTTGCCTATGTTATCTTGTCTTGTTTTATTTTGTATTCCCAGTAGATGTACAGTCCTGTCCAGTCATGCCCCTGTTATGTTTATGTTTCCCTTATGTATTGTATACATGTTCTGGGTTTAGCTTCCTATCCTTCTCTAGTTCTGGGTTCTATTAGTTCTGTCTTGTTTTCATGTTTGGTGCCTATCCTTACCTTGCCTTGTTTCTCGTACTGGATACATATCTGCTTTATATCAACTCCTGGCATCCACTAAGCTGCATCAGGTCTCTGATATGTGGTCAACACCAGAGGGTGTGTGGTTACCCTGCTCCAGACCCTGATTGTCCATTTCCACGCTAAGACTCCTGTCATCTTCATCATCAGGCATACAGGGGTCTTGGTCTTTGGACCGCCACCCATGACACGGAGGCACCCAGTCTGGGGGGCCAGGCGGTCTGCCACAGAGTACATACACACAGTACACTGAATACAAGCACACACACACAAACACACATGCAGACTGCTGAATATATACACAGACTGCTGAATACACACACTGCTGGATACACACACATAGAGATTGCTGAGTACAAGACATGTATGTACGTAGCGGGGAATGTGGTGCGACTAAGAGTAAAGAGACTACCCCACTTATCCCCCCAATAACGACAGACAACAAATATTGGATGAATCAGGCCACAGCATTTATTAAACTTACAACTGTAGGACTCATACAAACTTTATTCTTTTCCTTTAATTCAAATATAAACAAACACATAAATATATACATATACATACCATAATTAACATATAAATTAACACTTATTGCCCTACAGCCTCCAACTTAAATAACCGTCCTTGCCAACGAACTTAACCAAGTGCCTATGCACCAAAAACTTTACCCATTGGTGTCTCGCCTCCCCCCTCGTCCAAACCAAAATTTCCATCATCTTAAATGCTCTACCACCAGCCGGCTTTTAGCTTGGTGGGCACGTCCAATTCAGTAGCTTAAAAGTTTACCTTACAGAGCAGGGGAGGTTGAGACCCACCCATCTCCTGACATTCCATCTGCTCCCCAACCCTGTTGGCAAGGACACGCTCCCCGCTAGCTGTGACAGAACAAAACATAAAATTAGTGTGGGTGGGTGGGAGGGAAGTTGTTTGCTGGCCAGAATCCCAAAAGGCATTGAGGTAAGATGATCCCTGCCCCCCTACAAACACATAACCACTCCCCTAAACACATACAGCCCATCACTAGCACCATTCCCACACTCATACATGTGCCCTTGTCCGTTTAGTTGTGCTGACTCCCCATGGTCTCATGCTACTTTATACACACACACACTGCTGAATACATGCACATACTGCAGTAAAGGGGTGTAGTGTATGTGTTTTTGTTTAGGGTGCTGTAGGGGTGTTGTGTGTGTGTGTGTTTGAGAGGTGCACAATATGTGTGTGTGAGGGGTGCAGTGAGTGAATAGTGCTGTGTGTGTGTGTGTGGTGCAGTTTGTGTTATGTGAAGGGTGCTGTGTGTGTTTTGTGTGAGGGGTGCTGCATATGTGTGTGAGTGTCAGGGTACCTGAAGCCTCTACCTCTGAGAGAGGTAGAGACTTAGAAGTTTATCCGTCCGGACGGCATGTCTCCTCGGCCCCTCGCGGTTCACTCGGTCTTGCTAACGCCGGCCGCGAGGGAGTCACTTCCTTTTATAGCAGGAGGACCGGAGGTCGACGTCATGACGCCAACCCGGAACGTCCTGTCACTCAAATCTCGGGAGACGAATCAGGACTCGCCGGAGGCGTGTCTTCTCTCCCTAGCCATGATACTTAACAGTGGCCCTCTCATTTACTCATTGCCCTGTCGTGGTTCTAGTCCGCCTAGTCACACAGTGCTTTGTTATTCTCTTGCCTTTTGGTTCTGATCCGGCTTTGGTATTTACTCTCCTGTCTTTCTGTTATCCTTGACCCGGCTTGTCTCTCGCTTACCTGTCTTCTCGTTCCCTCGACCTCGGCTTGTCTCTGACCATTCTATCGTAGTTATACGTTAAGTCCGGCCATTCTAAGGACCGGTATACGTATCTGCTACTCTTTGTACTCTGCGTGTTGGATCCCTGACCCGATCCTGACATTACGACAGGGCCATGGATCCTGCAGGTACAAATTGTCAGCTTGGTTCTCCTGATCCTAGGTTTGACGCCATGGATCATAGGATGGATCAGATGGCTCTAGCACTACAGGCACTGCTATCTCGTCCTATTAATCCACCTGAGGAGATGCGTAATATGTCTGCTTCTTCTGTGGGTTCAGGGCTAGAGGTAGCTACTGTAGGTGCTTCTTCCCGAGTTACCCCACCTGTACGTTATGCTGGTTCTCCTGAGAGGTGTCGTGGCTTTTTGAACCAGATCAGTATCCATTTCGAGCTACAGCCCCGTTCATACCCTACTGATAGGGCAAAAGTGGGATTTATTATTACCTTACTCATTGAGAAAGCTCTGAGATGGGCTAATCCGTTGTGGGAGAATGATAATCCATTAGTCTATAACTATAATGCCTTTGTAGCTGCTTTTAAAAGAACTTTTGATCCCCCTGGCAGGAGGGTCAATGCAGCCAGATTACTGTTGCGCCTTAGACAAGACAACCAAACACTTGTGGATTACGCACTAGAGTTCAGGTCTTTGGCGGCAGAGGTAAAATGGAATGAACAGGCCTATATAGACGTATTTTTAAATGGATTATCCGATGTAATACTTGATGAGGTAGCGACAAGAGAGCTTCCCGAGAACCTGGAAGACTTAATTTCCTTTATCTCTCGTATTGACGAACGTCTAAGGGAGAGGCAGAATACTCGAGATAGAACCGGTAAATCTTCCTTTAGACTAGCACCATCATTTCAAATTTCTGAAACCAAAACTCCACAGGTTTCAGAACCTATGCAGTTAGGCCTTACTCGTCTCTCAGAGGAGGAGAGACAGTACAGGAGAAGGGAGGGACTGTGTATGTATTGTGGGGCCAGAGGTCATGTACGTTTGAGCTGTCCCAGTCGTCCGGGAAACGCTCGCACCTAAGTTTCTCTAGAGGACAGACCTTGGGTGTTTCGATTTTGTCCTCTACTCATAACTACAAAGAACATAGACTCCTATTACCGGTCTCTTTAACTTGGGAAAAGGGAACTTTAGAGACTATGGCATTGATAGACTCCGGCGCTGCTGAGAGTTTTATCGACCTAAAGTTTCTCACCAAACACACTATCCCATCCCAGTTAAGGAAGACACCCTTGGCTGTTGAGGCCATTGATGGTAGACCTTTAGTTGAGCCTGTGATTTTCCGGGAGACCACACCTCTTTACTTAACTACTGGTATTCTACACAAGGAGGAAATATCCCTACTACTCATTTCATCTCCTTCTGTTCCCATAGTCCTGGGATACTCCTGGCTTAAGAGACATAACCCCGTTATAGATTGGAGATCAGGGGAAATAGTTTCGTGGGGTCAGGATTGTCAAGAGAATTGTTTAAAGAAAGTGTCACCTCTTTGTAGTGTCAACTCACTTAATAACGCTACCGACTCTACCAAAGTACAGATACCGTCCTTGTATCAAGATTTAAAGGCAGTATTTGACAAAGGAAAGGCTGATACCTTACCACCACATAGGCCTTTTGATTGCAAAATTAATTTACTTTCTGGTACTATGCCCCCCAGGGGTCATGTATACCCTTTGTCTACGAATGAAAACTTAGTTCTAGAGGAGTATATTCGTGAAAACCTAGACAAGGGGTTCATTAGAAGATCCTCCTCTCCTGCTGGGGCTGTATTTTTTTTGTTAAAAAGAAGGATGGTTCTTTAAGACCCTGCATTGACTACCGAGGTCTTAACAAGATAACCATTAGAAATGTATATCCGATTCCCTTGATCACCGAGCTTTTTGATCGATTAAAAAGTTCTAAGATTTTCACTAAGTTAGACCTTAGAGGTGCTTATAATTTGGTGAGAATTCACGACGGAGACGAGTGGAAAACTGCATTCAATACTCGATATGGGCACTATGAGTATACTGTAATGCCTTTTGGTCTCTGCAATGCCCCGGCGGTATTTCAGGACCTTATTAATGAGGTTCTTAGGGAGTTTCAAGATGACTGTGTGATTGTATACCTTGATGATATACTTATACATTCCAGGGATATTGAAACTCACCACGGACAAGTCAGAAGGGTTTTACACAAACTTCTTCAGCATGGCTTATACTGCAAACTAGAGAAATGCAGCTTTGACCAATCCCAAACTACCTTTCTTGGTTATGTGATTTCTGGGGAGGGGTTTGAAATGGATCCGGAGAAGCTCCAATCCATATTAGATTGGCCTTTACCTAAGGGTCTCAAGGCTATCCAGAGATTTATTGGTTTCTCCAATTACTACAGACGTTTCATTAAGGGATACTCCTCTATCATTGCTCCCATCACCAATATGACCAAACAAGGGGCTGATACTAAGAATTGGTCTACTGAAGCACTTCTGGCTTTTAAGACACTCAAGGAGCTGTTTGCTTCCGCACCAATTTTAGTTCACCCTGATACTACACTACCTTTCCTACTCGAAGTTGACGCTTCTGAGACAGGTATAGGTGCTGTTCTGTCCCAAAGGTTGGGTGTAGATAAACCATTACATCCTTGTGGATACTTTTCCAAAAAATTGTCAGGTACTGAAAGCAGATATGACATTGGTGACAGGGAACTACTAGCGGTTATAATGGCCTTGAAGGAGTGGAGACATTTATTGGAGGGTACTTTGCATCCTGTTACTATTTTGACAGATCATAAAAACGTATCCTATATTGGAGAGGCTAAACGACTATCATCTAGACAGGCTCGTTGGTCCATATTTCTCACTCACTTCAACTACGTACTCACATATAGGCCAGGTTCTAAGAATTCTAAAGCCGATGCCTTATCTCGCCAATATGAACCTGCTGCCGTATCTGAGCCGGTTTTGTCCTCTATAGTACCCAAGTGTAACATTATCGCTAACACTACTCTCAAAGTCCATTCTCCGCTACTTGATCAGATAAGGAGCTTGCAGCATCTGGCACCTAGACTGACTCCGGCTTCCAGACATTTCGTTCCTCCTGAACTCCAATTGGAGCTCTTACAGTGTCTTCACGAGAGTAAGGTGGCTGGTCATCCGGGTGTTCGCAAGACGTATTCTTTGATCTCCAAAGATTTCTGGTGGCTTTCGTTACGGAAGGATATTAAGGATTTTATCGGAGTTTGTGAGGTCTGTACTAAAACTAAACTACCGCATTCGCTTCCTTGTGGCCTTCTACAACCTCTGGAAATTCCTGACAAACCTTGGTCCTGTGTGGCAATGGACTTTATTGTGGATTTGCCTGTTTCTAAAAGGCACACTGTTATCCTCACCGTAGTCGATAGGTTTACCAAGATGGCACATTTCGTACCTTTGCCTAAACTCCCGACTTCTCCTGAATTGGCGGAGATCTTTGCTAAAGAGATTTTTCGCTTGCATGGGATTCCTTCGGAGATCACTTCTGATAGAGGCTCCCAATTTGTTTCACGTTTTTGGAGATCCTTCTGTTCTCAATTAGGCATCAAATTGAATTTTTCGTCCGCCTATCATCCTCAGTCTAACGGAGCTGCCGAACGAACCAACCAGAAGATTGAGCAATACTTACGTTGTTTTGTTTCTGTCATGCCTTAACTATGGTATCCTCTTACTTCCTGGTTCCACGGAGCCTAGCCACACCCCTTTATGACACGGTCTGCCTATTTAATCTGACTGCACCAGCTGATCAGGGCTGGATTATTGAACTACGTTCCTTACTCACAACCCGGCTACAACTTCGTTGTGAAAGCCTCTGCTACCAGACCGGACTGAAAGACTCTGCAAAGTTCCCTTCACCTCTCCTCATCCACGACTAAGGATTAAACACTCTTCATACGCCTCTGAGGAGATCTCGGGAACCAGTGTTCTATGTGCCGGAAGCTAAGTAAAACCAATGTGATAAGAGTTGCATCTAAAAGCTGTTATTACCTGTCTCCAAAAGTCCTTCGGTAAAAACAATCCCGTTACAGCTAACTTCAACTCATACTTCATATCAGTTATCTGCATCTGTCTTGCTTCAGTTAAAGTATGGAACAGCTATTGTAATTACTTATCACCTAAACCGTTAACTCTACTAAGAGACTCCTTATTGATTCAGTGTCTGCAATTTACTATCGTTTACTCCTTAAAGCTACAGTGCCTGTAACTGTGGACTTCAGTTATCATTTACTACTTAAAGCTACAGTGCCTGTAATTGTGGACTTCAGTTATCGTTTACTACTTAAAGCTACAGTACCTGTAAATTGGAATTAAAGTCTTTACCTTTTACTTTCTTTAATAAATATTCAAACTAT
Organism: Pelobates fuscus; assembly: GCF_036172605.1. NCBI lineage: Eukaryota > Metazoa > Chordata > Amphibia > Anura > Pelobatidae > Pelobates > Pelobates fuscus. The sequence goes on along the minus strand of NC_086329.1, from coordinate 110,045,259 downwards.
ACGAAATCTGCAGTTGTGTTCCTTCATAACAAATGTTTAGACGTGACAGAATAATCCAGCCATTGTAATGGATCCAGCAGATTTCGATTCTACTATAGCTACGCTGAATCAAAGAGTTAATGCACTAGCCCAAAGTGTGCAAGACCTGCAAGTTACTAATGAAAGACTTCTCACTTATATCAGAGATTTACAAACTCATACTCCTCATACTACTCTGCACTCGGCTAGTGATCCTGCTGTGTGTAACCCTGAAAAGTTCTATGGAGATCGTTCCAGATACAGGGAGTTCCTCAACTCTTGCAAACTTTTAATTGCTTTGAAACCTAGATCCTATCCTACAGAAAGAACTAAAGTTTGTTCGGTTATTTCTTTTCTAAGAGGTGAACCTATGTCATGGGCTCATTCCTTTCTGGAAAACGATGACCCCATTTTAGACTCACTGGATGAATTTTTTGAAGCCATGTCTCTTCTCTATGAAGATCCTAACAAACAAGCTACAGCTGATTTAACAATCAGAACACTACAGCAAAGAAATAGACCCGTTGAAGATTACATTGCTGAATTCAAAAGATGGGCTATAGAAACGCAATGGAATGACATCACATTGCGCAACCAGTTTCGAATTGGTTTATCGGAAGCTGTAAAAGATGAATTATCTAGAACAGAACTCCCTACTAATTTGAACGCTCTAATTCGCCTATCAATCAGCATTGACAGAAGATTAAGAGAAAGAAAGGCCGAAAAAGCCCTTTCACATTCAAAAGACCGCAAACCTTTCACTCCCTCAAAAGCTCCAGATAAGACTTCCATACCAAGTGAACCTATGGAAATAGGGGCTCCAAAGCCTCCTGACAACCCATCTGAACCAATCGAACCTATGGAAATAGGGATAATAAGAAGTCCCCTCACTCCTGAAGAGAAAAATCGAAGACGTCAATTAAACCTATGCATGTATTGTGCCTCTCAAGTTCATTTAGTCTCTGATTGTCCTTCATTGAAACGGATAAAAGGCAGAAGGCAGTCTCATGCCTCTTCCATCCTAAGTGTACTTCCCTCTACAGCAAATACTCAAATGTCCCCTATCGTTCTTGTATTACAGTGGGACAATAAAAGAATTATAACCAAGGCTGTTATCGATTCCGGTGCAAATGGAGTATTCATCGACTCAGCCTTTGTAACAAAGAATAAAATTCCTTGTGTTCGTAAAAGAACTTCTGTACCTGTTAAAGTGATTGACGGGTCCCTCATCTCATCGGGACCAATACTTCATGAATCCATCCCTCTAAAAGTAACCATCAATCATACTCATACGGAAAGTCTTATATTTGATGTCATCTCATCACCATTTTTTCCTATTATATTAGGGATCAACTGGTTAAGGAACCACAACCCTCAAATCTCATGGTTTCCCTTCTCTCTTGCATTTGATTCTGATTATTGCAAGAAAACATGCTTGCAACGTATTCCAATTCTCCAGTCTACGAAAGAACCAGCTAAAACCTCATGTTGTTCTGACACCGAACTGGAGTCTCCTCCTCCTACAGTCATTGGAATCCTATCTTCTCTTATCGACGACGTTAAAGGTCTCAGTGAAGACGCTCTTGAACTTCCTAAATCAAGTAAATTATCCAAGAAAAACGGTCTCTACTATTTTAAAGACCGGATTTATGTACCTCCCTCTTTCAGAATTAAAGTACTTGAAATTATTCATGATTCTCCTCTGGCAGGTCATCCAGGTATGAAAAAGACCCTTGAATTGTCTAAAAGATACTATTGGTGGCCTCGTCAAGACCAAACTATTGATTCTTATGTCAATTCCTGTTCTGTATGCCAAAGATCCAAACATGTGTCCTTGCTAAAGCCTTATCATCCTGACCCTTTCCAAAGAAATGTCACTACTTCTCCTGATCCCATATTGGTCCAGGGTGAAGAAGAATACGAAATTCAAAGTATACTGGATTCAAGGATCCATCGTGGCTCCTTACAATACCTCATCAGATGGAAAGGATATGGTGTTGATGAAGATACATGGGAAAACTCCTCTGTTGTTCATGCTAATAAATTGATTTCCAAATTTCACAAGCATAAACCTTCTAAGCCAAATCAATAGCACCCAGAGGTTGCTCATTAAAGAGGGGGTACTGTCATGCCTTAACTATGGTATCCTCTTACTTCCTGGTTCCACGGAGCCTAGCCACACCCCTTTATGACACGGTCTGCCTATTTAATCTGACTGCACCAGCTGATCAGGGCTGGATTATTGAACTACGTTCCTTACTCACAACCCGGCTACAACTTCGTTGTGAAAGCCTCTGCTACCAGACCGGACTGAAAGACTCTGAAAAGTTCCCTTCACCTCTCCTCATCCACGACTAAAGATTAAACACTCTTCATACGCCTCTGAGGAGATCTCGGGAACCAGTGTTCTATGTGCCGGAAGCTAAGTAAAACCAATGTGATAAGAGTTGCATCTAAAAGCTGTTATTACCTGTCTCCAAAAGTCCTTCGGTAAAAACAATCCCGTTACAGCTAACTTCAACTCATACTTCATATCAGTTATCTGCATCTGTCTTGCTTCAGTTAAAGTATGGAACAGCTATTGTAATTACTTATCACCTAAACCGTTAACTCTACTAAGAGACTCCTTATTGATTCAGTGTCTGCAATTTACTATCGTTTACTCCTTAAAGCTACAGTGCCTGTAACTGTGGACTTCAGTTATCATTTACTACTTAAAGCTACAGTGCCTGTAATTGTGGACTTCAGTTATCGTTTACTACTTAAAGCTACAGTACCTGTAAATTGGAATTAAAGTCTTTACCTTTTACTTTCTTTAATAAATATTCAAACTATACGAAATCTGCAGTTGTGTTCCTTCATAACAAATGTTTAGACGTGACAGTTTCCGAACACCAGGACGATTGGGTCGGTTTGATTCCTTGGGCGGAGTTTGCGCACAACAATCTCGTTTGTGACTCTACGCATTCAAGCCCCTTCTTCATGAACTATGGCTTTCATCCATCTATTCTTCCCTCGGTTTCTCCTTCCCAAGGAGTGCCGTCGGTTGATGTCCATGTGGCCAATTTGAGGAAGTTGTGGGATCAGACTCGACAGATTCTTCTACACAATTCTATACTGGTTAAGAAACATGCTGACAAACGTAGAAGGGCGGCTCCGAATTTTGTTCCAGGCGATAGAGTTTGGTTGAGTACTAGGAATATTCGCCTTAAAGTTCCTTCCATGAAATTCGCTCCTCATTATATTGGTCCCTACAGGATCTTGACTCGAATTAACCCAGTGGCGTATCGTCTAGCTCTCCCAGCTACTTTACGCATCCCGAACTCCTTTCACGTGTCATTGCTGAAACCTCTAATCTGTAACAGATTCTCCTCCACAATCGCCCCTCCGCGCCCTGTTCAGGTGGAGGGTCAGGAGGAGTATGAGGTTAACTCCATTATTGATTCTCGTGTCTCCCGGGGGAGAGTACAATATTTGGTTGACTGGAAGGGTTATGGTCCTGAGGAGAGGAGTTGGGTACCACAAGAGGATGTTCATGCTCCTCGCCTTCGCAGGGCATTTCACTCCCGCTTTCCATCTCGCCCCGGCTCCTTCCGCCCGGTGGGCGTATCTGAGAGGGGGGGTACTGTCAGGGTACCTGAAGCCTCTACCTCTGAGAGAGGTAGAGACTTAGAAGTTTATCCGTCCGGACGGCATGTCTCCTCGGCCCCTCGCGGTTCACTCGGTCTTGCTAACGCCGGCCGCGAGGGAGTCACTTCCTTTTATAGCAGGAGGACCGGAGGTCGACGTCATGACGCCAACCCGGAACGTCCTGTCACTCAAATCTCGGGAGACGAATCAGGACTCGCCGGAGGCGTGTCTTCTCTCCCTAGCCAGGATACTTAACAGTGGCCCTCTCATTTACTCATTGCCCTGTCGTGGTTCTAGTCCGCCTAGTCACACAGTGCTTTGTTATTCTCTTGCCTTTTGGTTCTGATCCGGCTTTGGTATTTACTCTCCTGTCTTTCTGTTATCCTTGACCCGGCTTGTCTCTCGCTTACCTGTCTTCTCGTTCCCTCGACCTCGGCTTGTCTCTGACCATTCTATCGTAGTTATACTGCAGTGTGTGTGTGTGTGTGTGAGGGGTGCAGTGTGTGACAGGTGCTATGTGTGTGTGAGAGAGGTGCTGTGTGTGTGTGATGGTTGCTGTGTGTGTGTGACGGGTGCTGTGTGTGCTTGAGGGGTGCTGTGTGTGACGGGTACTGTGTGTGTGTGTATGTGCAGTTGATGTGTGTGCTGGAGTGCTTTGTGTCAGCGGTGCTGTGTGTGTGTGACAGGTGCTGTGTGTGCGTGAGGGGTACTGTGTGTGACAGGTACTGTGTGCGTGTATGTAAAGTTGACGTGTGTGCTGGGGTGCTTTGTGTCAGGGGTGCTGTGTGTGTGTGAAGGGGTCCTGGTGGTCTGGTGGTGGTGAGTTGTCACAAGCTCACTGACACACACACACACACACACACACACAAGCTCACACAAGCTTTCTCACTAGCAGGCACATACACGAGGCTGAGTATATCAAGCCTACCTGACACTGGAGGGTGTTGCTGGGAAGTCAGGCAGCCATTTTCTGCAGCAAGGTGGGGCGGAGCTTAATGGCGGGAGGTGGAGCTTGTGTGCATGGGTAGAGCTTACAATGTGGGGGGCAAAGCCTGCATCCGCGAGGCAGGGCAGGAGCAGCTGCTGGGAAATCGTAAGGGAGACTCAGCAGCCCCCAGCAGCCTCAATGCAGGCCCCAGCACCTCTCTGCAACCCCCAGCAGCCCTGTCCTGACTTCCCTCGGACTGTAATAGGCTGTTACAGTCTGAGGGAAAATAACAAAAGCACATAACTCTGCAAGTTGCCGGGACTGTCCCTGGAGTGTTAATTGGCCGGGACAGACTCCAGCTTGCTGTTAAAGGGCCACAGCGTCCGGCCGGGAATTCAAAGTGATTTTAACCTGGATTTCAAAGTTGTTGAGCTGGAAGCATAGCTGATTGGCTGACTGGGAGATTTTTTTTTTTAATTCGGCTTAGGCCTGAAATCTGAAATTCTCTGTGAATTTCCTGCTGGTGTTCGTCCAGTCTTGTCTTCAATGGATGTACTTAAGAAGAGTGCTGAGTACACTAAAGCATCATTACCAAGGCTGTAAAGATGGCGTCGGATATTTAAAAATCATCATTTAACGAGCGATGTTTAAAGGGATTCCAGATATATTATGAAGATATCTGCATATTGTAAAGAATTCCGGGTGAAATACTGAAGATTAATAGAGCAATACTTCATTTATTTACGTCTGTATTATTCATTGTCCTTCTGGATAATCTTAATTTAACACCTCAGATTCATCCCAGCTAAACCATGAGGTTTATTCACTAAACTAGACCTAGTATAATATACAAAATGGAGGAGAAAATGGCTAAATCCATCCCAGTTTGAAGATCAGTGACAAAACGGCAAAGTGCTGGGCGCGTTTTGTGAAACGTCCATGTGAATTTTGTGAGATTAGGTATTGTATGGTAAGAGAGGTAATCGGTGGCAATGCAGGAGAGGGACTAACATAAAATTCCCTCAAAGAGGAGCGTTAACGTGATAGCGAGCTGTTAAACTGTGCAGTTACTCAATCAATGGAAACCACTTCCTCCTTACAACACAAGCTCCAGCGAGGAGAGCGCATCCAGCACCACTGTGAAGATGTGTTGAAGAGTCCATTAGCGCAGGGGGTCTGAGGACCTCTTACTACAATCAAAAAATCCTCTTTAAAGTCAATTCCACATTTTAGACTAAATTGCAAAATTGAAAACACAGCTGACTTGGAAAATGTTTCAATTTACTTATTTGGACCTAAAATGATTCACACGTTAGTGAATAGCTCTGTTAAACCAAGGCTGTATCTCGGTGCTATAGAATCTTTTAATCATGAAATCTTGGCGTCTGAGCCATAAATCAGCCTTAAAACACCCCAAAAATGCACTAAATGAATAAAACGTACCAGAGAACATGACTCCATAAACCGATGGCGAGCTGGCTGAGATGGATAAAGCCAGTACCCTAAATACAGATAACCAAACGATGAAACGAACATGTAGCCTTCTCACAGCTTTCCATCATGGGCTTCACTTCCCAGACATTCTTGCAGCCTGTAACACATTGCATGGTTTCTATCCATGAAAGGAGCTGAGCTGGCATCATGTCTATATGGTCTTTATCCCGTAAATGACATGAAAATCCAGGATAGCAAGAAAATGGAATTTCTGTGACTCCCGTTTAAAATGTTTTTATTTTTGGGGTTCACTGTACCTTTAAATGCATTCCTCACACTGCGTGTTGTGTAAAAGCCCTTTTTTGTGCATCCGTGATAAAAATGCTACACGCGTCACGCATGGTTAACCCTTGGATCAGTAACTGTGATCTCCCGCCCTTGAGTGTTATTAACAGATTATTTTATATGGGAATCTCTCTCGGAGCACAGATGGCTCGATTAATGGCTGGTTATTTTGATTAATCTCTTTGTGCTCATGTTTGGCTAGCCATAAATCGTGGTCTGTTAGTGATACTGGAGGTATCTGGGTTCTCTTTCTATATATATATATATATATATATATCATTCTGCAGACAGTCTATGGAAGAGCTCTCCGACCCTCTAAAACAACCAACGAATTTAAGCAATATGGCGGTTCGACTTGGACATATTCTGTTAATGAAAATAGACTGAGGGACACAAATCAGACAACCCAAAATACATGAAAATGACCAATCTGTGTATTTTAAAATATATCCATAATATATTTATTATTATATGTATTATATATAATCCTACCATTAGGTTCACAGATCAAGAGAAATCCAGTAACCAATGGTGGGAAAAACACGAGGACACGTATATATTTATGTATATGATATTTATTATGTTTATAATATATTGTTATTTTTTACTGCATCTCCTTTTCCCCCTCTACTGGTCACTTCTTACTTGATCTGTGTGTACAATCAGAATTTAGTGACTGTCCCCGACATCTCTTATTTTGGGCGGAATTCGGAATCATGAAACAAATCGAACATTCTCAGACACTGGTTGCTTCGGTTGTTTCCAGCTCCAAATACGTTTCGAGTCAGGGTTCCAGAGGTCGGGTGATCATTCCATTGGCCCAAGTTTGGACAAACTGCAGTTTGGACGGAAACAAATATCCAAGTCTACTAACAATAGATAGAACCATATAAGAATACATCATGGCCTCTGCCATTTTACTTCATTCTTATAGCACTCAATATGCAGCCATCTCTCTAGGTGTTCTCTCTTCTAGTCAAATAGCAAAGGATCACACCAAATAGCCCTGGCTGTCGGTGTGAGTAAGCCAAAATGAATTTCAGCTTTACCAAATCATGGTTGCATTACCACAAAGCTCATCTCTTTTCTGTTGACGCTGTAGTTGGATGTTGTAGTTTACAAGCCTATAACGTGTTCTTTGTATGGATTTATGGATTCATAGTCTTTTAATGGTTCCTACTTGTGGAATTGGTTGACTGAGCTGGATTTAGAATGACATTTTAGGATATATCTTGTTTATATATCAATAGGTTATGGAAGGCACCCTTGGACCAGCCCTGCCACCATTCTGACCTTGTGGTGACCTCATGTGATGTAGTGCCACGTGGCAGCAGTAGTTACTGGGGAGGGTTCTTGGGGTCTGGGGTTGCTGTGGCTTTGCTAGTCAATAATATGTAAGCCTGTCTGATGTGATATGGCCAGATATGCTCAGAGATTTGTAGATTGTCTCAGTGTGTAGACTACATCCCATAGCCACTGTCCTGTATGTCCCCAGAATGCTCAATGCTGGTTTACTGTTCTTCTTTAACCTCTGTGTCTCTCCCTGTGCCTTGAATGCTTTCTACAAACCAGATCCAGTGCCCCCAAGGCTAGTAACTGGGGGATCTATGGCTTCCACCAATCATTCTCATAATGCTACAGAATCCAACAATGTTGTGGTTGTGTAGTGAGCCCTATAGATGTGTAAGTGGTTGTGGTGGCAGTCTGGGCACTGGGAGCCCTATAGATATGTAAGTGGTTGAGGTGGCAGTCCTGGCACTGGGAGAGTTAGAGTAATGGGCAGCGTCTCCCAGACTGCCACCACAACCACTTATACATCTGTAGGGCTCCCAGTGCTAGGACTGCCACCACAACCACTTACACATCTATAGGACTCCCCGCCTCCCAGTGTCAGGGCTGCCACCACAACCACTTACATATCTGTAGGGCTTCCACTGCCAGGATTGCCACCACAACGACTTACACATCTGTAGGGCTCCCAGAGCAGTGAGATAAGCCCCATTTACATCGATATAATTAAAGAAGCTCTGCAGAAGGGATGAGCCTTCTTATTAACCCTCCATTGCACTAAAGGTCTTCGATATCTTCCTCTGCACATGGTGGGTAGAGAGCGGAAAGGCAGTGAGAGGGAGTGAATGTAGCTGCAGTAGGAAGTGTTTGACATTGAACGAGAACTGGCTTTGCTGAGTCCAGTGGTTGGAACGCGCTATAATACCAGGATTTAATGGCCGCACAGATCACAAGATAAGAGCAGTCTGAATCGGTGACCCTTGACCCCCGTCTCAGGCCTAACACTCATGTCTGTTCATTCAGATGCTCTGGGCTTGTCACTGTCTGCCCGTCTGACAGCTGCCTTTGTTCCCCTGCTTGTCAGTAACTCCTGTCAGTACGAGGCCAGCACAAAACAGGAGAGAGTGGGGGCAAAGATCCTGCTAGACCCCACGCTGACCCCAATTCTATTCTGTACTCAACCCACTGAGTCCCTTCAATAGCTGCTACTAGACAAAGTAATAACGAGCTCGCCATCAAACACCAGGCCAGCTACAGAGATCTCTGCACGATTCATCCTCAAAGACGGGATTGGAAATAATGTATCAGGAAAATACAGCACATGATATGCAGACTGCGTAATAAAGAGTATACACCATATACAGACTGCGTAATATAGAGTATATACCATATACAGACTGCGTAATAAAGAGTATATACCATATACAGACTGCGTAATAAAGAGTATATACCATATACAGACTGCGTAATAAAGAGTATACACCAAATACAGACTGCGTAATAAAGAGTATATACCATATACAGACTGCGTAATAAAGAGTATACACCAAATACAGACTGCGTAATAAAGAGTATTTACCATATACAGACTGCGTAATAAAGAGTATATACCATATACAGACTGCGTAATAAAGAGTATACACCATATACAGACTGCGTAATATAGAGTATATACCATATACAGACTGCGTAATATAGAGTATATACCATATACAGACTGCGTAATATAGAGTATATACCATATACAGACTGCGTAATATACAGCGTACGTAATATATAGACTGTGTAATATAGAGTATATACCATATACAGACTGCGTAATATACAGCGTACGTAATATACAGACTGCGTAATATAGAGTATATACCATATACAGACTGCGTAATATAGATTATATACCATATACAGACTGCGTAATATACAGCGTACGTAATATACAGACTGCGTAATATAGAGTATACAGGGCTGCCATCAGAAATTTTGGGGCCCCTGACACAGCTCAAGGTCTGGGCCCCCTGGCGCCTGCAACCGAGTCCCCCCCCCCCCCCCCCCCCGAGTCCGCCCACAGGGATGCAGTGTCTGCAGGGCCGGTGCAAGGATTTTTGCCGCCCTAGGCAAAAGTAAAGTTTGCCGCCCCCCCATGTGACATCACAGTGCCCCACCCATATGATCTGCCATGTTAACTAACGCCAGTGCTGGAGTGCCGCCGTGTTTACAATAAAAGGCCTGCAGGGACAGGCTATAGACACCAGAACCACTACATTAAGCTGCAGTGGTTCTGGGGACTATAGTGTCCCTTTAATGTGAGGTAAATTAAAGATTAGTGCCACGAATAATATACTAGATTGCCTACTTACAACCAGATGAGGATGATGATGGGCTTCAGCTGCCGTCTGGCTCCACTGCTCTGGTGTAGAACAGGCTCTCTAGAGGCGGTTTGTAACTGTGGTCACAAAAATCAATGCTCTGGGAGAACGGGAAGCAGCTCCATTTTTTGAGGGCCCTTTACACAGCTCAAGGTCTGGGTCCCAGGCAGGGCCGCCATCAGGGGGTGACAACTGCGACCCGGTATGTTCCCACTGAATGTGGGGCCCGGACGACCTGAGCAGTCCGGGCCCCCCAGGACCGCCGGGCCCATGACAACCGTTGCGGTTGTCATGCCCTGATGGCGGCCCTGAGAGTATATACCATATACAGACTGCTAATATACAGCGTACGTAATATACACCATATACAGACTGCGTAACATACAGTGTACGTAATATACACATATACTAACTGCTAATATACAGCGTACGTAATATACACCATATACAGACTGCGTAATATAGAGCATATACCATATACAGACTGCATAATATACAGCATACGTAATATACACATATACTGACTGCTAATATACAGCGTACGTAATATAAACCTATACTGACTGCGTAATATACAGTGTACGTAATATATACCATATACTGACTGCATAATATACAGTGTACGTAATATACACATATACAGACTGCGTAATATAGATTATATACCATATACAGACTGCGTAATATAGAGTATATACCATATACTGACTGCTAATATACAGTGTACGTAATATACACATATACTGACTGCTAATATACAGCGTACATAATATACACCATATACAGACTGCGTAACATACAGTGTACGTAATATACACATATACTGACTGCTAATATACAGCGTACGTAATATACACCATATACAGACTGCGTAACATACAGTGTATGAAATATACACATATACTGACTGCTAATATACAGCGTACGTAATATACACCATATACAGACTGCGTAACATACAGTGTACGTAATATACACATATACTGACTGCTAATATACAGCGTACGTAATATACACCATATAGAGACTGTGTAATATAGAGTATATACCATATACAGACTGCATAATATACAGCATAGTAATATACACATATACTGACTGCTAATATACAGCGTACATAATATAAACCTATACTGACTGCGTAATATACAGTGTACGTAATATATACCATATACTGACTGCATAATATACAGTGTACGTAATATACACATATACAGACTGCGTAATATAGAGTATATACCATATACTGACTGCATAATATACAGCGTACGTAATATACACCATATACAGACTGCGTAACATACAGTGTATGAAATATACACATATACTGACTGCTAATATACAGCGTACGTAATGTACACCATATACAGACTGCGTAACATACAGTGTACATAATATACACATATACTGACTGCTAATATACAGCACACGTAATATACACCATATACAGACTGCGTAACATACAGTGTATGAAATATACACATATACTGACTGCTAATATACAGCGTACGTAATATACACCATATACAGACTGCGTAACATACAGTGTACGTAATATACACATATACTGACTGCTAATATACAGCGTACGTAATATACACCATATACAGACTGCGTAACATACAGTGTACGTAATATACACATATACTGACTGCTAATATACAGCATACGTAATATACACCATATACAGACTGCGTAACATACAGTGTACGTAATATACACATATACTGACTGCTAATATACAGCGTACGTAATATACACCATATACAGACTGTGTAATATAGAGTATATACCATATACAGACTGCATAATATACAGCATACGTAATATACACATATACTGACTGCTAATATACAGCGTACATAATATAAACCTATACTGACTGCGTAATATACAGTGTACGTAATATATACCATATACTGACTGCATAATATACAGTGTACGTAATATACACATATACAGACTGTGTAATATAGAGTATATACCATATACTGACTGCATAATATACAGCGTACGTAATATACACCATATACAGACTGCGTAACATACAGTGTATGAAATATACACATATACTGACTGCTAATATACAGCGTACGTAATATACACCATATACAGACTGCGTAACATACAGTGTACATAATATACACATATACTGACTGCTAATATACAGCATACGTAATATACAACATATACAGACTGCGTAACATACAGTGTACGTAATATACACATATGCTGACTGCTAATATACAGCGTACATAATATAAACCTATACTGACTGCGTAATATACAGTGTACGTAATATATACCATATACTGACTGCATAATATACAGTGTACGTAATATACACATATACAGACTGCGTAATATAGAGTATATACCATATACTGACTGCGTAATATACAGTGTACGTAATATATACCATATACTGACTGCATAATATACAGTGTACGTAATATACACATATACAGACTGCGTAATATAGAGTATATACCATATACTGACTGCATAATATACAGCGTACGTAATATACACCATATACAGACTGCGTAACATACAGTGTATGAAATATACACATATACTGACTGCTAATATACAGCGTACGTAATATACACCATATACAGACTGCGTAACATACTGTGTACATAATATACACATATACTGACTGCTAATATACAGCATACGTAATATACACCATATATAGACTGCGTAACATACAGTGTACGTAATATACACATATACTGACTATTCCTGTGTAACGGACCGTTTCACACACAAGAGGATAAAACCCAGTTTAGGCGATAATCCCCGTTCTAGATGCACAGGCAGCTACTGCAAACACCATTCTCCCGACTGGAACCACACGAACACTGGAACAGCTGAACAAGAAAAGCAGACATCGGCTTACACTCTTGGCAGTCAGCATACAATCCCATTCCCCCAAAGACCGAGACGACACATCGCTTTGAGGGTTAAGCAAGAACTCTGGACTGGGACACCCAGTCTGGCTTTTATTACAAACAAGTACATACAGGACACTCCCAGGGGGAGGATGAATTTAACCAATCACATGGATGTACCTCCCACACATTTCCTCCCCTTAGATTAGCACTTAACATAATTATACCGTACACCCTTTTCCCCAATTCCTGGATGTACCCCAAATACACATGCTACACCTCCAAAACAGGTATCCCCTGATAGCCCTTATTCAGGGGGACAACATATCCAAGAATCAGGTCATTCGGATGAATGGTTCGGGAGATATGAGGTTCCAAAGATTTGACCGACCGCATGGGTAAAGTATCCGAAAACAGTTCCATGCATTTTGGCCCTGCGGTCGGTCACAAACAAGGGAATGAAAACAGGCGAATTGCCTGTGTTATAGAGCCTGGAGAGGGTTTGAATGAATTCCCTTGTTTATGGGGTTCTTTCTACCGAACGGCGGGTCATTCGGTAGTTTCTATACGAATTTCTGGAAGTATGGAGGTCTCAGCGGTGTTTGCCTAGTCAAGTGTCCGATTTTAGTTCCAGACACTCGACGGCAAAACACCGCTGTTCGGTAGTTTAAGATGGCCGCCGCCACGTGTTTGTTTCCCGAATGGCGGCCACCCAGAGGACAAAGAATACATTACACTGATTGCCAATTACCCGTTTGCAACATTGTTGCAAACTGTAATTGGAGGCACACTCATGGGCGTAGGAACCCCAAAAAATCTGGGGGGGATAGCATTTTTACTCGCCGGGTATATTCTTATTCCGTAAACTAGGAGTTGTTTATCCCATTGTACAGCGCTACGGAATTTGCAGTCGCTATATAAATGATTAAATAATAACAACATTAAAGGGTCACCACAGGGAAGGGGTTTTACTTACCCGGATACAGCGCCGGGATCCTCCTGATTAGAACAACCCCTACCCTTCCCATGAATATTAGAACCACCCCTACCCCTTCCATGCACAAAAGAACTCCACCTACCCCTTCCACGCACATTAACTCCCTACCCCTTCCATGCATATTAGTACCCCCCTAACCCCTTCCATGCATATTAGAACCCACTCTACCTCTTCCATTCATATTAGTACTCCCCTAACCCCTTCCAATAATTTTTCTACCTACCCCCTCCTCCCATCCATATTAGTAGCCCCCCTAAACCCTTCCAATTATTTTTCTACCTACCCCTCTCCCCTATCCTTATTAGTAGCCCCTCTAACCCTTTCCAATTATTTTTCTGCCATGTTAACTAACGCCAGTGCTGGAGTGCCTACATTAAAAGGCCTGCAGGGACAGGCTATAGACACCAGAACCACTACACTAAGCTGCAGTGCTTCTGGGGACTATAGTGTTTCTTTAATGTGAGGTAAATTAGAGATTAGTGCAACGAATAATATGCTAGATTGCCTACTTACAACCAGATGAGGATGATGATGGGCTCTAGCTGCAGTCTGGCTCCACTGGTCTGGTGTAGAACAGGCTCTCTGGAGGCTGTTTGTAACTGTGGTCACGAAAATCAATGTTCTGTGAGAACGGGAAGCAGCTCCATTTTTTGGGGGTCCTTTACACAGCTCAAGGTCTGGATCCCAGGGTCCACCTTCATGTTCCACCAATGAGTTTGTTCACAGGGGGTGGAGTGTGTAGGGGATGTCCTGATATGTGTGTAAGGAATGCATTGTGTGAATCTGTGTTTGTATGTGTAAGGGCTGCAAGGTGTGATTCTGTGTATGTACGGGATGCAGTGTGTGCGTCTGTAAGGGGTGCATTGAGTGTATGTACGGGGTGCATTGAGTGTGTAAGGTTGCATGATTGTGTGAGTGTGTGTGTGCACGGGGTGCATTGAGTGTGTGTAAGGATGAATTGTGTGTTTCTGTGTGTGTAAGGGTGGTATGATTGTGTGATTGTGTGTGTGTGTGTGTGTGGTGGATGTCAATCTCTCTCCCTCCCTTGTCACTCTTTCTCCCCCCCCTCCCTCCCTGCTTCTTTCTCCCCCCCCTCCCTCCCTGCTTCTTTCTCCCCCCCTCCCTCCCTGCTTCTTTCTCCCCCCCCTCCCTCCCTGCTTCTTTCTCCCCCCCTCCCTCCCTGCTTCCTTCTCCCCCCCCTCCCTCCCTGCTTCCTTCTCCCCCCCTCCCTCCCTGCTTCCTTCTCCCCCCTCCCTCCCTGCTTCCTTCTCCCCCCCTCCCTCCCTGCTTCCTTCTCCCCCCCTCCCTCCCTGCTTCTTTCTCCCCCCCCCTCCCTCCCTGCTTCTTTCTCCCCCCCCTCCCTCCCTGCTTCTTTCTCCCCCCTTCCCTCCCTGCTTCTTTCTCCCCCCCTTCCTCCCTGCTTCTTTCTCCCCCCCTCCCTCCCTGCTTCTTTCTCCCCCCCTCCCTGCTTCTTTCTCCCCCCCTCCCTGCTTCTTTCTCCCCCCTCTCCCTGCTTCTTTCTCCCCCCCTCCCTCCCTGCTTCTTTCTCCCCCCCTCCCTGCTTCTTTCTCCCCCCCTCCCTGCTTCTTTTCATCCCCCTCCCTGCTTCTTTCTCCCCCCCTCCCTGCTTCTTTCTCCCCCCCTCCCTGCTTCTTTCTCCCCCCCCTCCCTGCTTCTTTCTCCCCCCCTCCCTGCTTCTTTCTCCCCCCCCCTGCTTCTTTCTCCCCCCCTCCCTGCTTCTTTCCCCCCTCCCTGCTTCTTCCCCCCCTCCCTGCTTCTTTCTCCCCCCTCCCTGCTTCTTTCCCCCCCCTCCCTGTTTCTTTATTTCCCCACCCTCCCTCCCTGTTTCTTTATTTCCCCTCCCTCCCTGTTTCTTTATTCCCCCCCCTTCCCCCCCCTGTTTCTTTATTTCCCCTTCCACTCTCCCTCCCTGTTTCTTTATTTCCCCTCCCTCCCTGTTTCTTTATTCCCCCCTCCCCCCTCCCTCCCTGTTTCTTTATTCCCCCCCCTCCCTGTTTCTTTATTCCCCCCCCTCCCTGTTTCTTTATTCCCCCCCCTCCCCTCCCTGTTTCTTTATTTCCCCTTCCTCCCTCCCTCCCTGTTTCTTTATTCCCCCCCCTCCCTCTTCCCCCCTTCCTGTTTCTTTCTCTCTCTCCCTCCCTCCCCTACCTATGATGTAGCGTGGCCGAGCGCTGTATAGTCCGCCGGTACAGGTAGCTTTTGTTTCCTGTACCCGGCGGACTAACAGGAAGTGCACACTCAGTGTGCACTTCCTGTTAGTCCGGCCGGGTACAGGAGACAGATGCTCCCTGTACCGGCGGACTATACAGCGCTCGGCTACGCTACAGTGAAGGAGTGACAGGAGGGAGCGCTGAGCGCTAAGCTCCTCTCTTCATGCTGCGCCCGGGCGGTGCGCTCTCATGGACGCACCAGCCCGGGCAAAGCTGCAGCCGCCTGAGGCTCTCTGCAGAGCGCTCGGGCGGCTGCAGCATCAGGGGGGGGCGGCGGAGCTGGGGGGGATTTCCCCATACCTGTCCCCCCCGCATGATTTGCTGGGGGGGATGCGTCCCCCCATCCCCCCCGGTTCCTACGCCCATGGGCACACTTATTCCTGGGTGGTCTGGTTGTTCGGTAGTTTCCTCCATACAATGAATGGAGTGATTCTACCGAACAATCAGATGAATGCTGTACATATATATAACCCAGGTAACTGCATACAACAATACATACATGACATTAAAGTATTAAAGGCAGGATTACTGTACTACGCTCCACAGTCTTAAAGGTACAGTAGTCCCAAAAGTTCCAATATGTCCATCGCTGCTTTTAAAGGGCCAGCAGCAGCAATACAAATTATTACCTGCCCAAATATAGTTTCTAAAGTGCGACACGTCCAGGGGCCATAGTCAGCGGGCAGGAGGCCAGCAGCCAGGCCTCTCCAGTTCACAGTGGCGAAGCTGGTTTCGCCACATCCTGTCTCCCCTCACAAAACTTTGGGTCCAGATACCAACATGCAATTTTTGGGGATCCAACTACACACAATACACATGCAGGACAAGATTGAGCGTACCCTGGAAAGTATTGAACATGGCCTGCTACAAGGTTGTTGCAACTGGAAAGAACTACAATCACTGCTAGGGTCACTCAATTTCGCCATGAGGATCATACCACAAGGTAGATCCTTTATATCCCACCTGCTATCTTTATTTCCACTATTCACCTGAGACACTTCACGCATCACATTAGATGAACACGCAACCTCTGATTTACGCACCTGTTTTTTTTTTCTCATCTCTTGGAATGGGCGAACCGTGTTTATACCAACCCCCTCCGACACTTCACCTACACTGTGGACAGATGCCGCAGCAAACACAGGCTTTGCGGCCATCTGGGGTGATCAATGGCTTTGGGGACCTTGGCCGAACGAAGTCGAATCACTGCCCAACTTCTCTGATACCTCGACTTTATTCGAGTTGTACCCTATCGTGGCGGCAGCCATTGCATGGGGACCATATTGGTCCAGTCACACCGTCAGGTGCTACTCAGATAATATGGCCACATGCCATATTGTCAATAAAGACCGATCGGCATCAGTGGTCAGTATGAGACTACTAAGGCGACTCACATGGGTAGCAGCCACCTATGGATGTTATGTTTATAATATGCTAAGATTTCTGTGTTCGGCCATATTGCCCGACTACAAATATATACATACATACATACATATACTTGAAACGTGTGTTTGTGCTTTAGGGTGCACTCCCTAATGCAATAGGCTATGCACGCCTATGGTTAGTTTAAATAGAATAGGGCAGTTAGGCTGCTGGTTAAGAGTTTGGTTAAATGGGTCGTTATGAACTTTGGTAGGTTTCGAGCTCAGTGGTGGCTCAGAACCTGGTGTGTGGTAGGGGTTTCTGGGTATGCCCCTACCGTGGTTATTTAACAAAGGTTGGCACATATATTATGTTTATGATGTTTATTATTGTTATTTATGCTATTTATGGAAAAATATGGGTGATTGACTTTTGTTTCTGGGACATATGTTATATGGTGGGATGGGGGAGGGGGCTGGGCAATGACTTTAATTTATTGTTAGCAACATTAATAAAGCTGCGGACATATATTGATCCATACATTAGTGTCAGTGTGAGTTTAAGTTTTGGGGGTAATTCCACCTGCCCGTATTGCGACTATGCACCTGTCATGATATTTGGCAGGTGGTTTTAATGTTGTGGATGATCAGTGTACACAGTGTAAATATACACACAGCCTGATATACATATACTGATAATTGTACTAACATTCTGCTGGGCTCCTGTATAAATAGTTTAATAATATTATAAATAATTTTTGGATGGGTAGTGGGTTGTAATTTTCCAAGAATCTAACTTTAGCCCCCAAAACAAGAATCCAGCTATTTTAGGGACGGGCACATCCATCTCCTGACTGCCCACAATTACCCTTCTGGAAAATTCTGCAAAACTGCTTGATTTCCCATGGCAAATGAGAAACGCCCTTCCTGTCACCATAGGGGAGATCATTAAGTAGATGGAGGGTGAAATGGTCGGGTGCGTATTTCCTGGATTCTTAGAGGAAGTGCAGCCTCACCTCAATGTCCCTCACGCCGTCCTGACTGTAAACTAACATTGAGCTGCAATGATTATGGCGCACAGCGTGTATAACAAAATGATTCCTAAATATTAATCCCTGGCCGAGCACAGCACTCTTCCAGAGCCGGCATCTAGGTAACCACCCCACTCGGCCAATTTTATAGTCCTTGATATAGGTAATAACATTTCAAATGAGTCTGATCTTCGGGGACGCGTTACTTATTAAATGTAATTTAACCATGCTGTGATTCCAGGTGAAATCAGATTAAAATGTTACATTATCTGCCTAAGTAGAATCTGTCGCAACTCTATTATCGGTTTATGTAAAACCCATGCAGCCATTTTATGTAAAAAATCCTCTCGGGATCCAAATAAGCTGATATGTCATTCTCCGCGTACATTGCAAGATGGATCTTTTCCACAACTCCACCCCACCACCGGGTTGTTGTAGTTCATACACTGGACTCCTATAGTAACATAGAGCAAAATCAACCACCTTCCCTTTGTAGAAATTCAAATAAGTTACAGATCATACGAAGAGAACAAACAATATTAATAATAGTGTACCCCGCTGCTGAATAAGTTGATGCTATATAAATAATAATAACTGATAACCCTCACTGAGTAACATAAGGTGTCTAATGTTACCATGTTAGTGGGATTCCCTAAAATCCTGATGAGAGGCGATGAGAGGCGATGAGAGGTCAGGGGTGTTGGTGACACTGAGGTGGTGGGGGCAGGATCTACAGTTACATCAGTGGTCCCTGAAACTAGTATGTGTTTGTGACAGAACTCCTGTACTTAACGGAGTACCTCCACAAGGTCACGTTCCGAGCTGCTATCAGAGACCCTGGAGCACTTCAGACTCCGTCACCAAAGCTTGAATGGGATTTCTGAGGAACTACCACGCTGCAGCTCTCCTTCTAGGCAGGTATCATCCCCTCTACCTTTGCCTCTTCTGTTCTTCTCTCAGGCAGGCATCAACACCTTTGTATTTTTGACAAGTACTAGCCTTTGGTGACTTGTCCTTAAACATGTGATGAAAAGCATACAAATACAAGTATACATAACATGAGCGAACAAACAATTAGATTTAATACATGAAATATATAAAATAAGTAATTTTTTTAAAACACAATAAGAAGTAACAATATTTATGTGGCAAAACGAACCTCGCCACTGGGTTATGGAGAAGCCTGATTGCCAGCCTCCTGCCTCATGACTATGGCCCCTCTCATCAGCCCAGGCTAGACTTAAACCCCATGGCGATTTGACTGTGTTTGTGGGATCTGAGCGCTGTTTGGATATATTGAGCGCTCAGATCCAAGCCATCTGGGGATAGGCTGAATGTGGGGGTTCTGTTCAGTATGATAGGAGTTATGTATTTTTGTGTATTTTTGCTGTTGTTGTGAATAGAGATATTTTCTGTACCAGGAGATAGTTGGCTTATCACACCCAGTTAAGCCAATTATCTCCAGGATAGAGGACTCTGTGGAACTGATTTGGGCTGGAAAGCCATGCTTCAGTTGGTCACAAAGGACTTCGACCTAACTTTTAAACCAATGGAAGGAATTGTCTGATTTTTGAGCATGTTTGTATTGTGTGAATGTGATGTATACTTTTAAAGTTATGAATATTGTGTAAAACTGTGTATTTTCCTGCCTGTGATAATTACGTTAGCCCATTGTGTTCAGTAATTATATCACAGGCAGAGGGGAGGATTTTGCTGGAATGAATGGGAGTGTGTTAACTGTGTATGTCTGTGATTGGCCATTGTACAATTATGTCCCAGTCTTCCACCAGGTCCCTAAGGGGAGTGTCCACCTGGTGGAAGACCTGCATAAATACCGGGCAAAGTAGCCCCATTAAACCAGATCACTGCTTGACCCTCAACACGGAGCCTTGTCTCGTTCTTGGGGGGATTTATTGTATGCTGTTCCAGTTTGACTGCTAGGAGTGTAAATCTTTCGTATGTTTTTTCCTGTTCGGCTGTTTTTTGCAGCATTCGTATGGTTCCAGTTCGGGAGTTGGAGCATTCGTAGGGTTTCCAGTTCAGGAGATTGGTGTATGGAGTAGCTGCCTGTGCATCTGGAAGGGAATATCTCCTAAGCGGCGTTTAACCCTTTTTATGCCTCAGGGTGCCGTTACAATTTACATTTAACTACTTATTTGGTTACACTGATTTGCATACCATTATTATGTGAATGTTACATTTCTATTCAGTCAGCAGAGGGCGCTGCAGAGTTATCAGCTAACAATGCATAGTTTGTAAATCCATATCATCATCATCATCATCTGGGCCCAGGTCCATAGTCTGTGGGCAAGTGGTTAGTCTTCCATATGGTTATGGCACAGGTCACAGCTTCTGTCACCTTGTTTGTGGCGAAAGTAACCACACCACTGTTTCTTGGAGGGGCCTGCTTACCAGCCTCTTGCCCCAGGACTATGGCCCATGTATTAGACCTTGGTTCAGGACCGTGGGAAGGCTTTGTCCGTGCCTTTTCCCCTCTGCGGTTTCGTTATATAGGGCTTACCGAACAGATTAGACTAATGCTGTTTGTATCCGAATGAACTGTCGAACGGACCGACCACCCAGAACAGTTGTGTGCTGCATATTGCCCATATTGACCTCGTTAACTGCAATGTTCAAAGTGGCTAGCTGGGTGGCCATCGTTCGTATGTGCGAACACGTGGCAGCAGCCATATTTAGCCGCGAACACATTCAGCGGTGTTTGGTCATTGAGTGCATGAAACTATAATCGGACACTCGATGACGCGAACACCCCTGGGACTTCCATCTCTTCGTTCGTTCGACTGGATTCACTTGAGAAGAGTGGCGTTCGGTGGAAACATACTCCAGAACAAGAGACACAGTTTAAATATACATACGAACTGGTTACATTCGTATTTCTGTTATATTGTGAACTACCGAACTAGACCGGTCGCAAGCCCTGATTCTCTGGAACTGTTTTGGGCATGGGACCATGCGTGTGGTCAGTTCAACAAAGACTTCCATGGAAATCCTAAACCCCTTAACCATTCTGGGGGATTTTTAGATATGTTGGTCCCCCAGATCGGGGCTATCAGGAGATATGACTATATTGGGGTTATTTTTAATGTTATAAAAATGTGTGGTTTTGTGTCTGGAGATAATTGAGTTAATATAGTGCTTGACTCAATTATCTCAGGTACAGAGGAGGGATTAACCTATTTTGTGTGGGAGTGTCCGGGATCTGAGAGCCATTGTAATTGTGTATTTGTTTCTACTGCGGTTTACTCTCAGGTCCAGGGGGGAGTGTCCCTTGCAGGGGGACTTGATAAAGGGCCAGTTGTGGCTACCAATAAAGGAGTTCCTGTTTACCCTCAACACAGAGTCTCATCTCATGCGTGAGGGAAATTACTATATCTAACCTGGGGATTGCTATATCACTATACTCCCCTGGGATTATAATCACTTGCTCTTTTGAGAGCATATTGCTACACTCTCTTGGAGGAGAGGTTTACCCACTGGAAGCTGGATCCTGGTCTTGGGTCCAGGATGGGTGGAGCACAGAGAGAACCCAACCAAGCTGTAATGCTGGAAGTGGGGACTACAGTGCTGATGGTGTATGGTGGAGTGCTTGGAAGTACTCTGTGAGCACTAGGAGCAGTGGTTGGTGGAGACACCCAGTCAGAGTGCCAGGTGGTCTGCCACATCTGGTGGCAGCGGTGGGATGGCTTCCAAGTGTGAGGAGAAGCATTCTGGAGACAGTTCTGGGATTTATAATTGAGGGCATCACTAGAACGCGTACAGCGCCCCTGGCTACAGCAGTATGGAACCAGCTGGTTCCTGGACAGCGTTCCTATACAAGGAGGAGGATGACCCAGACTGGAGGAAGGAAGTCTGATATGAGGCCCTGGAGGATATACATCATCGGGGCGAGAGTCTCCCCAGCGAGGAGCAGAGGCTACAGATGCGAGTGGCGATGCATCAAGCTCAAGAGCCTGGTATGGAAGGAACTTTGGCTGGATGACGCATACCAGATGCTTTGGTGGTACACGGTTCAGCATGCCCTCTGGATGGCTGAGCACGACAGGCCCGAGGGTGAAGATTACAATGGCCCTGGCCTGTTGTTGGAGTCCTTCGCAGAACTGAAATTCAGAAGTACTGGAAAGTCCTGATTCTGGGACATCTATGATTACAGGGAGGGCATGCATGATTGGGAAAACAGTAACGAGGTGAGACAAGACCTGACCTCTCTGGCAACAATGGAATAGGAGCTGGAGCAGGATTACCAACACCTGCTCATCTCAATTCAGCCCCAATCTACCCTCCATGGAGTTATGTTATAAAAATGTGGTTTTTGTTTCGGGAGATAATTGAGTCCTGAACTTAACTAAAGTACAGAGGAGGGATTAACCTATTATCTGTGGGAGTGTCCTGGAATTAATAGCCAATGTGATTGTGTATTTGTTTCTTCTGTGGTTTACTCTCAGTTCCAGGGGGGGAGTGCCCCTTGCATGTGGACTTGCATAAAAGGCATAAAAGGCTAGTTGTGGCTACCAATAAAGGAGTTCCTGACTACCCCCAACATAGAGTCTCATCTCATGTGTGTGTGTGTGTGGGGGGGGGGGGGGGGCAGCTGTATCTGCTCAGGGGATTGCTATATCATGATACTCCCCTGGGCTATAAACACTAGCTCACAGAGCTACACTGTTAACTCTCTTGGAAGGGAGGTCTTCTCACTGGGAGCTGGATCCGGGAGTTTGGAATTTTTTTTTTTAAAGCGGTAGATTCGTGTTAGGGGAGAGTATGGTCAGTTACATTTACCTTAAAGCCACCGTATTACTCACAATGCCAATCAGGTTTCTCTTTGTTACCTTATGACTCCAGTCACCAGGGCTGGGACCTGCATACAGGAATTAAAATCCTCTTTAAGGAAGCACCGTGCATGGCACAAAACGCGTTAACATGTCACTGTCATTAGAACACTGTGACCCTGTGAGGGACTGACCCTTAAACATGTCACTGTCATTAGTACACTGTGACCCTGGGAGAGACTGACCATTAAACATGTCACTGTCATTAGTACACTGTGAGCCTGGGAGGGACCGACCATTAAACATGTCACTGCCATTAGTACACTGTGACCCTGGGAGGGACCGACCATTAAACATGTCACGGTCATTAGTACACTGTGACCCTGGGAGGGACCGACTATTAAACATGTCACGGTCATTAGTACACTGTGACCCTGGGAGGGACCGACTATTAAACATGTCACTTTCATTAGTACACTGTGACCCTGGGAGGAACTGACCATTAAACATGTCACTGTCATTAGTACACTGTGAGCCTGGGAGGGACTGACCATTAAACATGTCACTGTCATTAGTACACTGTGACCTTGGGAGGGACTGACCATTAAACATGTCACTGTCATTAGTACACTGTGACCTTGGGAGGGACTGACCATTAAACATGTCACTGTCATTAGTACACTGTGACCCTGGAAGGGACCGACCATTAAACATGTCACTGTCATCAGTACACTGTGACCCTGGGAGGGGTCGACTATTAAACATGTCACTGTCATTAGTACACTGTGACCCTGGGAGGAACTGACAATTAAACATGTCACTGTCATTAGTACACTGTGACCCTGGGAGGGACCGACTATTAAACATGTTACTGTCATTAGTACGCTGTGACCCTGGGAGGGACCGACCATTAAACATGTCAATGTCATTAGTACGCTGTGACCCTGGGAGGGACTGACCATTAAACATGTCACTCTCATTAGTACGCTGTGACTCTGGGAGGGACTGACCATTAAACATGTCACTGTCATTTTTACACTGTGACCCTGGGAGGGACCGACCATTAAACATGTCACTGTCATTAGTACACTGTGACCTTGGGAGGGACCGACCATTAAACATGTCACTGTCATTAGTACACTGTGACCCTGGGAGGAACTGACCATTAAATATGTCACTGTCATTAGTACACTGTGACCCTGGGAGGGACTGACCATTAAACATGTCACTGTCATTAGTACACTGTGACCCTGGGAGGGACTGACCATTAAACATGTCACTGTCATTTTTACACTGTGACCCTGGGAGGGACCGACCATTAAACATGTCACTGTCATTAGTACACTGTGACCCTGGGAGGGACTGACCATTAAACATGTTACTGTCATTAGTACACTGTGACCCTGGGAGGGACCGACCATTAAACATGTCACTGTCATTAGTACACTGTGACCCTGGGAGGGACCGACCATTAAACATGTCACTGTCATTAGTAAACTGTGACCCTGGGAGGGACTGACCATTAAACATGTCACTGCCATTAGTACACTGTGACCCTGGGAGGGACCGACCATTAAACATGTCACTGTCATTAGTAAACTGTGACCCTGGGAGGGACTGACCATTAAACATGTCACTGCCATTAGTACACTGTGACCCTGGGAGGGACTGACCATTAAACATGTCACTGTCATTAGTACACTGTGACCCTGGGAGGGACTGACCATTAAACATGTCACTGTCATTAGTACACTGTGACCCTGGGAGGGACTGACCATTAAACATGTCACTGTCATTAGTAAACTGTGACCCTGGGAGGGACTAACCATTAAACATGTCATTGTCATTAGTACACTGTGACCCTGGGAGGGACCGACCATTAAACATGTCACGGTCATTAGTACACTGTGACCCTGGGAGGGACCGACCATTAAACATGTCACTGTCATTAGTACACTGTGACCCTGGGAGGGACCGACTATTAAACATGTCACTTTCATTAGTACACTGTGACCCTGGGAGGGACTGACCCTTAAACATGTCACTGTCATTAGTACACTGTGACCCTGGGAGGGACTGACCATTAAACATGTCACTGTCATTAGTACACTGTGACCCTGGGAGGGACTGACCATTAAACATGTCACTGTCATTAGTACACTGTGACCCTGGAAGGGACCGACCATTAAACATGTCACTGTCATCAGTACACTGTGACCCTGGGAGGGACTTACCCTTAAACATGTCACTGTCATTAGTACACTGTGACCCTGGGAGGGACTGACCATTAAACATGTCACTGTCATTAGTACACTGTGACCCTGGGAGGGACTGACCATTAAACATGTCACGGTCATTAGTACACTGTGACCCTGGGAGGGACCGACCATTAAACATGTCACTGTCATTAGTACACTGTGACCCTGGGAGGGACTGACCATTAAACATGTCACGGTCATTAGTACACTGTGACCCTGGGAGGGACCGACCATTAAACATGTCACTGTCATTAGTACACTGTGACCCTGGGAGGGACCGACTATTAAACATGTCACTTTCATTAGTACACTGTGACCCTGGGAGGGACTGACCCTTAAACATGTCACTGTCATTAGTACACTGTGACCCTGGGAGGGACTGACCATTAAACATGTCACTGTCATTAGTACACTGTGACCCTGGGAGGGACTGACCATTAAACATGTCACTGTCATTAGTACACTGTGACCCTGGAAGGGACCGACCATTAAACATGTCACTGTCATCAGTACACTGTGACCCTGGGAGGGACCGACTATTAAACATGTCACTGTCATTAGTACACTGTGACCCTGGGAGGGACCGACCATTAAACATGTCACGGTCATTAGTACACTGTGACCCTGGGAGGGACCGACCATTAAACATGTCACTGTCATTAGTACACTGTGACCCTGGGAGGGACCGACTATTAAACATGTCACTTTCATTAGTACACTGTGACCCTGGGAGGGACTGACCCTTAAACATGTCACTGTCATTAGTACGCTGTGACCCTGGGAGTGACTGACCATTAAACATGTCACTGTCATTAGTACACTGTGACCCTGGGAGGGACTGACCATTAAACATGTCACTGTCATTAGTACACTGTGACCCTGGGAGGGACCGACTATTAAACATGTCACTGTCATTAGTACACTGTGACCCTGGGAGGAACTGGCCATTAAACATGTCACTGTCATTAGTACACTGTGACCCTGGGAGGGACCGACTGTTAAACATGTTACTGTCATTAGTACGCTGTGACCCTGGGAGGGACCGACCATTAAACATGTCAATGTCATTAGTACGCTGTGACCCTGGGAGGGACTGACCATTAAACATGTCACTCTCATTAGTACGTTGTGACTCTGGGAGGGACTGACCATTAAACATGTCACTGTCATTTTTACACTGTGACCCTGGGAGGGACCGACCATTAAACATGTCACTGTCATTAGTACACTGTGACCCTGGGAGGGACCGACCATTAAACATGTCACTGTCATTAGTACACTGTGACCCTGGGAGGAACTGCCCATTAAACATGTTACTGTCATTAGTACACTGTGACCCTGGGAGGGACTGTTGAATGCCTTATTGAAGGCCCAATTTAACTGATCACCCCATACATCCGAAACTTACCCCATCCACCTTGGAGTACCCAGGGAACTTTCCTCCCCCTCCGTTGTGTCTCTCTGTTACACCACCCCCACTTCCAATAAATACCGCCACCAATTGTTATGAATTCTTCTTCGACACCGAGCCACTGCGACCAGATCCTTAATAAGTCTCCAATGTAAGAGAGGAACCACTCGGGCCATACCACCTCCACCTGTGGCCAACTTCCGTAGCCGATCTACCACCCTCAGCCACCTCCTGAACAATTCCTTTTCGGGACCATGCCCTATCCTTTCCGCCCACACGGAATACCCGAATGCCTAGAACCATACCCGATGTTACGTTTTTCCACCAGAAACCCCCTAAAAAACCAACCATTCCAGAGGAAAGCCCCGTTGCGCATCAAGACCCGTGCCGCGGCTCCTTCTGCGCCCTCCAGATGTGCGAGTGGGCCATCTCCCATGCCACCAGAACGAAAGTAATAAGCGATCAAGCATAGCATAGAACAACCCTTATGTTCCGACCATGAACCCAATAGACCGACAGTCAGGGGCGGGCTGGGCCGGGGGGCAGGGAGGCAATTGCCCCCCAGGCCGCCCCAAGTCATTTTAAGACCGGCCGCTGCAGGGCCGGTCCTAATGCTGCAGCCGCCTGAGCGCTCTGTAAAGAGCCTCTGGCGGCTGCAGCACAGCTTCTCCCTTCCCCTCCCCTGTAGCGTGGCCAAGCTCCTCTCCGGTCCGCGGTGCCCGGCCGGAGTGATAGGAAGGTGCAAGCTCAGTGTGCACTTCCTGTCAGTCCGGCCGGTTACAGGAAACAGAAACTCCTGTTCTGCACGGAGTTTCTGTTTCCTGTAACCGGCCGGACTGACAGGAAGTGCACACTGAGTGTGCACCTTCCTATTACTCCGGCCGGGCACCACGGACCGGAGAGAGGAGCTCAGCCACGCTACAGGGAAGGGGAGGTGAGGGGGGGATTAAGAAGAACAGGGGGGATTAAGAAGAAGGGGGAGGGGTGGAGGGATTAAGAAAAAGGGGGGAGGGGTGGGGGGATTAAGAAGAACAGGGGGTTGGGGATTAAGAAGAACAGGGGGGGTGGGGAGATTAAGAAGAACAGGGGGGTGATTAAGAAGAACAGGGAGGGGTGATTAAGAAGAACAGGGAGGGGTGATTAAGAAAAACAGGGGGAGTGGGGAGATTAAGAAGAACAGGGGGTGGGGGATAAGGAAGAACAGGGGTGGTTGGAGGATTAAGAAGAACAGGGGGGAATTAAGAAGAGAGGGGGAAGTAAGAAGAACACGGGGGTAAGAAGAACAAAAAAAGAAGGGGGTAGAGTAAGAAGAACACAGGGAGGAGGGGGGGAGAAGGGGAGGTGAGAAGAACACAGGGAGGGTGGGGGAGTGAAAAGAACACAGGGAGGGTGGGGGAGTGAGAAGAACACAGGGAGGGTGGGGGCGGTGAGGAGAACACATGGGGGAAGGTGAGGAGAACACATGGGGGGAGGTGAGGAGAACACAGGGGGGGTAGTGAGAAGAACACAGGGAGGAGGGGGTGAAAAGAACACCGGAGGTTTGGGGGGGGGGATGAGAAGAGCACAGGGAGGGTGGGTGGGTGGGTGTGAGAAGTGACTGCTAGGGGTGGGTGGGGGGGCGAGAGGAGAGACCACTAAGGGGCAGGGGAGAGCTCTAAGGGACAGAAGGGAGAGCTCTATCACAGGGACAGGGGGCAGGACAGGGAGCTCTGTCACACTACGCGCGCACACACACAATGCATCCCTATACATACACAGAAACACAACATGCTTCACTTACACACAGAGAAACACACAATGCATCCATTACACACAAAGACAATGCATCCTTTGCACACATACACAGAAACACACAATGCAAACCCTTACATACACATGCAAACACACACACTGCTTCTCTTACATATACACAGAAACACAATGCATTTCTTACACACACTCAATGCACACACTTACACACACACACACCTTGCATCCCTTATGCATACAAACACAGATTCACACAATACATCCCTTATACACAAACACACACTGCTTCCACTACAAACAAATACACTGCATCACCTACACAAACAGGCATCCCTATACACTACATACCATAAGCACACACATTAGATCCTCTACAATAACACATAACACATCCCCTACACACTCCACTCCCTGTGAGCAAACTCATAGGTGGAACATGTAGGTGGACTTTTAGGCATACTCACCATTTTTGGGCATACTCACCATCAGGCCCTGGGGCCCAGACCTTGAGCTGTGTAAGGGTCCCCCAAAAAATGGAGCTGCTTCCCATTCTACTAGAACTTAGAATTTTGTGACCACAGTCACCTCCAGAGATCCTGTTCTACACCAGACCAGTGGAGCCCATCATCATCCTCATCTGGTTGTAAGTAGGCAATCTAGTATATTATTAGTGACACGAATCTATAATTTACCTCACATTAAAGGGACACTATAGTCCCCATAACCACTTCAGCTTAATGAAGTGGTTCTGGTGTCTATAGCCGGTCCCTGCAGGCTTTTTAATGTAAATTATTATTATTATTATTGCCATTTATATAGCGCCAACAGATTCCGTAGCGCTTTACAATATTATGAGAGGGGATTTAACTATAAATAGGACAATTACAAATAAACTTACGGGAACAATAGGTTGAAGAGGGCCCTGCTCAATCGAGCTTACATTCTATAGGTGGTGGGGTGTAAAACTCATTAGACACACACTGTGTGCAGCATTGGCATTAGTTCATATGGCAGATCATATAGGTGGGGCATTGTGATGTCACATGGGGGGGCCGGCAAATTTTTCTTTTGCCTAGGGCGGCAAAAATCCTTGCACCAGCTCTGATCCTGGGCAGGTGCACCAGTCTACTGGTGACCCACAGGAGGGGAGTGCACTGATTGCACAGCACTCTCCTCCTGCCCAGATCCGTCTTTACCGCAGTGCAAGTGCCCTCTGCCCCTAATTTACAGTGGCTCACACTCACAGCAAGCAGTGCCTGGAGCCCTTTGCAGAGATGGGAAACCAGAGGTTCTGCGGTAGCTGGCAGTCCTGCAAGCATTACATTAAACAGCTGTTCCCCATGCAGCCACAGGGAGCGCTGTGCTGGGAGAATGTGATTGCTCTTCACTTCCTCCCAGCCTACAGAGCAGAGCATGGGAGAGAGAGAGGAGGAGGCATGATTTAATCTTGCAACAAATCCAGTAAGCAAATCTTTATAAATTTTGGGGGGATCAGCTCTCCACAGTTTATTGGTGTTTACTCTGATGTCTGTATTAATATTGAGGGATGTCTAAGTAGTAATGTCAGTTTGTGTCAGCAGGGAGAGGCGTTAGGGTGTGCACGCTGTGGGGTCACGCAGGGTGCCATGACAACAGAGGCGCCCGGTGGCCAACACAGCTAACAAGTTGGGGACACCAGCATATTCAATTTAAACGATTCGCTGGTGGTCCACTGGTGCCCACCAGCAGTAGGTGCAGTCAGATTACATCCTCTCCCTCGTGGTTCCGGCGCTCAGTTAGTGAGTCAGAGCACAGGCTCAGAGATTCTCAGCCTGCGCTCTGACAACATTGAAAGTCAGAGCCGTGAAGGAGCGGGTATGGCAAAGAGCTACTGATTAGCATAACATCAATATCCGTTATAAAACCAGGAAAAGGTGGGCATGGATGGTGAACTGATTTGGTGGTGCAATGGGCCACTTGACTGGTTTTGCCCCCCAGGCCTAAGGCTGACAGCCCTCCCCTGCCGACAGTAAACACTTACCATACTTACACATACGGACTTAACCATACTGTCTTCCACCCGCCTGAACGGATCCTCAAATCCTCACTTAAAACCCAGACGGGACGCCTCTGTCACCGCCAATATCCGAGAAGAATCTTCCCCAAAGTGCCCGGGATCCAAACCTAACGCCCCAGTCGAACAAACCCCTGCCGAATCGGAATCATGACAGCGCCGATCTGTCCCCTCTTACCCATAAGCCACCAGGGATGTCCATGCGAATCTCCACTTAGTGTGATGCGCTTGAGCAAACCGGGCATACCTTGGACCCCGGCAGGGAATATAGCGTCACCAAACCTCCTTTCCCAGACACATCCGTTCTTGTACAACTCCAACGAATCTGTGACGGAACCAATCTCGCCACATTGTTTTGGAGGAGCCTGGTTGCCCGCCTGCTGCCTTTGGACTATGGCCCTGGGAGATTGGGCCCTTTAAAAACAGTATTCGGCCATACCAGAGTGTATGTCACTCATTCTGGCCCTTTAAATACAGTGGGGTCATTTGGTACTTGCCCTGTGTGAGCTGTGGTAACCCAGATAGCTATGCCATGGAGCCTATTCGTGTGATTAAAGACTTTGGCTCTATGGCGATTAAACTGTATTCGGTTGCTCTGAGTGCCATTCACCTAATAATGTGCACTCAGACCTGAGCTATCTGGGGATATGTGAAATGTCTGTGTGTTATGTGTAAAATGTGACTTTATGTATTTTAAAGTGTTTTATGTCGTTTTGCAACCATGTGGTTAATGGAGTCTGCCTCTAGTCCTGGATAATTGGATTACTTCTCCAATTATCTCCAGGGCAGAAGGGAGGAAACCGGGATGCATTGTGGGGATGTTTTTTCTGCCAGCCAGGGGGAACAAAAGATACTTTTACTAACTTTTGAACCCCTGGTCTGATTCATGCCATTTTTTTAATATGTTGTTCCCCTGAATGGATTGATTGAGGATATGTATTTTTATGTGAATGTGATGTATGGTTTTAAAGTTATGAAAGTTGTGTAAAAGTATATTTTGAACTGTATGCATAATGGGATTATGTGTCACACTAAGGGGAGGGGATGTGTGGGATGTAACATCTATGTCATTGGTTATTTTATGCCTCCCCCTGGGTGTGGCCTGTATGTGTACTCATGTAATAAAAACCAGGCTAGGTGCCCCAGCACCTCAGACCACTGCTTGACCCTCAACACGGAGCCTTGTCTCGTTCTTGGGGGGGATTCACTGCATGCTGTTGGAGATTGATTGCTAGGAGTGTAAGCTGATGTCTGCTTTTCCTATTCGTCTGCTAGCAGCTATTCGTGAGGTTCCAGCTTGGAGTGCTATCTTATTCCCTGGTATGCAGTTCGGGAGTTTGATGCATTCACCTATATCCAATTCGTGAGTTCTGATGTTCTGCAGTAGCTGTGCCTTTCTGAGAAAAGGGGATTATCGCCTAAACGGATTTTAACCCCTCATATGCTGAAACGGTCCGTTACAGAATCCTTACCCCAACCGACTGAAGTTCGACCACCACATGAGGAACCCCCCAACACCAGCCCGAAAGGCGCTCACCGGCTCCCCTAACCGAATTGTCCCAAGCCCACGGGAAGGCCCCCAAAACAAACTCACCTCAAAATTAGAGTAACACACCACCGTCTGCATGCCTACCCGGCGTTGCGTTATCCAAGGAAACCAGTCGCCCGGCACCGACATAACCATAATCCTTCGCAAGACCCGCGATGCCTGACGTTCGTAACAACGTTCCAACACTTCTCCCCAATCGCTCCGTTCGAACCTTAACACCAAAGTCCATGCACCTGCCTGTCGCCCATGTAGCCAACGCTGAAGGTAACACTTCACCCCACTTTTAAATGGGACCCACCTGTGAAAGCAACCGCCTTGTCTCACATGGACCAAGCCTTCCCATGGCAATCCCCGTGCCTGTTGCCATATGATCCAGTATCAATCCTCCAAGCATGGCGACCCAAGCTGCCACATGTTCCTCAAACCGGCCTGCCCTTCCTCCTGCGCCTCGGGGGCCGCCATACGCAGCTTGTAACCCTGTACACGAACCCCGGAATCGGCCCCCACCATCCGCCAACAAGGCATGTGCCGTGCCCACGTATTAAAACGACCTGCACCGTGATAGAAATCGCCGCAATCGTCGTACTTCCAGCCCGAGGACCCAGCTTGATGGACAACCGCCCCTGGGAGGGACCGACCATTAGACATGTTATGTACTGTCAGACTGAGTTTGGTTCATACTCTTCCTGTAAAGATATTGCCTTTTCAGGTGAACAGATTGTTCCTCTCAAGGATACTGTTTGTTCATTGATTTCTAAACATCTTGTCATTTAATGGATTTCCTGGATCCCTCTGGGTTTGGCGATACTTGCGACAAAGTGCATTTTCTGTGTGTTAAGTACAGGCTTTCTCACTGGTTACAGTACAGAGATATGTAGCTGTCAGCTCCTGTACTGTGGAAACATCTCATGTACTGGTGGCTGCTGTATATTACAGAAACTAATTTTTTTTTTTTTTTTTGTAAATACAATTTTTTTTAATCTGCTGTGAGTAAACTTCAATTATATCTACATTTTGTTCCCCTGTCCAACCCTACACATTTCATAATCTCTTGTCAACTTCAGAAATCTCACATCTACAATATAAAATGTTCCTCTATAGCAGTCATTCAGATTTGCTTTATATCGTCTTCCAATAAACATTATACCAGTGAAATCTCAAATCCACCTGGGGCAGATTGCCTCACTTCCACCCAGACAGATCAGTAACATGCTCAGAAACCCATGTAGAGCAACGTCCTCCAAAGAAGTCAAAGGGACATTGGCCAGTATTTTATACACTAATCATCAAGAACAGAGGCTTCCTGAGTCCAAAGAAAGGCGTCAGTTTTAGTGAATCTGCTTGTTCTCCAGTATGTGTGTCTTGAATGGTCAAGTGTGGAATAACTACGAATACTTGTGTCTGTTTCTCCAACAAATAATCGGCCAGTTGGGGAGTTCCTTGTGATCACTGGTAATACCATCATTTGTGTCTCAACGTGAATGTAAAGTGTTGTTGATAGTCTTTTCATAGCTGGTCCCATAATGTTTGGGATGTAAGAAGATTTGCAGCATGCTGTCTAGATTGTCCTAACTCAGAATCTCTTCTTCTGAATTCAGAGAATGTTTGTCAAATTTCTGCATAAGGGGAGCTTTCATTTCGTCTTCCGATTTCGGCAATTTGACCAAAGTCGGAGCTCTTTATCGACAGCCATTGCCTGCACTCTCTGCAGCCAGACTCATAATTCATAAACTCACTTATTAATTATCAAAGTGTTTCTGTCAAATCTTGGAGGCAATGACAGACTGAGAACATTAGGCTCACCTACATTTCTCAAGTCAGTTTTTTACTTGTCACAGCACCCTGTTCAGTGGATAACCCCTAATGAATTTGTACTTATGACAAATAACATTTTTCTCCCACCAGAAGGGTGTGAGTGATAAATCTTGCTTTGTGCTTAATGTACCCATTTTGCACAAAGATGTTCATAAAAAGCTTCTTGCCGGGGCTCAGTGATGCGTTTACTGTTGGGATGCACATAATCAGCAGGTTTTACCCGAGATTAGCTGCGGTTTTATCCCTAAGTGTGAGACTGGCTTCTGGCTAAGCAGGTATTAGTGCACCGGGTGCTGATGTATACAATATGTAGTAAGAGCACTTAAAACCCCCATGAAATATTTAACTGGGTTAGTCCCGTTAAAACCAAATGTATTCACTCATAGCATCATAAATAACCCGTTCACTGGGACGCATTCACTAAATGGTGAACTGATGCAGACTGTGTAACATTTAGACCAGAATAGCTGAGTTCAGACTGTAGCGGAGCACTAGTCCTGACAAGGACTTTTCCTCCACTGGATCTGTGAAGACAGGAACTCAGGAACGAGGCACTGTGAGCTCTATCCCTCCCAGTAACTGGACGACACACAGTTCTGGGAGTACAACTGATTTATTCAGCTCAAACGCAGCCTTTTATGCACAGACCCCCAGCATGGGGTTTCCATTCAAAATATACACAAGCCCCTCCCAGGCGTCCCTGTGTATGGGAATTGAGTCAAGTTCTCTTAGCTTGTCTGGGAGCTGAACGGGCAGCGGTACAGTTTTCCCCAGGGTTCGCAGGATTGCATAGCCAAAGAGTTCCACGCTTGTGACGACCATGTACCGTTGCCTGCATTCAGGAGACAAAATGGCCGTCATTCATTAGCGCATGTGTGTTCGGTTATATAAATGGCACCCAACCAGGGAAAGCACTTGAGCTAATTTTGCTTTTGAAGTTAACAAGCCAGGAGTGGTCGGTGTTCAGAGGGTATAAAAGGGGGACCAGACATCATCCATTCGGGAAATGAACAATGGGGGTATGGACAACCGAACGGAGCGGGACTGAGTCTGCTACACAGACCTACACTGAGCTTTCTAAGGAATCTGTTTCTACCTTTTATGTTTTACATTTCTATTCAAATCACTATATCAGTCCCGAGGCTCTGGTTTTATTTATGCATGTATTTAATAATTCTAGAATCTTTAAAAAAAAACTATTCTCATGTTCTGCCTATGTGCCCCTGAATATATTATATAACTAACTAACCCTAACTTAAATTCACACGCATGTAGTTTGATTATACTTTGATTATAACAGTGTATTCACCAAATAGTAGGCTGACAACGTGATAAATGTTTAGACTAAAGTAGTCAAGATGTAAAGTAACCCAGTTTATTTATCATTACCCCGAGTCCTCTCCATGCCTTCCAGGGTTATAGCTAAATGGGATCAAGCGATCTTCAGCGGTTCGATCAGTCTCAGGAAAACATTTCGTGCTCACGAACTGTTATATCAGTTTGTGAATCTAAAACCGAACTGGGTGAATCTCTGCTACAGAATATGCACGGAATTCCAAAAATAAATATTACTGCACTTAAAAAGCTTCAAATAAAGATAACAATAAAAGTAATATGCAGTAGCGCTAAGTCGTTTTATTATAAACAGTGCAATGTTTTGTGTTTATGGTCCGGTCTTCCTTATTGAATAACACTTGTTTTTGGGACTTGGTCAGATCTTTTCACCCAAACTCGAGCCGTGTTTCAGTAAATGCCATGTTCGTGGCAATAGATACGCATGCAGTAATAATTCACCAATATCTTTTGTAGGAATATCCCAACGCTTGGCTCTCCACTGCCTTTACATGTACTGCGGTGGTCCCCTGCCGAGTCCTCTGATCACTCCAACTGCAGCTCTCGTGGGGCTCCTTATAATACATCGCTTTGATCGCCCTACACATATTGCATTCATTTTAATGTTTCATCGCTTTTGGCTTCTTGACCATCACCGTGCTGTTAGCAGCCTCTTGCCTCGAACAGTCTAAAAAGCCAAAAAGCCCCAGTCCTAAAGTGATACCCGACCTTTCAGCTATTTAAGGCAGATAGTCGACAATAGCAACTCGACACTCAAACAACAACTGTCACTTTTGTGTTTTGGTGTTGCACCCTAACGATGGACTCAACCTAATTCTATAAACGGCAATAAACCGTAAATAATTATGACCTGTTTTAAGTTACCTTTATCTTTCAAATGTTTCTGGATTTACTGCCAGCCACATTCTGAACCTGATAATCGGGTTGGTATCTTGAGACAAACCCATTCATAATGGCACATTGGAAGCACGTCTACCTTCCATTGTTAATGACTAATGCTGTTAATCACTAAATAAACATTATTAGCAGTCCCCACTTGGCTCCCATAGGTGAGGGTGCATAAGGTCCCCTCTGTTTATTATAAGATTATTAGCCCTCAACTGCCACCCATGGGTGGGAGCTGGGGAGGAACACTACCTTTTTTTATTAAATAGACCCATATTGACCCCAAAGGCATGTTTTTTTGTTTTTTCGTTTTTTCTAATAGCTAATTAGTCATTGAAAAAGGCTGAGAATTCTGCTTCTGATCCACATTTACCATAGTACTTTTTCACACTACAGACCCGTTTATTAGCCTTAAATCCAGCATAATCCTTGAATAAATTATCTAAGAACAGTCGGTAATTATCGACAGTTTTTTGTCGAAATAATTAAATCGAGGTGTTAGGTCAGAACACAATATAAAACGTCAAAATGCGAAAGAGACAAGTGTTCTTTGAGTTTTTCATTGTTTTTTGTTGATAGAATTAACTCAAGGAATGTGGAATGTGGAATGTGTAAGGAGATTTCCAATTAATTTTCCCCTCATTCAATTTCTCTTCTTGTGTAGACCTGTCCGAAACTGACGTGGTATGGTAAAGTCAGTGCGGTAAGTTGCCTGGTTGGCTTTGCATGTAAATGGCAGCATGTAGCAACGTCGAGAGACACTATGAACATTGAGCTGGGCATCCTATTTACTAAGCAGACACACTTTGCCATCCACCATGTTTTCTATATACATCATTTATACACGCACATTTATTTCAAGTACCCCAGATCTGGTGGGAGAGCCTCGTTACAAGACTCCCATCTGCTAAAGGGACACTATTATCTCATTGAAGTGGTTATAGTCCCTGAAGTCCCCTGGCGCTGTCCCTCCTTTCAGTGTTGAACTATTCCATCTCATTGAAGTGGTTATAGTCCCTGAAGTCCCCTGGCGCTGTCCCTCCTTTCAGTGTTGAACCATTCCATCTCATTGAAGTGGTTATAGTGCCTGGAGTCTAACGCTTCATTATTAGTCCAAACAGCACAGAGAGGATGGACTGCTGGGGCATTAAAACATTTAAAACAGGTTACTACTGAATGGGAGGACAGTGCCAGGGATCTCCCGATACTATAACCACTTCAATGAGATGAAGCTGTTACAGTGCCTACAGTGTCCCTTTAAATGATATGGGAACTGGGACCATGGTGAAAGTTACACATCCAGTCAAATAGACATTAATGCCATTAGAAGGACTGTCTCATCCAAATCAGGATTGTTGGCATCTCATTCATCCCACTTTGTGTTAGTGCTGCTTTCTGCACACATACGAATACAGCACGAATTAGCTACGAAGAATAATACCCAACAGCAAAGGCTCGAGACATTATTTTTATTTTATTTCGGGAACAGAAAAGCATGTGAGATTGTCATTGTCACAATTCCGAATATATTGAAAACTACGTTTAGTTCCATGCAGCTTCGCGGATCCCAGGACTGCCGTAAGAAATCATTAGCTGGATACAGCGATATAAATTGTTATCATGTTGTTAAGACCTGAATTTCGCTGTAACTAGAACAGTGTGGGCTTTCTAAATGCAGAGATATGTGCTATTATATTACCGCTATCTGCTTTCACTGTTCCTATACACGATTTGCTTATGTCTGCATAACACAAGTTCCGCACACACTGTTTATCTTCTGTTTAGTGAGAAATCTTTCTTAACAACATTTACTCTCATTGTGTGCGAGAGCAGTAAAATAATTAGTGAATTGTCTAACTTGCAAAATTCGCTCCAAACAGTAAACTTGGGGAAAAAACACAGTCCGTAGTTTGAGTTGGAGAATTTCTTCCAAGCGTGTCGGTTTAGAGCTAAACGTTAGTGAGTCTGCAGAATAAAGGATGGAATAATAAATGAATAAAAGGAATGGTGGCACGTTAAATATCCGGGGCAAGTAGATGCAGTGCACCCCATGTCCCCACCCCCAAAAAAAATACTTCTGACCCACACAAAGATTAGAACTTCCTATTAGGACAAACCCTTGTGCTGTAACTTCTCATTGTTAAACCAATACATGTAGTATTAAGGAAGAAGCCTAGTGGCCACAGGTTGTACTGCAGGCAAATAATAGAAATAAAGCCACTAGCCCACTGGCATACATATAGAGGCCCGTTTTTCGCACCGGGGCCCCATGGGTTGTGTGCACGTCACTGCACTAGCCTCAATTAATTTGACAGCGTTAGTCCATCCGGATTGACCACCTCAATGAGAATATGAGAAAAGGTGATTTAAAATATGAAAGACAATCTGAAGGCTCAGAGCCTCCTTCTCATCCTCCCTGAAGGCCTGCTAGTCTACTAGTCTCCTTCTTATATTGCAGTATAAGGAAACTTACCTCCACCTACCTACCTGCATTATTTACTGTATGTCTGCAACAGTATCAATGTGTCTATGTATGTGTGCCTGTATGCCTATAAATGAATACCTTCCAAGTGTCCCTATTTAGAAGGGACAGTCCCTATTTTGGGCCCAAAACCACATGTTCCTCTTTTCTAGGAGCTCCATATTGTGGGTGCGTCTGAGTGTATAACAGAGCTCCACAGCAATAATACTCCCAGTAATGTGCCTGAGTGTATAACAGAGCCCCACAGCAATAATACTCCCAGTAATGTGTCTGAGTGTATAACAGAGCTCCACAGCAATAATACTCCCAGTAATGTGTCTGAGTGTATAACAGAGCTCCACAGCAATAATACTCCCAGTAATGTGTCTGAGTGTATAACAGAGCCCCACAGCAATAATACTTCCAGTAATGTGTCTGAGTGTATAACAGAGCTCCACAGTAATAATACTCCCAGTAATGTGTCTGAGCGTATAACAGAGCTCCACAGCAATAATACTCCCAGTAATGTGCCTGAGTGCATAACAGAGCTCCACAGTAATAATACTCCCAGTAATGTGTCTGAGTGTATCACAGAGCTCCACAGCAATAATACTCCCAGTAATGTGTCTGAGTATATAACAGAGCCTCACAGCAATAATACTCCCAGTAATGTGTCTGAGTGTATAACAGAGCTCCACAGCAATAATACTCCCAGTAATGTATCTGAGTGTATAACAGAGCTCCACAGCAATAAAACTCTCAGTAATGTATCTGAGTGTATAACAGAGCTCCACAGTAATAATACTCCCAGTAATGTGTCTGAGTATATAACAGAACTCCACCGCAATAATACTCCCAGTAATGTGCCTGAGTGTATAACAGAACTCCACCGCAATAATACTCCCAGTAATGTATCTGAGTGTATAACAGAACTCCACCGCAATAATACTCCCAGTAATGTGCCTGAGTGTATAACAGAACTCCACCGCAATAATACTCCCAGTAATGTATCTGAGTGTATAACAGAACTCCACAGCAATAAAACTCTCAGTAATGTATCTGAGTGTATAACAGAGCTCCACAGTAATAATACTCCCAGTAATGTGTCTGAGTGTATAACAGAACTCCACCGCAATAATACTCCCAGTAATGTGTCTGAGTGTATAACAGAACTCCACCGCAATAATACTCCCAGTAATGTGTCTGAGTGTATAACAGAGCTCCACATCAATAATACTCCCAGTAATGTGTCTGAGTGTATAACAGAACTCCACCGCAATAATACTCCCAGTAATGTGTCTGAGTGTATAACAGAACTCCACAGCAATGATACTCCCAGTAATGTGTCTGAGTGTATAACAGAGCTCCACAGCAATAATACTTCCAGTAATGTGTCTGAGTGTATAACAGAGCTCCACAGTAATAATACTCCCAGTAATGTGTCTGAGTGTATAACAGAACTCCACAGCAATGATACTCCCAGTAATGTGTCTGAGTGTATAACAGAGCTCCACAGCAATAATACTCCCAGTAATATGTCTGAGTGTATAACAGAGCCCCACAGCAATAATACTCCCAGTAATGTGTCTGAGTGTATAACAGAGCTCCACAGCAATAATACTCCCAGTAATGTGTCTGAGTGTATAACAGAGCTCCACAGTAATAATACTCCCAGTAATGTGTCTGAGTGTATAACAGAGCCCCACAGCAATAATACTCCCTGTAATGTGTCGGAGTGTATAACAGAGCTCCACAACAATAATACTCCCAGTAATGTGTCTGAATGTATAACAGAGCTCCACAGCAATAATACTCCCAGTAATGTGTCTGAGTGTATGACAGAGCTCCCCAGCAATAATACTCCCAGTAATGTGTCTGAGTGTATAACAGAGCCCCACAGCAATAATACTCCCAGTAATGTGTCTGAGTGCATAACAGAGCTCCACAGCAATAATACTCCCAGTAATGTGTCTGAGTGTATAACAGAGCTCCACAGTAATAATACTCCCAGTAATGTGTCTGAGTGTATAACAGAGCCCCACAGCAATAATACTCCCTGTAATGTGTCTGAGTGTATAACAGAGCTCCACAGCAATAATACTCCCAGTAATGTGTCTGAATGTATAACAGAGCTCCACAGCAATAATACTCCCAGTAATGTGTCTGAGTGCATAACAGAGCTCCCCAGCAATAATACTCCCAGTAATGTGTCTGAGTGTATAACAGAGCCCCACAGTAATAATACTCCCAGTAATGTGTCTGAGTGTATAACAGAGCTCCACAGCAATAATACTCCCAGTAATGTGTCTGAGTGTATAACAGAGCTCCACAGCAATAATACTCCCAGTAATGTGTCTGAGTGTATAACAGAGCCCCACAGCAATAATACTCCCAGTAATGTGTCTGAGCGTATAACAGAGCCCCACAGCAATAATACTCCCAGTAATGTGTCTTTAAACTACAATACATGTGTTCAGCAATCAGTCTGTGTAATAAAAGTGTTATAAATTACATTTTAATTCTATAAATTATTAGAAAGCCCAGCCCCTGGCCACACACCTAAAATTAAAGTGTCCTCATTTTCCCATTTAAAATGTTTGCCACTATAAGTAGTGAAGGCTAATGTTATGACCTGCAGTGGTTATGGTACTGCGGTCTTCTGTTCCTTTCCCAATAGCTGAGCATAAGTGATTATAGCTGCAGCAGGGAGTAGAGGAATAGTGTAGATGAATGCAGCTTCCAATATGATTCTCCCCAGCAAATAGAATATTCCCCAAACACCCTTCATGAAGGGTGTAACAGGAATGAAGTTTATTGATAACACACTGGCTTTTATGAGAAATCCTCCTGCAAGAGGACCTCCCACAGCAAACAAAGACAATAACCAATCAACATACAGCTTTACAGTAACCCCCGCCTTCTCTCTGCCTGGGAGATATTGAGATAAGTTAAGGAATAACCCAATTATCTCCAGGCAGAGGGCACACAATTTCCCCAAAAGTTGGAACACCCCTTTCCACACAAGGTATCCCCACAAATGAGCCCCGATCTGGGGGACCAACATATCCAAAATTCACCCAGATCGGTTCAGGGGTTATTAAAAAGTATGGAAGTCACAAGTTACCGACCACACACGAGGCTCCTGTCCAAAACAGTTCCACGAATTCAGCGTGTGCGGTCGTTCAATTCAGAAAAAGGCAAAACACGAACAAAAGTCCTGAATGGATCCCCCTGGCTCATAGGAGCGATTGCTCCCCTTGTCCGTATGTCCGAATGGCGCTCTTCTAGCTGCAACTAAAGGAAGCAGGCGTTCGGTAGTTTCAGCGGTGGTTCAAGAGGTCGAGTGTCCGATTTTAGTTCCAGACACTCGAAGACCAAGTCCCGCTGCCTCCTTTTGTGCAAACAAGATGGCCACCATTTTCTGTTCTACGTGGCATTAAGCTATACGAACAGTGGCCGCACAGAGAGCGCTTAATAGATGGTTCTTTTGAAGTTAATGAGCCAGGAGGGTGGTTGACGTTCGGTAGTTTTAAACTACCGAACCAATAAATTCAACATGCACAAAATACTGCAGAAAATACCGAACTAAATCTATTTTCTTCACAGCTAACAATGATAAAGAAAGGGTAGTGGATACCTGGAATACCCTTCCAGTGGGAGCAGTAACAGTGATATAGAAAGGGTAGTAGATACCTGGAATAGCCTTCCAGTGGGAGCAGTAACAGTGATATAGAAAGGGTAGTGGATACCTGGAATAGCCTTCCAGTGGGAGCAGTAACAGTGATATAGAAAGAGTAGTAGATACCTGGAATAGCCTTTCAGTGGGAGCAGTAACAGTGATATAGAAAGGGTAGTAGATACCTGGAATAGCCTTCCAGTGGGAGCAGTAACAGTGATATAGAAAGGGTAGTAGATACCTGGAATAGCCTTCCAGTGGGAGCAGTAACAGTGATATAGAAAGGGTAGTAGATACCTGGAATAGCCTTCCAGTGGGAGCAGTAACAGTGATATAGAAAGGGTAGTAGATACCTGGAATAGCCTTACAGTGGGAGCAGTAACAGTGATATAGAAAGGGTAGTAGATACCTGGAATAGCCTCCCAGTGGAAGCGGTAACAATGATATAGAAAGGGTAGTAGATACCTGGAATAGCCTTCCAGTGGGAGCAGTAACAGTGATATAGAAAGGGTAGTAGATACCTGGAATAGCCTTCCAGTGGGAGTAGTAACAGTGATATAGAAAGGGTAGTAGATACCTGGAATAGCCTTCCAGTGGGAGCAGTAACAGTGATATAGAAAGGGTAGTAGATACCTGGAATAGCCTTCCAGTGGGAGCAGTAACAGTGATATAGAAAGGGTAGTAGATACCTGGAATAGCCTTCCAGTGGGAGCAGTAACAGTGATATAGAAAGGGTAGTAGATACCTGGAATAGCCTTCCAGTGGGAGCAGTAACAGTGATATAGAAAGGGTAGTAGATACCGGGAATAGCCTTCCAGTGGGAGCAGTAACAGTGATATGGAAAGGGTAGTAGATACCTGGAATAGCCTTCCAGTGGGAGCAGTAACAGTGATATAGAAAGGGTAGTAGATACCTGGAATAGCCTTCCAGTGGGAGCAGTAACAGTGATATAGAAATGGTAGTAGATACCTGGAATAGCCTCCCAGTGGGAGCAGTAACAGTGATATAGAAAGGGTAGTAGATACCTGGAATAGCCTTCCAGTGGGAGCAGTAACAGTGATATAGAATGGGTAGTAGATACCTGGAATAGCCTCCCAGTGGGAGCAGTAACAGTGATATAGAAAGGGTAGTAGATACCTGGAATAGCCTTCCAGTGGGAGCAGTAACAGCGATATAGAAAGGGTAGTAGATACCTGGAATAGCCTTCCAGTGGGAGCGGTAACAGTGATATAGAAAGGGTAGTAGATACCTGGAATAGCCTTCCAGTGGGAGCAGTAACAGTGATATAGAAAGGGTAGTAGATACCTGGAATAGCCTTCCAGTGGGAGCAGTAACAGTGATATAGAAAGGGTAGTAGGTATTTATGATAAACGGGGATTATTAAAGTGTAGCAGTAAAGGATTGCTTTTCTGTTGATGTCTGAATTAAAGTGTGCAGACAGACAGAGTGGAGGTGCTCTATTTGCAATGTTCTCGAGTAAAATAATTGGGTTTTTCATTCACAGGGAAAGATTGGTCCAGTGTAAGATTTCATTGACACACAGCAGACTATAATAATAATGGAAGTTACTA
This sequence comes from Pelobates fuscus, assembly GCF_036172605.1. Taxonomy (NCBI): domain Eukaryota; kingdom Metazoa; phylum Chordata; class Amphibia; order Anura; family Pelobatidae; genus Pelobates; species Pelobates fuscus. Next base: position 110,001,163 of record NC_086329.1, on the reverse strand, counting down.
AGACCATCTGAAGGCAGCGGCAGAGTAATGGACGAGGGATGTTTAACATATTTATATTTTATAAAGTGAAGGCAGTTCCTCGGGGACACAATGTTGTGGCTGATTTAATGACTCGTACAAACCTTTATTAAGCATAATGCCACTTTGTTCCACGAGATCTCGCCATTTCCGTTAATTTTCCCTAGTGTTGTTGAAGGATGTTTGGAATTATTGTTCTCGTGAAAAGTCCTCTAAGTATAGTGTACCCTGCGAGGCTGTAACGTGATGAATAAAACCCACTAAAGCTCGTTTTGTGATTGCAGCCGGGAGAAAAATATTTAGCGGCTGTCAAAATCGCTACAATATGAGAATTGTGTTACTTGCGAACAGAAATGTTAAATTGTTTTAGAGGTGTATTAATGCCAATTACTTATTTCCCTGTGAGTGAGTTTAAAATGATTTCCAAACCGTATTTTCAGCCAAATGTGTTTTTGTTGACATCACAGTTTCAGTGCGAAGCCAGCAGCGTCAGAGGGGCCCTTTAAGAACTGCGCCTGGGAATGTCATCACAAAGAGACAAAATATATCTATAGCTATCTGTCTGTCTGTCTCTCCGTCTGTCCACCTGTCTGTCTCTCTGTCTGTCCGTCCTTCAAACTGTCTGTCTGTCCTTCCATCTGTCTCATGACCATTTGAATATAAGCTCACCTGCCCCGTCAAGGCAAGCCTCAAAAGGTGAGTCCTACACTAGCCATTAGATATGCTGATATCAGCCAGGAATCTCCAGTGAGACAGGAAGGGGTGTTTTATAAACCCTTTCACATTTAACCCGTTATAGGGCTTCTACACATACAATAAACTTTGCTGGTATCAGACAAAGTGTAAGCATCTCTAATGAGACATGAAGCGGTGTTTTATAAACCCCTACATACTTTACCCTGAATAGGGCTATAACACATACAAATCACCTATAACTAGGGACCCTCTATTTTGTTTAAATATACATAGGGATTTAGGCCAGAGCGCAGGTAACGTTCTCTTTGTTTTTACCATGTATTTTGAGCTGTTAGGTACTAAGGTAGTATTAGCTGGTATACACAATGCCCTTATGGTCCTGAAATTCTATTTCATCAGGCCACACCCACAGCGCCCATATTCTAAACGTAAATAATACGTGAAATACTCACCATTTGTCTATCGGGTTTCCTTACTGCTAGAGGCAATAGTATATTATCTGTTTGTGGATAGATATATCATGCTATTTTCTTAGTGTATTGTCTTACTGTTTTATTGTACAGCGCTGCAACATCGGTTGGCGCTACCGAGTTAATGAAAATGACTAATTGCCATGTTTCTACGCATTGCAGATTTTATAGCAAGGCTATAATCAGCCGATCTTATCCATACCAGCCTCACCTGCTCCCTCCCCCTCTGCCCGTCTCTCTGACTTTATTAAAGGTAATTGCTCTGTTGGCTCAGGCTGGCGTTTAAAGCACTAGATCAGGCCATCCATATCTTCGCAAGATGAGATGCTGCAGTTTTCATTAGGAGGAAGGAATCGTCTGCAGCATGTGAAGATCCAGCCAGCATCTTGGGCAGAATTCCCAGCGATGAGATATCTAACGTTCAGCCAGAGAGCCCAGGCAGCTTATACAATATGGCAGCAAGTCCCCAACAGCTTCGAGCACAAATTACTTTGCAGATTGTCTTCAAACTTGGGATGGGGTTAGCAGTAAACGAGGACAGAGTGTGACATTCTCACCAGCTGACACCTCACTGCCTGGCTTACTAGATCCATTCTAGGCTCCATCTCCCACGATTTACATAGAAATAATATGGAGAACATTAGCTCTGTCACCGCCAGGGAGTTTTGTCGCAGATTTATAAATTGTAATATTGGACAAAATTAAGGTTTTGGTGCCAGAGGTTTTCAGGCTACGCCCTCAGATCCGCAAAATGAATTTTGTTCGTATTTCTGCTCTCCTCAGCCTGACATTATTAGAATATTAAGTGAACGTCACGTTTCACCACGTTAAAATCTGAATTGTTAAACCGAGGCTAAAATATCTAAGCAGTGACTAGCCATGAACAGCTATTTTTGTCTTAATTTTGCAATTTGTTGAAATTTAGTGTTCAGTAAAAAGCCCTGTTACTAGCCGCCATAAGTAAATATGAAGCCAGTACGGTGGGACGGGGGAACACGACCAGTGGGGGATACAGCGACTCCATCACTGGTGACATGCCTTGTGCTGTTAATGCTGTGACAAGCTGGCCAGCAATGTCCTGAAAGTAAGCCTTATGGAACAATATAAGGAAAGGCATAACAACTCATTCAGTGCCAGTTCACTGTAACACATGCCAGGCCTTCAATTGGAGAGATTTTAAGGGTTGTGGTATAGAACATGTGCCCTCTCATTGGAGAGGAGGAAATAGGGAATTGAAATTAGCACAACGAGAGACCTATTGGATATACCAATTAGATACTTTAGCACCCAAGGGATTAAATAGAGATGTAGATTTAGCTAGCTTCATGGTATAACATTGTTTTTCTTTTTTATGTCTATAGATGTTTTATCCAAGGGGGGATTTCCATTTCCTGCCATATTTTTACATTTATTTTAGATTTTTTTAGATTTATATTTTTATATTCATAAATTTGTTTTTCATTTTTATATATTTTTTTCTTATAATTATATTATTTTTTTCTATATATTTTATTATATTGGTTAGGATTTTGTACTACACTTGGCAGAAGATGTAAATCTAATGTCACTTTTGGATGATGGTCTTTTTTGTTATTTATGTGTCTTAATTCGAAACATGAGAGTTTGTTTGCTGATTGCTGTTATTAGTCCAAGATTTGTTTCTAGTTCATCAAGCTATTAGAGGGGTTTGTTACTTGGAACGCATATATCTAAGTCTTGGAACGCAACGTTAGCGTCCATGACGTTTGTTGACATCTACAAATACGTTTGTGGAACGCAACCGGAAATGGACATTTGGAACGCAAAGCATTAATATACACACGGATAGATAACAGCTGAACTTTGCCGCAAATTTCTCATGTGAAGATCATCTGGATTAATATTCCCTTATTGGAGAGGTGTTTCTATGAGAAAGTTCTCCAATTCACACGGACTGGTTGTATTTAAAGGAACTCTGTTGGGGGTGGGGATTATGCATGCTTTGTTTTTTATATCACTGTTTATACTGCACAATTATCTCTGACGAAGTCCAATCTGTATGGACGAAACGCGTTAGATTGCAGTTAATTTTAATTTTAATTTATTTATTTTTGATTAAGGCTTGTTATTGCCTTATAATAAAACTTTTTATACTTCAACTGGCATACTCCCATTTCTTGGAAGACAGAGTTACCCATCCGTGGACGGTGGACGCTACTCCAGCCCCATGTGGGCTTAAAGGCGCATTACTCTACACTATTTCGTGAGTGCAATCATTGTGGGTTAAATCCAATTACTGTTATTGTACTTCACTATGTGCTATGTATTCTTTTGTTTTTTAGTCATTCAGCTGTATCCCAATTTTGTTTATTCGCACAGCAATGCGCCCAAGTCAGACAAACAACTCTCTCCGTGCCCCAAGTTATAGACGGAAACGTTATGTTTACACTCGCTTTTAATTGAACTTTAATCTGGGGATCCAGAAGTGGGACTGTCCCAGTAAGTTCAGGACTGTTGGTATCTATGGAAAATACAAACTCTGTATCTACGTGTTAAGAATAGGACTGTTACAATTGAGACCTATGAGGTTAATGCAGACCGTGCATGGACCAGTTACATGATTGGAGGGCTTGGATTTGGTAGGACTTCCAGTGGAGGCTCTTTCTGTGATTTTTGGGTCCCAGGGCAGTGCTCCGGTCTCAAATGAAAGTCTCAGCGCTTCTCCACGCCCACATTATTTAGTCATTTTAAGTCAGAGACATCCAGATTTTGGAAAGAACTTGTCTTTTGACAAATTCCACTTGTCACCTAGACTGTCAACTTTGAGTATTGGCCATGACGTCACACGGATCTCTGGGACACAAACATCTCAAATGTATGGCAGCTGCTTAAAGAGACCCCCCAGACGGGAGATACACACTATTTTTGTAATGATTTATGAAGAATATATGTTCAAAAGACAAAACATAAATTAGAAAAAATCCCATTTGTTGCAATTGTCCAGGATTTGCAGCTGCTACAGTGAGCTTCCCTCATTCCAGGAAGTAACTGAAATCTTTTAGCCAATCCCGGCTCTCCATTTTTATACACATGCTGTCTCGCAAGATTCTGCAGTTTCATAAAATCCAATGAGCGCATCCAGCAATGTAACACTGGAGCAATGCCATTGGATGATTCGATTTTGCCTTCTGATACTGTTTCAGATACTGACACATGACTTATCACACAACGTATGTCAGCCTTTTCGTTGTTCATTTTTCCCTTTTTTTGCAATTTGTGAGTTTACTATTTTTTAGGATTTCATCCTTTTTAGCCTTAGCAGGAAGGGGGTTATGGGTGTGGGGATAATAGTGGGGAGCCCCAGGGGGAGTGGGGATAATAGTGGGGAGCCCCAGAGGGGGGTGGGGATAATAGTGGGGAGCCCCAGAGGGGGAGTGGGGATAATAGTGGGGAGCCCCAGAGGGGGTGTGGGGATAATAGTGGGGAGCACCAGAGGGGGAGTGGGGATAATAGTGGGGATCCCCAGAGGGGGAGTGGGGATAATAGTGGGGAGCCCCAGAGGGGGTGTGGGGATAATAGTGGGGAGCCGTAGAGGAGGAGTGGGGATAACAGTGGGGAGCCCCAGAGGGGGAGTGGGGATAACAGTGGGAAGCCCCAGAGGGGGAGTGGGGATAATAGTGGGGAGCCCCAGAGGGGGAGTGGGGATAACAGTGGGGAGCCCCAGAGGGGGAGTGGGGATAACAGTGGGGAGCCCCAGAGGGGGAGTGGGGATAATAGTGGGGAGCGCCAGAGGGGGAGTGGGGATAACAGTGGGGACCCCCAGAGGGGGAGTGGGGATAACAGTGGGGAGACCCAGAGGGGGAGTGGGGATAACAGTGGGGAGCCCCAGAGGGGGAGTGGGGATAATAGTGGGGAGCCCCAGAGGGGGAGTGGGGATAACAGTGGGGAGCCCCAGAGGGGGAGTGGGGATAACAGTGGGGAGCCCCAGAGGGGGTGCGGGGATAATAGTGGGGAGCCCCAGAGGAGGAGTGGGGATAATAGTGGGGAGCTCCAGAGGGGGAGTGGGGATAATAGTGGGGAGCCCCAGAGGGGGAGTGGGGAGCCCCAGGGGGAGTGGGGATAAATAATAGTAGGGAGTAGAATATTATTTTGTCCCCTGTGCCACCGATTGCTGTTCACCACTCCTAGTAGTTATATATTTCATTTTTGGTCTGGATCTTTATTTCCTGTCCTAATTCTTCCTTCTGGTGTATATGTTGTTTTACAGAACCAAGGAGATTAATTATCTTTACATCACTTGTTTCCTGCTCTCAACGTTCCCTGAAGAACAAGTGCAGCATTAAGATACATCCCATCTTACAGAGAAAGAAAATAAAATCCTCTCTGAAAGGTTTAAAGTACGGAAATCTTAGACCTGTGTCGATTCCAACGTGTCTTTTTTATTATCAACCTTTTATTCAGCTTCAATGTCCCTTTAAATCACCCACAAAGCCTCCATATTACATATAGCAGTCACTAGGCCATGTGTCTTTTCTCGGGGGTCTTTGCCCACTTTGCCATGCCCTGAGTTAAACCAACACATAACCTGGTGTTCCCAGGTCTTCCATTAACACACATGGTATCTACCTCCCTAAACTCACCAAACCCCCTCCTCAGTATGCAGAGCAATCAGCGTTTCAGTCCGGTCCACGCACTTCAGTTATAAATATTCTGTACTAGATGCACTCCGTCAATTTATTATGCCTGTTTAATTCCCTTTCTCCCTATAAATGTTGCAATCTCGGTGGAAGCATATTTATTTCGTAGTTAATCTTGTCCATTTATCTCAGTGAAAGGCTCCTGGCCTCCTCCCTCCCCGTATTAATGTTTAGAAATGTTATTTTCGGAGTCTCGCGGTGGGAGGGGGAACCATTTACTCTGACTGGCGTTGACAATTTGCTGTAATGGCCAAGCACTGAAAGGGTCGGAGGTGAAATCTTTTCTACTTAGAATTGAGAGTTAAAGGAAATTATAAACCATCCAAGGAGTGGGAGTTAATTAATTAAATAAATAATATGTAGTCCTGAGCTGCTGCTCGCAATCTCCTGGTATTTATTAACATATTTTGAAAGCCAATCAGTATGGTTGCTTTCATGTCAGACCTTCTGAGTCAGCTGTTTCAAGCAATACACAATATAAATAGGGGTGTGGTGGTCCGTTTTATAACAGCTGCTTTAGAAGATGTGTTTATTTCCGTATTGTGATACGAAAAAAAGTAAGAAAGGGAGGAATCACCTTGGAGCCAGTATCAAGGCCATGTTCTTCTTAGATTCTGTCACATCGCTCCTCACTGCATATGAAGACATGTCTTAGGAATTAAGGTGGTACAGAGGTGGAGGGACCTTGTCACCATTGTGCATCCATCACCAACATGCTACGTGTGCTGACAACATAGTCAGAAAGGCTGTTCTGGTCCAGCTAATTACGTTGCGGTGCTTGACTTATATCTCAGAAGCTTCATCAGATGTCTGCACATGTGTGGAGTTTCATATTAAAATGATTCACGCAAGACTCCGTCTATAGGGTCAATAGAAAATATCAGGCATTGAGACATAGAACTCCTTGGCTCAGACTCCCGATGCCAACTCCGGACATTGTACTCTAGCTTTAGCAATGTAAGGCTGAACATGAATCAGGTAACATAGCTAGTTTTAATGGGATTTTACTAAATATGCCATTTGAAAATCTTGTTGAAATTTGGTTATTTTCAGCACGTTTTGTTCATCTGGCTGAAATTCAGGCTTTGCGAAAAATCCTTGACATTGTGACAGTATTACCGACTTCTTGCTAAATCCTTTTCTAAACCGTGAGGGAACTGTTTGGTTTCATCGGTGCTAAGTAGGTTTATATGCAGGTTATTTGACAGGCTAAAGTCTCAAACAATGAGGTTTCAGGTCATATCACCTCGTCGGTTTTGCTATAGTTTACTTCCATCATGGCTTTTGGCTTCCATTGGCTTAATTTCTTTTAATTGAGTGGAGAATTTTAAAGAACCTATCTTGAAGTGGATGGATTATCTTAACTGGAGTTTATGCAAGAACTATGGAGGTCCAAAACCCATTTAGAGAAAGCCCAGCAGCTAACGAGCCAGATTCACATAAAAAAAAAAACCACAAAATGGCATCCAAGGCTCAACTATGCATTACCCCCAACCCGCCACGTCCACTAAACTACGTGACTGAATGTACCAGAGACTCTATTGTATGACATCAATCAATCAATAGTGCTTTAAAATGCTATAGGTCACTGTAAATTGAAGATTTTAACACCGTGGGGATAACAGATAATAGCAAGCATCCATTAATGGTATCGGCACCTCAGGTCCCTGCGTCCCCCACCTAATAACTCCTCGATATTTAGTCTGTGCAGTTCCCCAGCTGTTTTGCTGTACAGGAGCCTAAGAAGGACATCATTCAGCGACTGCAAAGAGCGACTGTTATATTTTCAAAGTGACAAAAACCTATTAGTATGTCTGGAAGTACAAGGAGCAAGAAACAAATTCAGGCGGCATCCAAAATATCATTCTTACCAAGGACAAGTCATAGAACATTTCTAATCAAACCATATTCATTTCACAAGCTGAAAATATTACTTTTACGGGAAAGCTAAATAAGAACATCAATTTTTACAGTATGAGGGGCAGGAAACCCATTCAATTAATTCAATCCAATATTCAGCTTATATAAATATTTTTTCAACATAATATTTTTAAAAAAAGTTTTTTTCTCCAATTCCTGTCCTTGTTTGAAATGAATTAGGGTTGATCTTGGCCAGATGGCTCTGTATGCAGCATGGACAAGGCGGTGGGTTCAAAGTTAGCGGAGACCCGATCTGGGAGTGACACCTCAAAATGTGATGCTATGACACGGTGCTACATCGCTGGATTACTTTTAGCTCTTTCCATCCATCTGTCCTTTGGCATGTCCTCAGCAGAAAATCCGTGCACATGTACCCCATGCTTAAACTCCTTTACTGTGTCAACCTCTACCATTTCAGCTGGAAGGCTATTCCATGCATCCACTACCCTCTCAGTAAAGTAATACTTCCTGATATTTTTAAACCTTTGCCCCTCTAATTTAAGACTATGTCCTCTTGTTGTGGTAGTTTTTCTTCTTTTAAATATAGTCTCCTCCTTTACTGTGTTGATTCCCTTTCTGTATTTAAATGTTTCTATCATATCCCCCTGTCTCGTCTTTCCTCCAAGCTATACATGTTAAGATCCTTCAACCTTTCCTGGTAAGTTTTATCCTGCAATCCATGAACCAGTTTAGTAGTGTGACGAAAGCAACTTCACCACTGGTTTTTGGAGAGGACTAATGGCCAGCCTTTTACCTTGAGACCATGGCCCCTGCAACAGTACTGGTTAATATACTTTAAACGGGCTCTTTTCATGCAATTGGGACTATATGGGTCGTTTACCGAACAACCGCACGAACAGAGACCACCCTGGAGCTTGTTAACACTGATTAACAACTTGGAATGTTTCTCACCACAGTGTTCTAATTGTTCGTCTGGGTGGCCGCGATTCCTATGAATGACCATGATGTAGTGGCCATCTTGTTCGCATGAATGCAGGTGGCAGTGTTTGGACATGAATCTCCTGGAACTAAAATCGGATACAGAAACTCCCAAACACCGCTGCACTTCCATCATCGCCTGTGTTTGTTTCTATTCAGTTTAGAAGGGCGCTGTTTGGTGAGATCATTCATCGGGATGAAGGGAACAAGCTCCAGGGTAAAACTATTGACTCCGTTTGGTACTTTGTTCGTTCGTTTGCAAACTCCCGAACTAGACCGGTCAAAAGAAACATCCAGGAATTTCCTGAAACCCTGCCCTGATCTGTGTGATTTTTGGATATGTTGTTCACCCAGATCAAGGCTATCAGGGGGCTTTTATGGGCATATGTTATGTTTTGGGGTACTTATTGGAATTTCTATAAAGGTGTGTTTTTTCTGCATGGGGATAATTACGTTAATACATTATGTACCTCAATTGTATCACAGGCAGAGGGGAGGGATTGTGTGCTGTATGTGGGAGTGTCAGGCATTGTTACATGCCTGACACTCCCACATACAGCACACAATGTTGAAGCAGCGATTTACGGAGGTACCCGGTCGGGGTGCAGTTGGTCCATCACGAGTAGCCCTTCTCTGAACTCTCTCTAAAGTATCAACATCCTTGTGGAGATACGGTCTCCAGTACTGCGTACAATACTCCTATTATACAATTTTACTAATATTATAGAATTCACTGCTTGTACATGCTAGGCTACCAAGATCTTTATGGACCTTAACATTGACTGATGCTTTCTAAAGTAAGGCAGGAAATGCTAGCTGCTTAAACTTTTTTTTTCCCACAAGGACCCAAATGATGTAGATGGCATTAGATTGGTAACATATTTTTCATTTGGAATAAAGAGTTTGTAATCCATTCCTCAACTGTCATAACTTCTACAATAAGCTCCTTTGTTAGGTCGAAAGGTCTCAATTGTGCTGGAGATGGCAGACTTGCTGTGTAATCAGTTTATTGTGGGCAGTTGCTCGTGGGCGGGAACAATGTGACATGCCTGTTCCAGCCACTGAGGAACCACTGAAATGGTAATGGGAGCCAGTGGTTAAGTAATGCAAATTGATTACTACTATGCACTATGCGTTTTTTTTTTTCTCTTATTGCTTCACATTCTTATTAATTCTGCTTTTACATCTATAGTAATGACAGGGATGTATGAACAGCTTTACTGGAGGAATGCTGGTCTGCTGTCAGTGTTTATTAAAATATTACAGTGTCGCATCGTTCTAACATATTGTGTTAAAGCCTTTTTTCGCTGCATGGTTTTTGGACTTGTTGCGGTGTGTGTAACGGAGCTCCCTATACCCGGGCTGGGTACCTCCGCCAAGGACCGCTTCCTAGCTGGAACAGGGTACAAACTGAAGCACTTCTGCCCTCAGTCGCTGTGGCTTGACTGGGATCCTGGAAACGCTCCCTCCTGGAGCCGAATAGGGGACTAGCTCTATCCACTCCCAGGCACTGGACGACACTCAGTCCTGGGAGCTCTAGTCCTTACAAGGACTTTCCCCATTGAATCCTCCACACTGGAACAGTGATTAGCCCTTTCCCCTCCCAGTAACCAGACAACACATCGTTCTGGGAGTACAAGCTGGATGTCTTTAATCTGGCCAGATGGCCTGCTTTTATACAATTTTAGACACAGTTAAGCACGCCCCTGACACTCCCACACAAACAGGATAATCCCTCTCCTAGACCTGAGAGGGGACTAGTTACAAGCTACAAGCTCCTCCTCTGTGCCTGAGAGATAACTGAACTAACTCAATCATCTCCAGCCATAGAAAGACATACAATATTACAAAAACCCCAAAATACCTTTAAAAAACCCACAAAGGTTATTGATAGCCCTGGTCTGGATGACCAACATATCCAAAAATCACCCAAATCGGTTCAGGGGTTCAGAATTTCCTTGGAAGACATATTTTGACCGACCGTGCACATGGTCCTACGGCCAAAAACAGTTCCATGAAACCAGTGCTAATGGTCGTTCAAGTTTGGTAGCTTAAAAATGAACCAAGCCAGTTAAATAGTCTTTTACAGGTTTCCCTGCAGGGCCCATGTATGTACGTAGTGGGGAATCGCGATGCAGCCTAGAACAAAATCTAACCCTATTCAACCCCCCAGTAACGACAGACCACTTAGTATGGATGAAACAGGCCACAGCATTTATTATCACAAACTAAATTACTGCATAACACATCCATAACTTTATTTATTAAATCTCTTCTTTTCTGTAACCAAAACGTTAGACATAAATAAGCATAAATTAACATAAATACATATATAACTCCACACATAGTGTTATACAGTAACCCAACCGTCCTTGCCAATAAACATAGAGTGGTTCCTAATCACCACTCCCTCTCACCTCCCCCCTCGTCATAAAAATCACATATTTCCAATGCCCGCCATCAGCCGACCTTATCCACGCTCGATGGACACGAGACCTCAGGCAACCTAAAGTTTAACCTTTGAAGTAGGGGAGGTTTGAGACCTTAAAAAACTTGTTCATCTCATTCCATATACTTAAACGTAACCTCAAACTCAATTGGGAAGGACATACCCCCGGCTAGCTGTGACTAAATATACCAATAGGGTGGGCGGGAGGGAAGCTGTTTGCTGGCCCGAATCCCAAGTGGCACTGAGGTAAGACCTCCCCCACACTAACTTACACAGAACATAAACCCACCCACAGACTCTTTCCCAGCCAATCCCATGCATCTATCCCCACACTCCTACATGTGCCCTTGTCCGCTTAGCTGCGCTATCTCCCCAGGGCCTTAGTCTGTGGGCAGGAGGCTGGCAAGCAGGCTCCTCCAGGAGCTTGTGGCACACTCACGTGGGAAGGGGAGTTTGTCACAGTGTGTTTCATGTTTTTGGCGATGTAGATGAAAACACTACTCGTTCACTATTGTATAGTAAATATAGATTTTGATTTCAATACAGTTTTGTTAATAAAGACCTACTGACTTCATAGAAGTCTTTTAACCAGGGTAGAGTCAGTGTCTACGCGCCATTCTCACAGGGAACATAAAACATTTGTTCTTCCCCTCCTGAACTAAATAGCCATCCTCCTACACCCCTAGAGTGGCTTTTATTTCCCTCAGACTGACGCTTATTCAGTGGTGGTTTTGGTGTACAAGCGTAATCACTCACTGCCCGGTCCCCATCTTTAAGAGGTAGTTCGCAATTATACGGCCCACTTAGTAGGATTTACCTACATGGTTCACGTTGTACACATCTTAAATCCACAAACGGTGCTGATCTGTCCCGTTCTGCCATTAGTTGTGTAATTCCTATGTTGCTGGACTGACCTCCCTTTTAGCTGGCAGTTCTGAATAATGACTCGAAAACAAATGTCTTTTTGCTGGTGCAACCTTTCAACTATTGATTGGAGAACACAACCCTTCCCTCAGTGTCTCAGCCGCAGATAATCATGTATTGGATTTAGCGTGGGGGTGGACAGATAGCTGGATGATACACCAGTGTCATAATTCATCAGCACCTTGCAATTACACACCATCCATCAAGTGAGCAATGCGGCCAGACCTTACCATTCTGTGTAAAAAAAAGATTAAAAAAAATAAGTGTTAGAACGCCTTATGATTACCTCCTCTTCCCATCTAAGTAGCTCATGTCATTCCCTCTCTTAGCCATCCACCGCCACATTCAAATCTGATATTACAGTGTGATAATGTGTCTCCCGGGCTCTTTTACAACATATAATACCCTCTGAACAATGGCCTTTCGGCTCCCTCTATTTATCACCAGACCCAATGGTGCCAATGGTGCATAGGAGCAATTGGTGGTAGCAATTGGTGGTTTAAAGAGTGTGACAAAAATGCCTCTTGGAGGGGCCTGCTTGCCAGCCTCCTGCCAAAAGACTATGGGCCCTTTAAAAAGTTATGTGATTTACGTACTTTTGTACTCCAGAAAGAGAGACCGACTGTTGGCCATAATTCCCTGGAACTGTTTTGGGCATAAGACCATGTGCACTGTCGGTCAAAATTAAGACTACCAGGAAATTCCTTAACCCCTGAAATGATCTGGGTGATTTTTGGATATGTTGGTCACCCAGATCAGGGCTATCAGGAGATGTAACATTTGTAAGGTTTTGTGTATATTTAGGGTACTTTTGGGGTGTTTTAATAAAGTATGTTTTTTCTGTGCTTGGAGATAATTGGATTTGAATTAGTACAGTTACTAATCCAATTATCTTCCAGGCAGAGGGGAGGGATTGTGTGCTATGTGTGGGAGTGTCATGCCTTGTAAACATAAAGAGTTATGGGTCTGTGAAGTCGCAAATCAGTCTACCTTCCGGTCTTTGCATGGGGATTGTCATATTAGGCCAAGTGTGGCTCCCATTAAACTGAGATTAGTTTATCCCTTCATGAATTGTTGGCTCATGTTTGGGGGATTGGAGAACTATATTCACTCTGGGGAATGCTATAATCACAATGCTCCCCTACATAGATTCACTAGCTCTTATAATAGCTGTTCCTGCTACGCTCTCTGGACTAGGAGATGTCTACCCACTAAAAGCTGGTTCAGGGTCTTAGGTGGGTGGGCGGGTGGAGAACAGCGAGACCCCAACCAAGCTGCGGTGGTTTGTGGGGTTTACGGTGGTTATGGTGTTCTAGCAGAGTGCTTATAGTGCTCGCAAGTACAAGGAAGCAGCATTTGATGGAGGTACCTGGTCAGGGTGCTAGGCGGTCCGTCACAGGCGGGGTGTGGGGCAATTACTTTTTTAATGTTAGTTTATTTTTTAATGTTAGTTTATTATAAAATCTGTGGACAATTTTGATCCATATACCCTAGTGTCTGTGTCTTATTGGGTTAGGTATGTGGGGTGTTTGTTTTGCTTCCAACTGCCCATATGGTGACTATGTACCTGTCATGCTCATAACACAGCTGGATGGGCCCCAAATCACTGTATTATAGGTATGTAGAATACAGTTTTAGACTATCCCCCCCATTACCTGTCACTGTATTATAGCTATGTAGAATGCAGTGTTGGACCCCCCATCTCCTGTCACTATATTAAAGCTATGTAGAATGCCGTGTTTGACCTCTCCCCGATCTCCTGTCACTGGTATGTAGACTGTAGTGTTGGTCCCCCCATTACCTCTCACTATATTACAGGTATATAGAATGCTGTGTTGGCCCCCCCATTGTCAGGGTGGCGGTCCGATGTCCGGAACCCAGACACAGTGTCCAGGCTGCGGAGCAGGACCGGGACCCAGTATGCCTGATGTTAAGAGTAGGAGTCACAGCGTGGAGGTGGATTAGCAGGGTCTGGTGCAGGGTAACCGCACGCCCCCTGGTGTTGAGCACCAGCGTTTGTGCAGCCACATACCAAGACCCTGAATCCGCTTCAGCGGATACCAGGAACTAGGAGCAAGGAAATTAGCAGACCTCCCAGGAGCTGAATAGCAGCAAGATTGTATCCAGTACTAGAAACAAGGCAAGACTAGAGATAGACACCAAACATGAAAACAAGACATAACTAATAGAACCCAGAACCAGAGAAGGATAGTAAGCTAAACCCAGAACATATACACAAGACATGAGGAAAACATGAACATAACATGGGCATGACTGGACAGGACTGTACATGGACTGGGTATACAAACTAAAACAAGACAAGATAACATGGGCAAAACAAGAGGAGAAATAACTAAGTACTACATATGGAAATCATGGGGATTTATTCACATTACATGATCATACATTGCATAAGCCTGCCAACAAAGCCAATGTACCCCATATCTGGCAGGTCCTACACTGCCTAATGTTCGCTAAAAGAACCAAAAGACATATATAGCACTTACCTGCAAGAAAGGGCAGAAGCCTTGAGAAGCTGCCTGCAGGAACACTGAAACATAATGAATGATGGAAACAAATGGGCGTGTCACCATAAAACAAACATTTAAATGAAACCTGGAGACTGGGAATCCCAGGGATGGATTACAGGAATGAACCCAGAAATCCCAGCATAAAGAAAACCAGACATAGAATAGAAAACCAAAAACCAAGAAAAACTAAACAAGAATTGTAACAAGAGTACTGGATAATAGAATCCAAGGCCAGACAACTCCACAGAACAGAGCAGGATGTGACATAATGCCCCTCTTAAGGAGCGGACTCTGGACGCTCCAAACAGCTCCCAGGCAGAGACCAGGAATGGTGAGCGGATCCTGCAACAAAGTCCTCTTGACTTCCACGGAGGCAAGGATCCCCCATCGGAAAGGCCTCCTGCATAGGAACCACCAGCAACGAAAGAAGGTCCACTCAAAAACAGAAGCATTACCAGGAAACAGAACAGAGCAGGACGTGACACCCATCTTCTGTCACTGTATTATAGGTATGTAGTGTGGCAAAGATGCCTCTGCCATATGTTCCTGGAAAAGCCTGGCTAGCCTCCTGCCCAAGGACTACGGGCTATGTTAAAAGACCTGTAAAAGGACTTGGTTCATGTGGTTTCCCTAGACTGTTCGGAAACCGAACAAATCCGCAAACTCTGTTAAACCCTATTGACACCTTGTAATGATTCTCACCGCAGTGTTCTAATGGTTCGTCTAGGTGGCCGCTATTTATACACATGAACACGTAGTGGCGGCCATCTTGTTTGCACGAACACAGGCAGCAGTTGTTGGTCGTCGAGTGCATGAAACTAAAGTCAGACAGTCGACATCGTGAACACCGCTGAACTTCCATCGCACCTGCGTTCGGTACTGTACATCCTAGAAGAGCATTGTTCAGTGGAATCGTTCATATGGATTAGGGGAACAAGCTCCATATTATGACTATGTACTACGTTCAGTAGCTTATAAGTTTTTGTACTCCCGAATGAGACTGACCGCTACCACTGATTCCATGAAACTGCTTTGGGCAGGAGCCTCGTGTGCGTTAGGTCAAAACTTTACCCTGGTGGTGTTTCGGCTGTATTCATGGGATTTAAGCGCTCTTTGGATATGTTGTGTGCTCAGATCCAGGCTATCCGGGGATATAAAACTTGAGGGGGTACATGGTTGTGTTATGCATGTTTTTGGATGTTGTAAATATTGTAGATTTTTCTGTACCTGAGAGATAAATTAATTATATATTTTCCCAGGTTATTATCTCTCAGGTACAGAGGATCATGGGAGGGATTACCCTATTATTTCGTGTGGGAAACCCCTTGAGGGGACTTTTGCATAAAAGGCCGTGTGTGGCCCTGAATAAAACAGTCTACTCCCAGCATTCAGCCTAGGCTCATAAGTGGGGGGAACAGCTATACTTGCTATACCTGCCTTACTCTCTGAAGGGGAGGTCTACCCACTGGGAGCTGGATCCAAGACTTGGGTCCAGGGTGGGGGAGACAGCGAGACCCCAGCCAAGCTGTGGCGGCTAGGGGCTGGAAGTGCTTATGGTGTCCCGGTACAGTGCTTATGGTACTCAGTGATTAGTAGGAAGTGTGAATTGGCAGAGGTACCCAATCTGGGTACCAGGTGGTACGCCACATGTAGAATTCAGCGTTTGGCCCACCATCTCCTATCACTGTATTTTAGGCATGTAGAATGCAAGTACTGTGTGTGTGTGCTGCTAATGTACGCAGGGCTCTGTCAATGTTCTGGTAATATAAGCTGTGCTTTGTGACTGTTTGGTAATGTACGCAGTGCTGTATGATTGTTATGGTACTGTACGCAGTGCTGTGTAAATGTTCTGGTACTGTACACAGTGCTGTGTGAATGTTCTGGTAATATAAGCTGTGCTTTGTGACTGTTTGGTTATGTATGCAGTGTTCCTCCCTTCACAGTAAGACGTGTGTAAATTTGGCTCCCTTAGTAAATGTCCTCTTTTCAAGTGTATAATTATAGGGAGGTTATAAAATAATGGGCTTTACTTCCTGTTTGTATTATCAGAATTTTAATTCGCTGCTGCTAAACCCGCTATTTGAGCTTACTGATGTGCATGATGTTTCTCCATAATGTGCCTCATTTAGGAAGTAGATTTGATTAAAACTTCAATTAGTTCTGCCAGTAATGATTAATTATACCGTAAAATGTCTCCACATTAATACTATATGCAATATATAATACTATATATGGTGCTGCATTAATACTATATACAGTATGTAATACTATATGTGTCTATATACAGTATATAATACTATATAATACGTGAAAACGTTACAGAAAGCCTGCCAAATCAGCCATTGTCCTCAAAGGATGCCCACACCAATCCCAGGGACCCTCATAATGGTACCTACCTCGAACAGCCTCCATTCGCAGGGCCCTGTGTGAAACCCGGAAAGGGAAGCGTCTCCTTTCAGGATACAAATGCTCCCCCTGGGTGGTGTTCGTTTATATAAACGGTGGCCACCCAGGGAAGCCCTCTTCAATTACTTCCTTTGCGGTTTCACACTTATGTTGCGAGTTGTTAACGTGCTAATTGATTGGCTTGAACATTCCAATGGGTACCAGGGAGGTCCTGGTTCAGGAACCGAACGAGGTGAGACACAATCCGTGAATTATCCCCCGGTTGGCGTTTGTCTATACGAAATGGCAGCCACCCATGGGCGGCACATGCAGATGGCTTATCTTGAGGTTTGTGGTTTGACAACTTGTTGCAAAGTGGGAACGTTCTAATTGACGTTCTAAATGGTTCATTGGGGTGGTCCCCGTTCGGGAAGCGACTGGATTCCCTTTGTGGAAGCACTCCTGAATGGGGAGCAGACACAGCACACGAATATACAAGCAGCACACATAATAATGAAGGGCAAAACCCACAAACAGCGGCGGTCCCGCCACATACTCCATCTACTATTGTACTTCATCCACCATCCCATGTTTGTACTTCACCCACCATCCCATATTTGTACTTCATCCACCATCACCCTTTTGTACTTCATCCACCATCCCATGATTGTACTTCATCTACCATCCCATGATTGTACTTCATCCACCATCCCATGTTTGTACTTCATCCACCATCCCTCGTTTGTACTTCATTCACCATCCCATGGTTGTACTTCATCCACCATCCCACAATTGTACTTCATCCACCATCCCATGATTGTACTTCATCCACCATCCCACAATTGTACTTCATCCACCATCCCATGTTTGTACTTCATCCACCATCCCTTGTTTGTACTTCATCCACCATCCCATGTTTGTACTTCACCCACCATCCCTTGTTTGTACTTCATCCACCATCCCTTGTTTGTACTTCATCTACCATCCCATGTTTGAACTTCATCCACTATCCCACGTTTGTACTTCATTCACCATCCCATGTTTGTACTTCATTCACCATCCCATGTTTGAACTTCATCCACCATCCCATGTTTGTACTTCATCCACCATCCCATGTTTGTACTTCATCCACCATCCCATGTTTGTACTTCATCTACCATCCCATGTTTGAACTTCATCCACCATCCCATGTTTGAACTTCATCCACCATCCCACGTTTGTACTTCATTCACCATCCCATGTTTGTACTTCATCCACCATCCCATGTTTGTACTTCATCCACCATCCCTTGTTTGTACTTCATCCACCATCCCACGTTTGTACTTCATCCACCATCCCATGTTTGAACTTCATCCACCATCCCACGTTTGTACTTCATCCACCATCCCACGTTTGTACTTCATCCACCATCCCATGTTTGAACTTCATCCACCATCCCATGTTTGTACTTCATCTACCATCCCATGTTTGAACTTCATCCACCATCCCACGTTTGTACTTCATCCACCATCCCATGTTTGAACTTCATCCACCATCCCACGTTTGTACTTCATTCACCATCCCATGTTTGAACTTCATCCACCATCCCACGTTTGTACTTCATCCACCATCCCATGTTTGAACTTCATCCACCATCCCACGTTTGTACTTCATCCACCATCCCTTGTTTGTACTTCATCCACCATCCCATGTTTGTACTTCACCCACCATCCCTTGTTTGTACTTCATCCACCATCCCTTGTTTGTACTTCATCTACCATCCCATGTTTGAACTTCATCCACTATCCCACGTTTGTACTTCATTCACCATCCCATGTTTGTACTTCATTCACCATCCCATGTTTGAACTTCATCCACCATCCCATGTTTGTACTTCATCCACCATCCCATGTTTGTACTTCATCCACCATCCCATGTTTGTACTTCATCTACCATCCCATGTTTGAACTTCATCCACCATCCCATGTTTGAACTTCATCCACCATCCCACGTTTGTACTTCATTCACCATCCCATGTTTGTACTTCATCCACCATCCCATGTTTGTACTTCATCCACCATCCCTTGTTTGTACTTCATCCACCATCCCTTGTTTGTACTTCATCCACCATCCCATGTTTGAACTTCATCCACCATCCCACGTTTGTACTTCATCCACCATCCCACGTTTGCGGCCTCTCCACTGTCTCACATTTGGTTTTTATCCAGTTAATCCCATCAGATGACAGCCCTGTATTTCCAGTCATCAATAAAGAAATAGTATAGAATGGGAACTGCAGAAATAATCATGACAGACATTTTGTTTTTTTCTAACACACATTTTTATCACTAGCCCTAATAGATTAGATTTGCAACAAAAATACTGTGTGCGTGTGGGGGGGAGGGAGGGTCGGAGAGGGGGGCTGTGTACCAGCCGTCACTGCTTACAGCTGAGAGATGCAATCACAGGCTAAATTACTAGACCTTGATTAGTAGCGACCTGAATTCGTCTATTTTCACTATTGTTGAAAACTGATATGATGTAAAGAAAGTCTGGGTGTAATGTATTAATGTAGGTGCGTCTTCGTTCTGATCGTCTACGTAGATCTCTCCAGCTCACATTGGACACAACCTGCCTCGGAAACCTGGTACATCCTTTGCAGAAAGTCTTATGATCCATTTTACAGAAGAATAGGACATGTCTTGACAGCCGGAGTCAAATCTGTGACACTTCAGGGACAGATCCAGTGACACAGAAAAGAGCGGACTCTACTTGGCAATTTCGGGTCCTTTTGAGCATGTCTAGTGTGTGACGGGAAAAGAACAGGTTTGATGATTAGACAGAGGCCTGAGACTCGGGCAGTGTGGGCTCAATCTCCTGATAGCTGCGGGACATGCTTTATTTGAATGCAGCTACCGTGCTTTTAAAGTGACAGTGCCAAAGAAATGAGATCTGCACACTTAAATTGGGTGATAGTAACAACCCCTGGATGTTGGGCTGAGGTACCATCCCCAGGACGTACTTGAAAACCAGAGTAATCTGAATGTACCTTTCCTGGTTACATACTTTGTTAATTTTTATTATTATTAATCTCTTATTGTCTGAGAAAATACTTTGCTTTCAATGCTCAGAAAACGAGGCAGCATGTATTTGTTTTGTTTTTTTAAATCCTCTTAGCTCCGTTTTATCCCTGGAGGCTGTGAATTATTCAGAGTAATATCCCTGTCGTGTTGTCAGGGTAAGAAGCGATTCTTTGTTTGTTTTGTAGTTATTTTTTTCTGTGCTTGCGTTGTTACTGCACGTACCTGAGCTCTAGTTTTTCTTTTCCATGTATCTGTTGGAAAAATATTTGATTTCTTCACATGGCAGTAAGGTCTTCCTAGACTGATATATGGACTTGCATTATAACTAGATTGTGAAACTGACCAGGAGATATTACAAATAGTTAAAACATAAAGTGCGCTGTGTCTTTAAATGGCTGTGCCTTCACAAAATTGTGCAAAATACAATACTCTCACAAAAGTGCTTAAGTGCAAAATGTGCAAAACAACAAATGTTGTGACTTGTATGAAATATATATTATTATTTACACAACAGATTGTGGTATAAAGTGTTAATTTTGTGAAATAATGTAAATTTACAAACCCAAACTGGTCGAAGTAAATGATGCTCTACATGTAAAAAGGAGACAAAACATATAATAGTATAATACTGTAAAAACACATGAGGATATTTTAAAAATGTGGTATAACACTCACAAACACAGAGCAGGTAAAGAGACTGCTCAGGCTATAATCGCTTGTACACTGTTAAACAGTGTCTCCAGGGAGCAGACCTCTGGAATCCAATAGGGTAAAAACGATGGGGCGGCCGTCTCAGTGTAAAATACATTTTATTGCATGAAAATATTCAGCAGACTTTTATAGGCTGGATAATACTCGCTCTGACTTCACTCCGAACGGACAAACTGACATCCAGATACCGGTTTTCTGGATGTTGTAAACAATGTCCCACAGTCTCTCAAGCGTCCAGTCCTCCTTGCGTGCTGCGTGCTAGCGTGATGACGCGTTTCGCCGTGAAGGCTTCCTCAGATCATGTGTTCCTGTGCCGACCATCCCATTATAACAGCCTCCAAAAGTGGGCGTGCTTCAATCATTGACATAGGCGTGCGCACGGGGTGTGCCGGGTGTGCCTGGGCACACCCTAATCCCCGCGGCACGCCTATGGATTAAGTCCTGCAGGCACCGTTCCTGCAGGCACTCAGCGCCCCCAAATGCCCCCCTTCCTCCCCCTGTCATGGGGGGGCAAGAGGTGATGGACCCCAAACCCCCCCCCCCCTCCGGTCGGGCGCCTGTCTTTATCTCAGCCGCGGCGAGGGAGCTGTGTGCTCTCTGCTTCCTCTCGCCGCGCGCCGTTTGCTGATGCCGGAGCCGGAATATGACAATATATTCCGTCTCCCAGCTTCAGCAGACAGCCTGCGCGGTGAGACTGAGCAGAGAGCACACAGCTTCCTCGCCGCGGCTGAGATAAAGACAGGCGCCCGACCCACTGGACCCCAGGGACAAGTCCACACCAGCACTCCAGGTAGGGAGGCTGGGTGGACATTTTTTAATAAAAAAATAATAATTTGTGTGTATGTGTGTATATGAATGTGTGTGTATATGTGTGTCTGTGAATGTATGTATGGGTGTCTGTGAATGTATGAGTGTGTGTCAGTGTATGTGTCTGTGAATGTGTGTGTGTATATGAATATGTGTGTATATGTGTGTCTGTGAATGTTATGTATGGGTGTCTGTGAATGTATGAGTGTGTGTCAGTGTATGTGTATATGAATGTGTGTGTATATGTGTGTCTGTGAATGTTATGTGTGGGTGTCTGTGAATGTATGAGTGTGTGTCAGTGTATGTGTCTGTGAATGTGTGTGTGTATATGAATGTGTGTGTATATGTGTGTCTGTGAATGTTATGTATGGGTGTCTGTGAATGTAGGAGTGTGTGTCAGTGTATGTGTCTGTGAATGTGTGTGTGTGTATATGAATGTGTGTGTATATGTGTGTCTGTGAATGTTATGTATGGGTGTCTGTGAATGTATGAGTGTGTGTCAGTGTATGTGTCTGTGAATGTGTGTGTGTATATGAATGTGTGTGTATATGTGTGTCTGTGAATGTATGTATGGGTGTCTGTGAATGTATGAGTGTGTGTCAGTGTATGTGAATGTGTGTGTGTGTATGTTTGTCTGTGAATGTATGAGTGTGTGTGTCTGAATGTGTGTGTGTCTGAGTATGCGTGTCAGTGTGTGTGTGTGCACATATATATATATATATATATATATATATATATACACACACAAACACATTGGAGTGTATATTATTTTTTTTGGTGGGGGGAATCTTGGGAGAGTTCCCACACTTTATTCCCCAGGACTTTATTCTCCCCTGTCGGCTCACACAGAACCGGCGCTATCTGAGTGCCGGCTCTGCTCTAAGCCTCCATGGGCCGGCGGGGAGATCAAAGATCTACCTCACCGGCCCACAGCAGCATGGAGGGAGGCAGGAGAGGACCCGGGGAACTCCAGACAGCAGCTCCGCCAGGTTCCTCTCGCGATATCTTAGCGTTGCCATGGCAACGCTCAGATCTCGCGAGAGTTAACTCTAGCCCCGCAGGCTAGAGTTAACTCTCCACTGGACCACCAGGGATGGCACATGGCAGCAAGGATCCCCCCTCCCTACATAAGGTACGAAGGGAGGGGGGATATTTACTAATCTGCCCCCACCTCCACAATCCCTCCAAACATACAGAACACACACAGATACAGCACCCACACACAAACAGCACCTACAGAAATACAGCACCCTCACACAAACAGCACACACACAGCACCCACACACATACAGTACACATACAGCACCCACACACAGCACGCTCACACACACAGTACACTAACCACACTTTCACAAACACACAACACCCTCACACACAGCACACTAACAGCCCCCTCACAAATACACGACACCCACACACATCACAAAAACAGCACCATCACACACACACATCACACACACATCACACAAACAGCACCCTCACACACACACAGCACACTAACAGGACCCTAACAAACACACACACAGCAGCACCCTTACACACAACACACTAACAGCACACACACACACAGCAGTGTGTGTGTATATATATACACACATACACATGCGGCGTGTGTTTGTGCTTTAGGGTGCACACCCTAATGCAATAGGCTGCGCACGCCTATGATCATTGAAAAAAAGTCTGATATGTCCATTTGGCTGAATTCAGCCTGTTAATCAAAAAGCTTCTCAATCTTAAAGAGACATACTCAAAACTACAAATGCTACTACATCTGGCAAAAGTAAGAAAGACTCTAGAGTACTTGAGAATATCTACATAAGCGGAGAATGAATCAATTTTTCTTTTAGGAGCAAATTGTAATCCTTTATTTAAAATTCTAATCTCATTGGTCTCTAGTTCATGGCTTGAGAGGTTTATTATTCCCTTCTGTTTAACAACCTTCCTCTCTTTACGGAGTTGTAATTGGACTCCTCCTCTGCATCCTCTGTATCTCTGTACCTTACTCTCTTCTGAAGGGATGTTGCATAATCCCTTCTCTGCCTCCCTGCACAAAAGAATAGCAGAACATGTTTACAATATAAGGAGAGGGTATGAGTTGCACAGTGTGTCAGCTCACTTTAAGAAGTTCCATAATATGGACCCAAAAGGCCTTATGTTTTTAGGTATCCAGAATGTTAAGAAGTCATGGAGAGGTGGCAATTTTATACAACAAATAGGAAAAGTAGAGATGAGATGGGTATATAGATTGAATACCTTGCAACCCTCCGGCCTTAATATTGAGTTTGACCTTTTTAATTTTATGTGACATGGTCCCTTTAATAATTCTATCCCCCTTTTTTCCTTTCTTACTTTTGCCAGATGTTTTTTAATTAACTATGCACATTGAAGGTAATATTACTTGAAAGTATTCTTATTTAAAATGTATTTTTTAATTATGTATTTGATAATATGCATTTTTTTTAGTTTAGTATGTTTTTTAAAATAGCATTTGTAGTTTTGAGTATGTCTCTTTAAGATTGAGAAGCTTTTTGATTAACAGGCTGAATTCAGCCATATGGACATATCGGACTTTTGTCTCAATGATTGAAGCACGCCCACTTTTGGAGGCTGTTATAATGGGATGGTCGGCACAGGAACACATGATCTGAGGAAGCCTTCACGGCGAAACGCGTCATCACGCTAGCACACAGCACGCAGCACGCAAGGAGGACTGGACGCTTGAGAGACTGTGGGACATTGCTTACAACATCCAGAAAACCGGTATCTGGATGTCAGTTTGTCCGTTCGGAGTGAAGTCAGAGCGAGTATTATCCAGCCTATAAAAGTCTGCTGAATATTTTTATGCAATAAAATGTATTTTACACTGAGACGGCCGCCCCATCGTTTTTACCCTATTGGATTCCAGAGGTCTGCTCCCTGGAGACACTGTTTAACAGTGTACAAGCGATTATAGCCTGAGCAGTCTCTTTACCTGCTCTGTGTTTGTGAGTGTTATACCACATTTTTAAAATATCCTCATGTGTTTTTACAGTATTATACTATTATATGTTTTGTCTCCTTTTTACATGTAGAGCATCATTTACTTCGACCAATTTGGGTTTGTAAATTTACATTATTTCACAAAATTAACACTTTATACCACAATCTGTTGTGTAAATAATAATATATATTTCATACAAGTCACAACATTTGTTGTTTTGCACATTTTGCACTTAAGCACTTTTGTGAGAGTATTGTATTTTGCACAATTTTGTGAAGGCACAGCCATTTAAAGACACAGCGCACTTTATGTTTTAACTATTTGTATTTTAGTGTTTTTTGAGCTTTTACACTTATAAGGTGCTGCTATTATTTGTTTTAATATTTTTTAGTCACTTAAAAGTTACTGCGCCATTTTAGCTTGTTTTCTTTGTGTATTGTAGGAGATATTACTAGACTAATATAAACCAGGAGATATCACAAGATTAATATAAACCAGGAGATATCACTAAACTAATATAAACCAGGAGATATCACTAGACTAATATAAACCAGGAGATATCACTAGACTAATATAAACCAGGAGATATCACAAGATTAATATAAACCAGGAGATATCACTAGACTAATATAAACCAGGAGATATCACTAGACTAATATAAACCAGGAGATATTACGAGATTAATATAAACCAGGAGATATCACGAGATTAATATAAACCAGGAGATATCACGAGATTAATATAAACCAGGAGATATAAATTGGAAAAGAAAAACAGAATATACCAATAAGTGTGTCGCTGAATGAGAGAATCTATTATTAGATACAACATAAACTATATATAATAAGGAAAACGGATAAAATCAAGTACCGAACGTTCAGTCCTCCCTGTATTTACACTGCTAATTCATATAGCAAGAAAGGGTGTCAAAAATGCCTCTGCCACATGTTCTTGGAGGGGCCTGCTTGCCAACTTCCTGCCTCACGACTATGGCCTCTTCAATAGACCCTGGCTAAATTACTTTAAAAAGGCTCTGTTCGTGCAATTGGGATTATGTGGTTCGGGAACCGAACAGCCGCACGAACCACCCGGGAGCTTGTGAAACTATTAACACTTGGTAACAAATCTAACCGTGTTCTCATTGTTTTTTGGGTGGCCGCTGTTCGCATGAACAACCACGAGGTGGCGGCCATCTTGTTCGCATGAACGCAGGCAATGGTGTTTGGTCGTTGAGTTCCTGGAACTAAAATCTGACACAGAAACTCCTGAACACTGCTGGACTACCATCATCACCTGTGTTTGGTTCTACACAAATTAGAAGGGCACTGTTCGGTGGAATTGTTTGTTTGGATGAGGGGAACAAGCTCCAGGGTAAGACTATTCACTATGTTCTGTAGTTTGTTCGGTTTTTAAACTACCAAACTACACCGACCGCAAGCCCTGATTCTCTGGAACTGTTTTGGGCAGAAGCCTCATGTGCGGTCGGTCAAATTATGACTTCCATAAAAATTCTGAACCCTTGAACAAATCTGGGTAATTTTTGGATATGTTGTTCCTCTAGATTAGGGCCATCGGGGGATATTTGTAGGTTTCCATAGGTTTTGGGGGTACTTTGGGTTTTTTGTAAAATATATGTTTTCTGTGCCTGGAGTTAATTGAATTATCTCAATTATCTCTTAGGCACAGGGGAGGGATTATGCTGTTTTCTGTGGGAGTGTCCTGGACCTGAGAGCCAAAGTAATTACAGTGTGTACTTTGTCACAGTCCCCTCTCAGGTACAGTGGGGAATGCCCCTGGGATATGTTATGGAAAACAAATATACAAGCAGCACACGCATGAGGATTTGCATATAAGGCCAGTTGTGGCTGCCATTAAACAGTTCAACTACACCTTCAACACAGAGCCTTGTCTCATGATTGTAGGGAACAGCTATACCAGCTGGCTCTTCTCTGAAAAGGCAGTGTTTACATGAAAAGGCCTGAAGGGAGCTATTATACGCACCAGAACAACTACATTGAGCTGTAGTTGTTCTGGTGACTATAGTGCCCCTTTAATGTAGACCAAGGATATCCCTAGACTGTTATATAGACCAGACCCTAACACTAGTGATGTCGCGAACACAAAATTTTCGGTTCGCGAACGGGAACTTCCTCAAACGTTCGCGAACCGGCGAACCGGGCGAACCGCCATTGACTTCAATGGGCAGGCGAATTTTAAAACCCACAGGGACTCTTTCTGGCCACAAAAGTAATGGGAAAGTTGTTTCAAGGGGACTAACACCTGGACTGTGTCATGCCAGAGGAAATCCATGGCAAAACTCCCATGGAAAATTACACAGTTGATGCAGAGTCTGGTTTTAATCCATAAAGGGCATAAATCACCTAACATTCCTAAATCACAATGGATATGGATTGACACCTGACATATGACATATTGACACCTTGACATATGGATTGACACCTGTCCTCAGAGACCCTGACACATACTGACACAGAGCAGAATAGGGACTGTTCACCCTACATAGGGTCACTTGGCAGGTATGGATCGACACCTGTCCACAGAGACCATGATACACACTGACACAGAGCAGAATAGAGACTGTTCCCCCTACATAGGGTCACTTGGCAGATATGGATTGACACCTGTCCTCAGAGCCCCTGATACACACTGGCACAGAGCAGAATAGAGAATGTTCCTCCTACATAGGGTCACTTGGCAGGTATGGATTGACACCTGTCCTCAGAGATCATGATACACACTGACACAGAGCAGAATAGAGACTGTTCCCCCTACATAGGGTCACTTGGCAGGTATGGATTGACACATGTCCTCAGAGACCATGATGCACACTGACACAGAGCAGAATAGAGACTGTTCCCCCTACATAGGGTCACTTGGCAGATATGGATTGACACCTGTCCTCAGAGCCCCTGATACACACTGACACAGAGCAGAATAGAGACTGTTCCCCCTACATAGGGTCACTTGGCAGATATGCATTGACACCTGTCCTAAGGATCCCTGATACACACTGACACAGAGCAGAATAGGGACTGTTCCCCCTACATAGGGTCACTTGGCAGATGTGGATTGACACCTGTCCTCACAGCCCCTGATACACACTGACACAGAGCAGAATAGGGACTGTTCCCCCTACATAGGGTCACTTGGCAGATATGGATTGACACCTGTCCTCAGAGACCTAATTGTGTAATAATGGTAATACTATTACCTATTATATAATATTGGCTGGGGCAAGGAAATTCCCTCTAAATAGATGGGGGTATAGGCAGAGAGTATGGAGACCGGAGTGATAAAATGTCAACAAGGTGATATAAAGTTAAATGTATCACAGACACACAGCCACCCTTTCTCTTAGCTAGTTTCCAGAAATGCTGGATAGGTAGAAGGGCTATAAAGACTCAGAGAGGTCTAAGAAGAATCCTCTAAACTAGCCCTAATCTCCTTAAACACCTTCAAAGGTGTTCTAAGGTAAAGCTCAATCTAAACGTTTAGATGACTGCCTGATTTCCCATCACAGATGCTGGCTAGGAATAACAGTGTGTAAGACAAAGAGTGGGTCTAAGTGCCCATAGTGCAGTAAAGTGTCCCTAGTGAAGTGAAAAAGAGAATAACGAGCTGGCGCCCTATCAGGGAACGTGTATATGGCATCGATTTTAGGAACCGGGAGATAGAAAAAGATGCTTGGTCGGTCCTCCTACTTCAAATTTGAGGCACTGCGCGTGCAATCTAATGTGCCACCAGATAGGAGTGGTGTGTTAAGTAGTACTATTCCTATCAGTTTAATCCCGGTTATGTGCCTTTTTTTTGGTTTGGTTTTTGAAGCCACAGTGCAGCACCAGAGGGCTGAAAAATTAGGCATGTACACATGCCTGAAAAATTAGGTATTGTTGCAGCCGCTGCTGTAGCAGCGGCCATAAAAATTGATGTTTGTTTCCCAGGCAGAAATTGCCCTAAAACATTGCGGCTTGAACCCTAGTTGGTGGCGGATAAGTCACGCAAGTCAACCGGCATTCAGAGCTAAAATACAGCAACGTGTGGACCATTTTTAGCCCAAGGCAGCTCATCTCATCAGGCCTTTTTTAGTCGAATGTATCGTCCACTGTCAGTCCCTTCTGGATCCATCCCTCATTCATCTTAATAAAGGTGAGGTAATCTAGACTTTTTTTACCTAGGCGACTTCTCTTCTCAGTGACAATACCTCCTGCTGCACTGAAGGTCCTTTCTGACAGGCCAGAAGTTCTATCGCAAATTGGGATAGCTCAGGCCACAGGTCAAGCCTGCACACCCAGTAGTCAAGGGGTTCATCGCTCCTCAGAGTGTTGATATCTGCAGTTAAGGCGAGGTAGTCTGCTACCTGTTGGTCGAGTCGCTCTCTGAGGGTGGATCCCGAAGGGCTGTGGTGATGCGTAGGACTTAAAAGCTCTGCATGTCCTCCATCAACAACACGTCTTTAAAGCGTCCTGTCCTTGCCGGCGTGGTCGTGGAGGAGGAGGATGACTTTCACTTCTTCCCCTGTTAGATTCCCGTTGTGCTGTGACATCACCCTTAAACGCTGTGTAAAGCATACTTTTTAATTTATTTTGCAAATGCTGCATCCTTTCCGACTTGTAATTCGGTAACATTTCCGCCACTTTCTGCTTATACCGGGGGTCTAGTAGCGTGGACACCCAGTACAGGTCGTTCTCCTTCAGCCTTTTTATACGAGGGTACCTCAACAGGCACAACAGCATGAAAGACCCCATTTGCACAAGGTTGGATGCCGAGCTACTCATTTCCCGTTCCTCCTCCTCAGTGATCTCAATGAAGGTATGTTCTTCCCCCCAGCCACGTATAACACCACAGGTACCAGATAGGTGACAACGAGCACCCTGGGATGCCTGTTGTGGTTGGTCTTCCTCCTCCTCCTCAAAGCCACATTCCTCCTCTGACTCCTCTTCCTCACAATCCTCTTCCAGCGTTGCCGCAGGTCCAGCAAGCGATGCTGATAAGGCTGTTTCTGGTGGTGATGGTGACCACAACTCTTCCTCTTCCTCTTCACGCTGATCTACGGCCTGATCCAGCACTCTTCGCAGGGCACGCTCCAGGAAGAAAACAAATGGTATGATGTCGCTGATGGTGCCTTCGGTGCGACTGACTTGGTTTGTCACCTCCTCAAAAGGACGCATGAGCCTACAGGCATTGCGCATGAGCGTCCAGTAACGTGGCAAAAAAATTCCCAGCTCCCCAGAGGCTGTCCTAGCACCCCGGTCATACAAATATCCATTAACGGCTTTTTCTTGTTGGAGCAGGCGGTCGAACATTAACAGTGTTGAATTCCAACGTGTCGGGCTGTCGCAAGTCAAGCGCCTCACTGGCATGTTGTTTCGCCACTGAATATCTGCAAAGTGCGCCATGGCCGTGTAGGAACACCTGAAATGGCCACACACCTTTCTGGCCTGCTTCAGGACGTCCTGTAAGCCTGTGTACTTATGCACAAAGTGTTGTACGATCAGATTACACACATGTGCCATGCACAGCACATGTGTCAACTTTCCCAACTTCAATGCCGCCAACAAATTTGTTCCGTTGTCACAAACCACTTTGCCGATATCCAGTTGCTGCGGAGTCAGACACTTTTCCACCTGTGCGTTCAGGGCGACAGGAGTGCTTGTCCGGTGTGACTCTCTGCTTTCAAGCAAGTCAAACCCAAGACGGCGTGACACTGCCGTATCTGGGATGTGGTAAAAGCTGGCGGGCTAATAGTTTAGACAAGCCAGCTGTCAGACGCTGGGCAAGGGGGTGACTTTCTGACATTGGCTTCTTATGCTCAAACATGTCCTTGACAGACACCTGACTGTGGCAGATGAGCGGGAACTGCTCAAGGCGAGAGACGGAGTGGCGGATGGTTGAGAGGGGGCAAGGAGGACAGCAGTGGTTGACGTGGCTGAAGATGCTGGACCAGGAGGAGGATGGCGGCTTTGAGTTTGTGTGCTGCTTGTACTCATGTGTTGATCCCATAGGTGTTTGTGATGTGCGATCATGTGCCTACACAAAGCAGTTGTACATAGGTGGGTGTTGGACTTCCCACGACTCAGTTTCTTTTGGCACAGGTTGCAAATGGCATCGCTGTTGTCAGAGGCAGACACACAAAAAAAATGCCACACTGCTGAGCTCTGCAATGACGGCATTCTGGTGGTGGACACAGCATGCGTTGATTGGCGTGCTGTCGGGCTGACCCCGGGTGCCGATGCATGCTGTCTGACTGTGCCACTAGCTACTTGCGACGACCTCCCCCTGCTTCCAACTCGTCTCCTCCTCCTCCTCTCTGTCTCCCCATCTGAACTTTCGCCCTGTTCTTCTTCTTGCCGAGCGGGCACCCACGTGACATCCATGGACGCATCGTCATCATCATCAACTGCTTCACTTGTATCTGACAACTCAGCAAAGGAAGCAGCAGCGGGTACAACATCATCATCATCACACCGTACGTCTATGTGTGTAATGCTGCCTGCCTGAGACATATCCCTGTTATCTACATCCTCTGGCAATAATGGTTGCGCATCACTCATTTCTTCAAACGGATGTGTAAATAAATCCTCTGACATACCAAGTGAAGCGGCTGTGGTGCTAGTGTTGGTGGTGGCGGCAGGCGGGTGAGTGGTATCTTGAGAGGTGCCCGAAGCTAAGCTAGAGGAGGATGGTGCGTCAAGGTTCCGAGCGGAAGCTGTAGAAGATTGGGTGTCCTGTGTTAGCCAGTCAACTATGTCCTCAGAACTTTTCAAGTTCAGGGTACGTGGCCTCTGAAAACTGGGCATTATTCTAGGGTCAAAGGGAATCACAGCACCACGACCACAATGGCCCCTGCGGGGTGGCCTGCCTCTGCCTGTCATTTTTTTTTTTGATTAGTGGTACTATGCGTGCAAGGTACTGTGAGACCAGATATGAGTGGCAAAGTGCGCTTGCAGAGGTTGGCAGAGTACACGCTGAAGGCCTGACACCCGCTTTAAGGACACTGACTGCTATTAGCTTACAGTGAAAAACTTTTTTTGCTTTTTAAAGGCACGCTATAGTGACACCAGATATAAGTGGCAAAGTGCACTTGCAGAGGTTGGCAGAGTACACGCTGAAGTCCTGACACCCACTTGAAGGACACTGACTGCTATTAGCTTACAGTGAAAAACTTTTTTGCTTTTTAAAGGCACGCTATTGTGACACCAGATATGAGTGGCAAAGTGCGCTTGCAGAGGTTGGCAGAGTACACGCTGAAGGCCTGACACCCACTTTAAGGACACTGACTGCTATTAGCTTACAGTGAAAAACTTTTGATTTTTAAAGGCACGCTATTGTGACACCAGATATGAGTGGCAAAGTGCACGCTGAAGGCCTGACACCCGCTTGAAGGACACTGACTGCTATTAGCTTACAGTGAATTTTTTTTTTGCTTTTTAAATGCACGCTATTGTGACACCAGATATGAGTGGCAAAGTGCACTTGCAGAGGTTGGCAGAGTACACGCTGAAGGCCTGACACCCAGACGCTTGCAGACAACTAACTGCTATTCAATCTATTACAGTGAATTTTTTTTTTTAAATGCAAGCTTAAGCTATTGTGACACCAGATATGAGTGGTGGCACTGGGCAAGTGGGCACAGTATCCATTGTGAGCCTGACACAGAAGCTGGCAGACAACTAACTGCTATTCAATCTATTACAGTGATTTTTTTTAAATGCAAGCTTAAGCTGTTGTGACACCAGATATGTGTGGTGGCACTGGGCAAGTGGGCACAGTATCCACTGTGAGCCTGACACAGAAGCCGGCAGACAACTAACTGCTATTCAATCTATTACAGTGAAAAAAAAATGTTTTTAAATGCAAGCTTAACTCAATTAAGAGGTTAAAAATGAATGAATATCAATACCTTTGTTCAATACTATACGTTAGACTATACACAAACGTAATGCCAAATAAATAAGTGATGAAACCGTGATAGCGACACAAAAAAGGTAAAAAAATCTATGATAATCTGCCACGTATCTTATAAATGGCTACTGTAGAGGTATCCAAATATAAAACAGATTGTATAACTAATTAGATACACTTTGGGAAGTATCTTTGGAGATCAAAAAATATAACTACTAGTATCAATGTGTTTGTAAACACCCAATCTAACAGTCTCCATTGAAGCAGTTTAAGTATGTATAAAGGTGGGAGCATATAGCTGTATAAGGATAAACGCATGGGGTATTATAAAGAAATTCCTACCCTGTGCATTAACCCAGGAATAGGAAAGTATGGAGAAACAGAAGGTCTCAGCTTTGGCTTTAGGAATTCAAGATTCAATGCTCAGAATCTAGGAATTAAGGGTTAAGGGCTTGAAAGACAGAGACTCCCTTTAAATAGCCCTTCAGTAAAGTTCCCTTGTAAAGGAAGGGATTTAGAGTTGATGGTATAACAAGCAGAAAATCCCTTTAAATAACCCTTCAATGAATTTCCAGTAGAAAGAGCTATAAATTCAGGGTTAAGGATATAAGTGACAGAGACTCCCTTTAAGTAACCCTTCGGTAAAGGTCCAATGTAAAGGCACTATCTGGGATATTAGCAGCATAGAGCTTAGGTGGATACTATGTGAACGTGATCGTCCCACCAAGACCAAAGCATGCCATCTCCCATGTATGATACTACAAAAGATCATGCCTATGTAATACCCTCTACACTTGCTAGATATAGGATTATTAAACTACCCCAATCACACAAATCCTTGTTTAAACCATATTCTGACTCCCTAAACTAATGCTGCAACAAACTAGCCGCATAGAGGCAGGTCGGAAGTACAAGTATAAACAGACTACATAGATGTCCTCAGAAAATTGTAAAAAAAAAATTTAAAGAAAAAGCCTAACGGCAGCATCTAGAGTCAACACGCGTTTCGGCGCTATGCTGCTCCTTTCTCAAGAGTGTTGACTACCGGGGAGACTGCTGAATATTTTAAAGGTGAAGGGACCTCCCTTCCGGTTGCGTCATGTGGCCAATACGGTGCCGCAACGTCATGGTGGGAGGGGACTACAGATTACTCACGTCCTGTTAAGTAGGCGTGAATTAGTCAGAAAGTGCATCACTTGCACTGAGACCACCTGCAGGACCAGATTAACCCCTCAGGGTTTAAAATAGACCAGGGACAGTGAAACTGCCTGATCATCAGAGTCTAGTTAACCCCTGGGGGTCTGGATGCATCCAGAGTAACTTTCCTTCTATGTAAATAAATGCAGTTATTAAATCCAAGGGTTCACATACTTTTTCCACCTGCACGGTGAATGTTTACATGGTGTGTTCAATAAAAACATGGCAACATGTCATTCTTTGTGTGTTATTAGTTTAAGCAGACTGTGATTGTCTATTGTTGTGACTTAGATGATGATCAGATCACATTTTATGACCAATTTGTGCA
This sequence comes from Pelobates fuscus, assembly GCF_036172605.1. NCBI lineage: Eukaryota > Metazoa > Chordata > Amphibia > Anura > Pelobatidae > Pelobates > Pelobates fuscus. Next base: position 109,967,147 of record NC_086329.1, on the reverse strand, counting down.
GAGATCCATATCATTCCAAAGGGTTCACATACTTTTTCTTGCAACTGTATATCTTACCAATAAAATGTCTAAACGTATTCCTATATACAAATGGCAACGGTGACATCTAGAACTCTAGAAGAAAATGGTGTATGGTGAAAGAAATTGTTTTTTTATTGTTATATGAGACTGTGTATATAGGAATATGTTTATACATTTTATTGGTAAGATATATATATAAACTCATAAAAGGTCATTTCTAGCTACTCTCTGATGATCAGGCAGTTTCACCATCCGTGGTCTATTTTAAACCCTGAGGGGTTAATCTGGTCCTGCAGGCGGTCTCAGCGCATGTGATGCACTTTCTGATTACTTCACTCAGGGATATTACTAGTGTGTATTACAGACTCGAGAATATTGTTAGTGTCTAATCCAGACTCAGGAATATTACTAGTGTGTATTACAGACTCGAGAATATTGTTAGTGTCTAATCCAGACTCAGGAATATT